>NC_087355.1:45070000-45417500 GCF_030014295.1 Loxodonta africana | reverse complement strand
CACTTCCAGATACACTAAAACATTTTTAATATAATAATACAGTAATAATAACAATAATGCTTTGATGCACATCACAAAGTAGTGCACATTTGTTATTATGAACCATCCTGTGTAATAGGCTTTCCGGGGGTTGGTTCCTAACTATGGGTTGTACATAAGGTGGATATTGGACATTCCTAACCCAGGGACTGCCTGTACACAATTATTCGTCTTTAATGAGGTGAGTCAAATATGAGTTAAGGCTGATAAGTCAACAAATACGTCATTTAGAAAAACGATGGGAACAACCAGAAGAACAAGATAAAAATGGTTAAAACACTTACCTTTGAAAAATGGTACTAGAAGCAGAAAGGGTAAACAGAGGAAAACATACTTTTCATTTTAGAATTTCCTATACGATTTGAATTTTGAACATTTGGAGTTAAAATCAATGGCACAACTGTTTGACAGTATTTTATAAGATCAATAAAAATATTTGATCATATTATGACATGGGAAGATTTTATATACATCAAAATAAAAGGTTAAGGGGAAAGAAAGTCCAAAACAACTCAAAAGCGTACAGAAAAGAAACATGAAGGAAATATTCATAGTGGTTATTACTGGATGGTGGGATTATTATATCTTTGTACCTCATTATATAGTCCGGATTCTTCACAATGAGCACACAGTGCTGTTATGATCTTTACCCCCAGGATTGTTAAGATGATTAAATGATATTATAATTTATGCCAAATATTTCACACAGTGCTCTGTGCCAATTTTTTAAAATTCTTAATACAAAGACAAATTAATCTGACTTTATTAGAATAAGAAAATGCAGACATTATCTAGATTTTAACAAACAAAAAAACCCATTGCCATCGAGTCGATTCTGACTCATAGCAACCCTACAAGCCAGAGTAGAACTGCCCCATAGGGTTTTCAAGGAGCAGCTGGTGGATTGGAACTGCCAGCCTCTTGGTTGGCACCCGAGCTCTTAACCACTATGTCACCAGATTTTAGGGCTCCAGATTTTAACAAGGCACCTGATAAAGTCTGGTCATTCTAACACAACCCATTACATAAACATAGGTTCAAATGGCTAACGGTCTATTTAAGACATTTCTAGTGTGATATCAAAGGGATCTGTATTTCTGGTTATGTCCTATTCAAGGAACTCATTTTAAAACATAATTGGTGTGCTTATTAAATTCATAGACAGAAGGAAGGGGACTGAATGATGAAAGTTTGGAAAGACAAAATACAGACCAAAAAGGTATCAGCAGGCTAGAAAATGTGCTTTCACTGCTATGAAACAGGCTACAGAACACCTTATCCCCTTTGCAAAATTTTGGGATTCATGCTCACTGGAGCATCAAACATCCTGAAACCTCACTGAAAATGGAAGAGAATCATCAGTTCCATCTCCAGGGAGATTGTTCTAACCCAGAACTGCGGTTTTCACATTCAGGATGAGGGGCTCAGAAGCCAATTCTCATTTCTCAAGGATGACAGAGTTTTGACAACCCCATTCCCAATTTAGGATACATATGGTTGAATCCCACAGGGTCCTTAACCATCAAAATGTAAACAAAGTTTGAAAATTACAGGCCAGCAAACCCCAAATAAAAAATGAAGATATAAGCCACATCAATTCCTGAACATTTCGCTTCAACTCTGTCTCTTGAGGAGCTTCACACAGAATGCCAATATCCTTTCAGAAATGGTTGTGGATTAATAGAAAACGAAGTACCTAATTTTCAAAGAACCATTATCAAGATAACTTCCCTCTAGATTTAGTTTTAGAAGACAAAAAAGACACGCGACAAAAACCTTACAATAGCTTTGGGATGAAGGACATTTAAAAGTATACCCAAGTCTGTATGCCCATGTGAAACAGAGCAAATGATTTTCAAATGGAAAAGTTTCCCCTTACCTCAAAATAACACAAAACTGTCATCCCTAAACATTGATTGGATACTATCTACTTAGATGACTACCTTCATTTCAGTCTCCATTCCTTCTAGGATTTCTGACACTGTTACATCACACTTAAGAAAACATGGAATCTAAGACATGTTCAGATTCTTGACCCCTATTTGCTTTGGCCTTTTTAATTTAACTGTTTACGTATATAGCCTTACCTTCTTTTCTGAGGATGGTCTAACTGCTGGGACCCTTAAATACAAACCCATTCTTTGGGTAGAGTCCTGGCCTGGTCACTTGTGTGTACAAGTCCATCCTCGGTTGCATACTAAAATGCAAGTTAAAATGAACAGGATCAAAAGATGGACAAGCTGTCACTATGGATGGTTAGTATTTCAACTGAATAGATCTACCAATAATATTAAAAGACATTTGGACCATAGAAAACAAGTAAACACTGGTATGAGCCACGGTCATAACTGCTAACCCCAAGACTTCCCTTAGCATGCCATACTTAACGTCTAAATACCACTGAAATCCCTCTGAGGATGGGAGTCAGATTGAACATGTGGGTAAAAACAGACATCATATCACAATACCTTAAGAGTCCAAACACTTCAGATCTTGCTAATAGTACAGTTTGCAGGATACCATAGATATAACTGGATATAAATCATGTGAGCACCAACTATTTGCAAGGTATTTTAAGATAAGCTCATTACCTGAGGATATCCAAACAAGGAATTTTGAATAGTATTATATTTGTAATAGCAATCTAATGATCTAAATAGGGAAGTGAGTAAAAATCTTACCAGTAAGAAGCCCAAAGAAGCAATGATTAAAGTTAGTACTTTGAGGAGAAACAAAAACTAGTGCTTATTGAAAATGTGAGGCCACTGTCAGTGAAAGTGAAAGGTAAGGCAAAGAGCCAATGAAAAAGTAAAAGCAATTATATAAAGATATCTGAAAACCCAAATGCCAATCAACTAAAACATATGTATAGTTTATCTTAGCGTCTAGAATGATGCGCTCACACCAGGTATTTTCATGTAGTCTGTCTTCATAAATTCAGTCCTTATTCTATTATCTCATTTATAAAAATGGGGATAACTTGGATACTTTTACTTTACAAGATTGCAGATTTGATACCATCTTGCTTTAACCATCAGAATTTTCCTCTTTTTATAACGCCTTGCTCTTTTTGGCTTTACCCAGAAAATTAAGTATGAAAAAATACAAAGTTGGAATACTTTTATTGAAGGAATTTTGCTAAGGGCAGAGGGCACATACACCCCCAAATTATATTTAAATATAGCATATTTATTAAAGGACATATGCCATTATTACATCAAGATTATAAAAAAAAAGACATTGTGGTTTTGAAAATTAGGCAGTCAAGAGATTTCATTCACTCAACCACTATTGCCTGAGTATTTCTTAATTGAATATGACTAACATGATAATTTATAATAAAATATTAGAACATTCCAGAAATCAAAGTCATACCTTCCATTAGATTAGCAACAATGATAAATACTGTAGACACACTTAAAAAAAAAAAAAAAAAGCACCCACGGATTTTACTGTCTTGTGACAAACGAAGCCACATCTAAAGAATTTCAAGCCCTATACCAAGTGGCTATCACCTAGATGACCAAAACAGGAAACAATAGATAACAAGAAGGCAAGCCTTAATGTAAGAGTGATATGAAACTAGGTTAGATATAAAAGATTTTGAATGCATGATTTTCAACTACCTTACTGCTTAAATTATTGAAGGAAGATATTAAAACCATTTGGTATACTGAATATTTATAAATAATTGAGGTTCCTAGATAATCTTAACTTGCTGATTCGGAGAATAAATTCCAAGCACTTCGGAAATAAAAGCCAAATAAATGCCTTGGGAGGTAATAATTTTTTTTTTTATCTATATGCTTGTAGTTTTACTAGGTAACTCTATTTTCAACTTTGAATGATTCTCCACAAGTTGCTAAAAAGATAAATGGCTATAAACTGATGTTATTTTTATCTCAGTTTTAAAGCATGTCAATCTTTTAGTTATAAATCTAGAAATAATTCCTATTACTTGCTTTTGGTAAATACCCACAAAACACAGCCATAACATCCTTCAATAATAGGACCAATTTTGTTCAATCCCATTACCAATGTATGGGTAAAACCGCTTAATTCTATTCAGTGTGAACTTACAAGTTGAATAGTGGTTGGTCGAAACAAATTAAAATGAATTAAGCTAACTACTAAATCTGACACTTCCTTTGAAGGAAAAATAAAATACAATAATCAAAACTGTTTTCTCCATGAGATTAAACAGCCTTTATAATAATAGCTTTCAGCTGAAGTCTCTACTTCTTTCTAAACGACGATCTAATGATTCAGACATTAAGTTTGGAAAGTAACATTTTACCCCCTGAAAGGCTTCTGATAGGCAGCATAATTGTTAGAGAAGAGCCAAGAATATACTGACCTCTGAAAAATCTTACTTCCAGTAAGAGCGTGCTAAGCCAAGCAGTATTACTATCGATCAGAGATTGTCTATTTGTCAGAAAATATCCATCTCTTTTATGTTAAGGGATGTCTTACGTTAAGACAAGGATGGCAATTGGTAGGTTTGGGGCACATAACATCACCACTGAGGTAACCTTAGCTTAAGTCACAATCCTCCACGATTCATGTATACCAAGCTTGTAAACCCACTCCAATAGTGAAACTGCCTCACGGACAGACAAAAACCTAACCCACTGCTGTCGAGTTGATTCCAATTCACAGCGAACCTCCAGGACAGGGTAGAACTGCCCTATAGGGTTACCAAGGAGTGGATGGTGGATTCGAACTGTCGATCTTTTGGTAAGCAGCCTGAGCTCTTTACCACTGTGCCACCAGGGCTCCTATAAATGCACAAAGGCTATTTTAATTTTTGACTGTTAGGCCTGTAACAGCTTCTCAACTCGAAAGACTCAAAGTTCAGTTCCAGGAGGAAAGAGGACAATTTTGGGTTTTAGTAAAATAAAAAGACTGCAAGTTACTTATTTTGAGACACTGAAGAAAAGGAGTTCGAGCTGTAGGTAATTATGTGATTCGAAGAAGGAAAAGTATCTGCTTGTATGAGACGGCAAGAGATTTTGCTCGCTGACAAAGAGGTCTTCCCAAGAAACTTCTCACTTTTCAGCTTAAGACAGAAAACAGCTGACAGACACAGGCAGTGGTAGAAAAAATTGCCAAGCACAATGTTTGATTCACTAGAATTAAGAGTAGGTAATTTCTCACCAGATATCCTGAAGCTCATTTTAAAGTGTTTCTATCTAAAGATTTATTGAGTCCCCTATGGGTTAGGCAGAGAGCCCCACAGGTAGGCAGAGGCCTCTAACCACTTTGTAAATATTCACCTCAAGTGTTTAAGTATTTTTCAGGGAAAGATTATGATACAGACTTTGAGGAAAATTCCTTTTCAGCCAATCCTATTTGTAAAGAGCTTTTACAAACTACCTCCCTTTTCAAAATAAAGCGCTAACAGATCAGAGTTGCGAGAATTAAAGACAGCACAAGCAAGCCCTCACCTTGTGAGGAGGTGAGTTAGAAATTAGCACTCACACAACTAGTGTCCCCTGGGTTTGCCTCCAGATCTTTTGGCCTTCATAAGCAAATCCATCAGCATATATATACATGTGACTTTCAAAGAATCTGTTTCTTTCCTGGCTACATTCTTCAGACAAATCAACTTAAGTAATAAGGGCACTGAGGATTTTTTTCTTCTTCAAGCTACTGACCTGGTAACCTTGGAAGAAGTTAAGAATTTCCTTAACTCCAGTATTGTAGGCCAGGCCCTGCATTCTGACCACCGTGCCAGGCTGTGGAGGGACACCGCTAAGATTAGCAGCTGTAGGGAAGTAGCCAAGACTATTAGGCGAACCTGGGGGGCTAAAGGGAGAGAAAGCACAGTGAACCAATAGGAATGACAATGTTGAATATTTACTCTAAAAACATAAGTTACTTAAGGAAAACAGACTTTCAAGGTGATCTTTTTCATACTTCCCAGAGCTAGTTACCATCTTACCCAAGACAGGTAAGGTCACCATAGTGGTTCTGTCCCACATTTCCACAAAAGCCAAAGTTGGAAATTAGAGAGGTTAATGCAGAGTTAAGTGCAAGGCTTTCTCAAAGACCCAGCAATCTTTGAGATTTGAAAAGAAAAGAGGAAGGAGAGAATTAAGGCTTCACAGTCACTCAACCACAAAGCACCACTGCCAGAGCCCAGCTCATTGATGATTAACTGGATAGTTACAAAGAATACTAAGGTATGAAAAGGCAGGAATACAAAGGACTAATAGAAACCATAGCCACAGACACCAGAAGTTTATGAAGTGATTGCTCGCAAAGGATAAACTGTTCTACCATATATACAAGCAAATGAACATCACAGTAATATGACCACCCTGCAGCAAAGCAAAATACTAAGAATAGGGTCCATGAGTCATTTCTCCCACGCTGACTAAAAGGGGGAGAGGGGTTGGAAAGGATGCGTAGCAAATTAAATTGATCACCATAAGATGAGGTGAAAATTATCGAATGGGTCCGTCCCCCTGATATATCTTCAGCAATTACCTCCAAGGAGCACAAGCCAAGTGAACACCTAACTAACTACACAACTAGTTTCACCTCTGACCCCCACCCAATCTGTTTTCCACCACAATCGATGGTCAGAGCCTCATAAATAAAAAAACAAAAACAGAGAAATTAAAACAAAACGAAAACTCAAAACATTATTTATTTAATTTGTTATTATTATCTAAGTAGGTACAGTCATGCACTGCATAAGGTCCATTATAATAGAGTTCAGAAATCCCAATCGGAGATCAGGACATAGCAGTTTTAGGCATGTCGCACTCAACAATCACAAAGATCCTCAAAAGCAAAGAAAAAATTGTCTGTTAAAGGATCGGCTTCACTGAAAGCTACAAGGCTAATGAACATGCGACAGGGACCTATATCAGAAATTGCTAATGACTTGAAGACCAATCACAAAAGTGGACTGTCTCTCAGCAGACTGATGATTACCGCTAAGGCACAAAGCTTGTTCAAGACGCTTAAAGAAAAAGCAGGATCAACTCTGACATTGCATTTAGCGCCAGTTCTGGGTGGCTCACGCACTTCAGACGTTTTCCCTGCACAATGTGACAGTGAGTGCTAACTCTGCAACTGCTGACACAAAGGCAGCAGAATTTGCTGAAACCTTAGATAAACTAACTGTAGATGGAGGTTATCTGCCCCAGCAAACTTTAATATGGATGAAAACTCATTATTCTGGAAGTGAATGCCTGAAAGGACCTTCCCCACCCATAACATGGTGTTCGTACAACACCCCAATCATATAACGTCCTATTTCTCAGAATGTGTCATGGACATTAAGTGACGCACAAATTCCCATTTCCAAATAAGTGAACAAGTAATAAAAAAACCAAACCTGTTGCCGTCGAGTTGATTCTGACTTATAGAGACCCTATAGGACAGAGTAGAACTGCCCGTAGAGTCTCCAAGGAGCGCCTGGAAGATTCGGACTGTTGAACTTCCGGCTAGCAGACATAGTTGTAAATACTACAAAAATCTTTTGTAATCTATCCTACACAATCCCCTAACTGATGGACTAATAGAAAAGGTACAAGGTGTTCTCTAGTCCCAACCTTTTCTTCTTCATAATAATCTTGAACAAATCACTGAATTTCAATTTCCTCATTTGCTAAGAGGGGATAATAGCACCTTCCTAGTTTGTTTCACAGAGTTGTCCTTTAGATTCAATTATTTAAGATAATAAAGTCTTCCATAAACCATAAAGTACTATCATTTATGTTATCTCTCTCTTGCCATCTCCATAAATCCCGCCCTATATCATTGTTCTGAAAATCTAGGAGCCTGAAAGTATTACTTGGCATCAAGCTGCCCTTTACCTTTTAAGTCTCCAAAGCAGTGATCCTCAATTTTTTGCATATTAGAGTCACAGGGAGCATTCTGACAACTCTGTACACCCAGAGCTGACGTTAACAAAGTAAAAACCAGAAACTGAAGAGACTGGTACCCAGACATTATTATATCAATATGTTTTAAAGGTCTCCAAGTGATTCTGCTGCAAACTGCTGTTTAAAGATTAAGGTCAATTTATGTGTAACTACAAGAGCAGAAGAGAATGCTGAACTTTAGGTCTGAGTGGACGGTCAGTCAGCAACCCCTCCTCATTTTTAAAGAGGCTGAAACAGAAACTCAGAGTTAAATACCTTCCCAAAGCTCACACACCCAGTTAGCTCTTCAACAAACCAGAAGAACCACCCAGATTTCTTAACTTTTAGTTCAAGGCTTTCCCCTATACAACTGCCATTCATTTAAAGACCATATTTACTCATGTCAAATGCCTGATGCTGAGTCAAATACTCGGAGCCTCAAATACTACCTCGCTATATATATTTCATTACTAGCTACTCAGAGTTTCCATACTAGCTATGAAAGTCAAGTCACTCCTACAGTATACAACTTGCTTTCATGACTATCCTAGCATATCCTATTCCCTTTGCCTCAAGGATCTTCTGTAATAAAATATAGGGTCTCAAGTACCTTCAAAATACAATTAAGATGAAATAACAGCAGGATAAAAAGCGATACAACTAGAAACTCAAGGACATGTCAATTATATTCAACAACTATAATAGTACCTACTTGGATGAAGCTTAAATACAACACAGCTTGGATTCCCACTAATTTTCACTAATTACTATTGTGCAAAAGGCACCAAAAGGAAAATTAAATAAGCTATATACCTTCCTGATAGTGCATGAGAACCAGAATTTCCCATCAACTTAAATTCTACATGCTAATGTCTTTCACTGATTATTACAGTAAGAATCAGCAGGAGTAATTAAATAAAAATATATGACAGAATATAGGCAAAATGAGCTTGTCTTCAGAAACAAGGTGTTATATGTGGAAAACCAAAAGGAAATACTGGGGAAAAAAAAAAAAAAACTACTAGAACTAATAAATAAGTTCCGTAATGTTACAGGTTACAAAATCAATATACAAAAAGCAATCACATTTCTATACACCAGCAATAAATGACCTGAAATTAAGTAGATAATTTCATTCAGAATAGCGAGAAAAATAAATACTTAGGAATAAATGTAACAAAAGAAGTGCAAGACTTGTACAGTGAAAACTATAAAATATTGTTAAATAAAGGAATCTAAAACAAATGGAAAAATAGACCACATTTATGGAAAACTATTAATTCTTTAAATGGCAATACTCTCAAATTGATCTACAAACTCAGTGCAATCACTACCATAATTCAAGGTGGCTTTTTTTGGTAGAAATTAACAAGCTGAACTCAAAGCTTATATGGGAACACAAACTATCCACAACAGTCAATAATTCTCTTGAAAAAGAACAAAGTAAAAAGACACACTTTTCACATTCAAAATTTAGTACAAAGCTACCGTCATCAAGACATTTTGGTACTGGCATAAGGATAGGCATATAGATCAGTGGAATAGAATTGAGAGTCTACAAATAAACTCTTAAAATTGAGGTAAGTGAGTTTCAACAGGGTACCAAGACAATTCAGTGAGGGAAAGGATAGTCTTTTCAATAAACAGTGCTGGAGACAACCGGATATCTACATACAAAAGAATGAATTTAAGCCCCTGCCTCACATCATACAAAAAATTTAACTCAGACAACATACAAAAGTATAAGAGCTAAAATTACAAAACTCTTAGAAGAAAACATAGTAGTAAATCTTCACGACCTTGCATTAGACATGACACCAATGGTTTGCGAAAAGAAAATATAGATAAATTGGACTTCACCAAAATTAAAAACTTTTGTGCTTCTAAGGACACCATTAAGAAAATGAAAAGACACCCAACCGAATGGGATAAAATATCTGCAAGTTATATACCTGGTAAGGGACTCATATCTAGAATATACAAAGAACTTTTACAACTTAATAATAAAAAGGCAAATAACCCAATTAAAAAATGGACAGAGGATCTGAATAGACATTTCTTCAAAGAAGATATATGAACGGCTAATAAATGCATGCATCGTCATGAGTCACTAAGGAAATGTAAGCAAAAAAAAAAAAAAAGACAAGAACAATTAGAAAGGAAGTAGAGAAACAGGAACTCTCATACACTGTTGGGAATGTAAAAGGGTGAAGCCATTTTGGGAAAAGTTATCATATGACCCAGCAGTTCCATTTCATGTATACAAAAAAAAAAAAAAAAAGACAACCAAACCCATTGCCAACAAGTCAATCCTGACTCATAGCAACCCTATAGGACAGAACAGAACTGCCCCACAGAGTTTTCTAAGGCTATAAATCTTTACAGAAGCAGACTGCCACATCTTTCTCTCATGTGGAGGCTGGTAGGTTTGAACCAGTGACCTTTCAGTTAGCAGCTGAGTGCTTAACAACTGCACCCCCAGGGCTCCTTAGACATTGTATAATGTCTCAATATCGCTAAAGATACATATTCACTGCTTAGCTGGAAATAAAACCACTGCTATGGAGTCAAATAAGCTACTTTTAAAAGAAATGCTTATCTCAGGAAAGTTATTTTGCCACCATAAACATTTTATATGGACATGCAAATAAAGTATCACTCAAGGAAACAGTCAAACCTCCACCATCCCTTTTAGCTCACTTGTTATATTTAGGTGTACTACAAAATGCAAGGCTACGTACAAGACATTTAACTAAGTGAATCTATCTTTCTTTAAATTAGATGATGTTCCACCTTGTAATTCTTTTTTATTCTAGGATAAGCTCTGGGATACTGAGTAACTGAAACCTTCTTCCAAGGGGGAAAGGATAAAAAAAACAAACAAAAACAAAAAAAACCCTCTTGCTTTTATTTCACTTGCTTTTCAAGATGTTGTTTCAAATCCATGTTTAGACTGCTAAAAACTTATAAACAGCAAAGTAAAAGGCAATCCTTTGGTTCATGTTTTGACCTTAAATCTTCCTCAAGTAACCCAAGACCTTACGATGAAAATACTACATTCTCAAAGCAATACCCATTATAAAATAAGTCTACAGAATTTTACAAAAATTTTTATTGTGCTTTAAGTCAAAGTTTACAAATCAAGTCAGTCTCTCATACAAAAATTTATATACAACTTGCTATATACTCCTAGTTGCTCTCCCCCTAATGAGACAGCACACTCCTTCGCTCCACTCTCTCTTTTTGTGCCCATTCGGCCAGCTTTTGACCCCCTCTGCCCTCTCATCTCCCTTCCAGACAGGAGCCGCCCACACAGTCTCATGTGTCTATTTGATCCAAGAAGCTCAGTCTTCACCAGTATCATTTTCTATCCCACAGTCCAGTCCAATCCCTGTCTGAAGAGTTGGCTTTGGGAATGGTTCCTGTCTTGGGCTAACAGAAGGTCTGGGGACCATGACCTCTGGGGTCCTTCTAGTCTTAGTCAGACCATTAAGTCTGGTCTTTTTAGGAGAATCTGAGGTCTGCGTCCCGCTGCTCTCCAGCTCCCTCAGGGATTCTCTGTTGTGTCCCTGTCAGGGCAGTCATTGGTTGTAGCTGGGCACCATCTAGTTCTTCTGGTCTCAGGCTGATGTAGTCTCTGGTTTATGTGGCCCTTTCTATCTACAGAATTTTAAACACAGCATTTTAAAAGTTTTCAAGCACGGCTTCCAACTGGTTAGTTCATTTCCACCCCAGATATACTGAATCAGAATCTATATTTTAACAAGATTCCCAGGTGATTCTTAGGTATGACTTCAGGAGAACCTGTTAAAAATACAAATTCTCAGTAGGGGTTCAAACCAAAAAGAGCAGGTTTGAAGCCCTGTTTTCATGTTAAGGCCCTGAATTAATTTGAGGTCAAACTAATGCGTTTTATAATAAATAGCAGGGAGTTTTTAATTTTTAATTTAAAAAGAGAGACTCAAAATTCTAGAACTTCTGATTAATATCCCTTTTAAGGCTAGCTTATGCTATCTACAACTTTCCCGTTTACCAGAAAGTAGGCCAAAATATACGTGAACTGCTAAAGTTAGAAATAAATGTCAGTAAGTTTTTTAATAGCCTCAAATATCCTACAGTCATGCCATGTTAGAAAATAATGGTATTCTTCCAAAACTGTAAATATTTGTTTTGAAATTTGCTTTGTAAATTTAGCACTATAAATAAGAGCACAGAATACCCATGTTTGATAGTTTCACTAGAATTTGGAAAATGTAAATTAAAATAATAGAGTACATTAAGGGTTAATTTGGAAGAATTAATTTAAATATAATGAACATGTCCTTCAATTCAAAATGTTCACGTCTGTGAAACTGTTCTATAGAAATATAATGAAGTATTTAAGGATCAATATGAATTTTGTTTAATAGAGAAAAATAAACTTAGATGTCTTCTACAAATAAAGGAACTGCTAAATTATGATGCATTTTTACTCTGGACAACAGGTGGAAGTTTTAAGGATGAAGTAAATCTATGGATATTCCCCAGAAGTCAACAACAGAGTGGTTTAATTTTAAAAAAAAGAAAAAAACAACAAGCACGTGGATACTACATGTTAAGTATGTCACACTGCAGAGGTATGCACATTACCAAATGGATAGTAGTGGTTACTTCTGGACTAGGAGGTATCTACAATGGAAGTCTACTTTTACTCACTATACTTCTAGACCTAGCAATGAGCACATTTCAAACTTTAAAACTGCTTGTATAAAAAAATTTACCTACAGGCAGGGGCCCAAAATTATACAAGGTTTTAAACCACCAGTGTTAGTTTCTTGTACCTTTGGGGCTTCAAGATCAACATTCCCATCTCACTGTGATGAGAAACTATTTGTAAAAGATTCCTTCTTTTAACAACACCCAGATAGCTAGTCAATGGTGAAATTGGATACTTTGCAAACATACTGTAGGCACGAGAACTACACCAGGCAATCAGAGTCACACTGCATTCCACTCCTGACAGTCCGATGATGTAAGAAAGGGAGACAAAGAGCTTCCTTAGAACCAGAGCACACCACCAGCAAGCAATTGTCACAGGGTCCAGAGAAGGTGACAGATTGGGATGGGGGCTAGGTGCCCAACACAGTGCTCAACCATGAACAATTACCAGTGCTTCTGAGCCTTTTCAAGTCTTCAAAACACTGCCAGCTGATGACTATCAGGGCTTTCTCCCTATTGTTCTTCCCCGGTAGAACAAAGAATATTTTCAATAGCATTAATGAATGTTTTAAAAACTCCCAGCAAAACAAACAAATGTAATTAACAGTGGCTACAAGTTGCAATGAGAACCCTGAAGTTCTTGCTCCCTACTGTAAAACTCTAGATAGTAGGGAAAGGGCACACAATATAATATAACCAGTGTAGGGATGAGATGGATTAGTTACTGGGCCACTTAACACAAAACAAAGTGTACATATTTTCTTTTAATTTTGAACAATACTGCTTTTGCCAAAGTAAAATCTGAGTTTACTAAAGTAAGCTAGTTCTTGCTTAAACAAAATTTTAAAAAATAAATGAGGTATCATATACATATATCCAAGTTAGAATCACAGGTAATCAAAGCTGGAAGGCACCCCAAAAACTTGACCAATCCCATCATTTTATAAGTACCTGAAAGGTTAAGTGACTTGTCCCAGTTAGAATAGATGAGACTAAAACTCAGGTCTCCTAGCTCCCAGACTAATAACATTCCCCCGATTTTATAAACTGCTACCTCCCTGAAGTTGAATACAAATAAAAAGAATCAAATATTTAAAATACGTTGAGTCCCAGAATGTAGTAAATAATTCAATTCTGGATTTGTTTATACTAAAGGATTTAGAGGGGGAAGGATACAAGCCCTGTAAAATGTAAAGCAATGGTTTTTATTTATTGTGGATTAAAATATTAATTCTTAAAAACTAATTGTTCCCATTATAGATTTCCTGTTTTGTGATTCATTTACACTGCCACACTACTGCCATGATTACAGTGCCACTCACTTACAGCCCTATGATAGCAGGAGGAAAAAAATTGTATGCACGGGTAACCTTAAAGAATATGCTGTCAATATATCTCAAAGAGTATGTTGTCAATACACGGTTAAAAAATAAACTTGTATCAGTTTGTTTTGAAACAACCAGAAGCTATTCACTGTCATGCTAACCTTCAACGGGGCAAACAATATTCTTTTGTGTGCTCAGGCCCTGGGTATAAAAGGAGTCCTTTGTTTCTGCCCCTCTGAGCCTTACCTGGGATAGTACGCTGTGTAGTTCATGAAGAGCTGAGTGCCCGCTGGATAGTAGGCTGTGGAGGGCTGCAGTGCTCGTGGATTCAAAAGCACAGAAGGCTGATAGATGGCAGCTTCAGTGGGAATAACTGCTGCAGGAGCTGGAAATGTGTAGGAGGGAGGAGACAAGCCTAAATAAGCAAAAAGAGAGACTTTGAGACACATTTGTATCTGCCGACACATATGTGCTAATGTTAAAGCCATTAGGTCACTATTCTATACATAAATTTTAAAAGAGACCATCACATTTCTTTAGACCATCTCATTGCCACTTTTATTTGATGACATAGATAACACAGAAGTAACCTCAAAGGGCACACTCCATCAACCAAAACAACTGTTGTTATGGTGCAATTTGGAAAAACCAACATCGAGTGGATTTTGATCTCTCCACCATTTCATACTGTGTTGTTTTTTTTTTTCTCTGCACTCCTGAATGCCAGTTATCACAAACCAACCCTTTGAGGAAAGAAACATGGGACTGACATGTAGTATAACTTCAAACTAAAATGTTTTTTTCATTTGATAACTATACTGCTGCTTCTTTTTGTTATCTACCTTGAAGTACAAAATGAAACAGAAAAGGTTATGCTGAGATATTATTCACTAGTACCATGTACCATGCCAAAGCACAGACTGTGCCAGAGTGAGTAGACCTAAAAGGAGTACATCCACTGTGCATTATTCACACCTAAAGACAACCCAGAGATTGGCTTTGAAGGTAATCTACATCTTCAGCCCTGCAAAAAAAAAAAAAAAAAAAAAAAATCCAATCTAGGAAATGGTCTTCAAGAAATAAATGTGCAAGTCTTCCTGAAAGTTCAAATAATAAAAAGCTTTTTTTTTTTTTTTTTACTCAGATTAAATAGTCAGGGACTAAAAGCCAAAAAACCAAACCCACTGCAGTCAAGTCGATTCCAACTCATAGAGACTCTATAGGACAGAGTAGAACTGCCACATAGAACTTCCAAGGAGTGCCTGGTGGATTGAAACTGCTGACCTTTTTGGTTAGCAGCCACAGCATTTAACCACTTCGCCACCAGGGCTTCCAGTCAGGGACTGAAAAAACAACCAATAGAAAGGCCCAAATTCCTCTGCCTTCTGGTTATTCAAAGTCTTCCAGGCCCAGAAACTCAATGGAGCCAGAGCAGTTGCTTGCCATTAGTTTAAGCATGTGGAATGTTCACAGCTATACAGACAGTCTGCATCCAACTGAAGAGGTAACTGTGAGGTCTACTGAGTTTGGAGTCCCTAACCTCACTTTTTGTATATAGAACTACCTAATATATTTTGCAAATAGGACAGACACAAACATAATTTTTTCATATTAAAATCACCAAGCAAACCAAACCAAACCCACTGCCGTCGAGTCAATTCCAACTCATAGCGACGCTATAGGACAGAGTAGAACTGCCCGATAGAGTTTCCAAGGAGCACCTGGCAGATTTGAACTGCCGACCACTTGGTTAGCAGCCGTAGCACTTAACCACTACACCACCAGGGTTTCCTAAAATCGCCAAAGTGACCTCGAATTGTCTTTCTTTCACTCTCTTAATTGTTTCCTACATTTCTATGGAGATAATTGGAGTCCCTGGGTCATACAAACTGTTAACACATTTGGCTGCCAACTGAAAGGTTAGTGGTTCATGTGCACCCAGAGGCACTTTGAAGAAAGGCCTGGCAGATCAACTTCCAAAAGAATCAGCCATTGAAAATCCTGTGGAGCACAGTTCTGCTGTTAACACACATGGGGTCAAGATGAGTTGGAATCGATTGGACAGCTAGTTTTATGGAGGTAATTAAGGCAGCTGAATGTGGGTACATAGCCCAAAGACCAAGAAATTGATCCCACGTTCAACATTTGGGTACTTCCTTCATAGTTACTCAAAACCGTGCTATTTGTTAAATATCTATAGTTTTTTTTTTTTTTTTTTTAGAGTTATGATTCCTGGCCTTAAAGAAGGGTAAACGGGACAAACTGAGGCGCTTAAGTCACATAGAAAATTGTAAAGCCTGTACTCATATCCTGCTTATACAACTATCAGGCAATTCATTTTAGCACAGTGCCTCATACCAATAAAAGCAACAAATCTAGTAGCTACAAATCTAAGGAGCTCTGGTGGCACAATGGTTAATTGCTTGGCTGCTACCCAAAAGGTCAGCTGTTCAAACTCAACAGCCACTCGAGGAGAAAAGACCTGTAGTCTACAGCCTAGGAAACCCTATGGGGCAGTTCTACTCTGTGATATAGGGTCACTATGAGTTGAAACTGACTCAAGGGCACACAACAACAACAGCAGGTATAAATCTGTTCTGCCTCAAAGCAGCGGAAGGTAGAAAATGCTGATAACCAAACAGATTAGGCTACTCAGATTTGAGCCCTTCTCAAATGTAAGGAAACTCTTCTTATATTCCTAAAAGAGAATCATATGTGTAGACTTGACTAGAAAAATTAAGTTGACCTCAAAATGTTCCCTTTTAATGAATAAAACTTTGTAAAAAACATCAGTGAGATTTTTGACAGCATTTCTTTACCTAATTCAACAAGAAACTCCTCAGAGGGGCGTGATAGCCAATGACTCTCTTAACTGCATTAGTTCTTGAGATTAAATAAAAAACAGATGCAAATTCTTTAAGTTTTACAGTTTCTGGATAATGATACAATCATCTAAAATGTGTTTTGGCAAGAAAAAAGAATCCAGCAGAACAGACATTAATATTAAGATGTGTAAATTGGAATTCTGATCAAAAAGTGAATAAACTCTTCCACTAAAATAACAAAGGACCAAATTTTAGTTAAAATTTTTGCCCTCATTTTCATGAAGTATTTTGAGAGAAATTAAAGACAGGGAAACATATCCTTATATGAAACACACATTTGAAAAATGTTTCTTTTTATCACAACGATAACAATAAAATTTCTATCATTTTAGGGCTTATGAGGGCAAAAGGAAGAAAAGAAACTCTTAAGGAGAAAGTCCATAAAGACCAGCTTTCTTCTAGGAAGATGAAGGGAGTAAAAGGAAGGATATCACAGGAGAAGAATTGGGATTATACATGATAAAGAAATTCCCTTATAATATAATGCTTGATGGATTATTACTAAAGAAAATCATAATGGTTACATTATTGGTGATTTGTGGACAAGATATTTATAAGATTACTTCAAGAGATTCTTTTAAACCCCATCATATCTTTTCAAAAAGTGAGATACTCATTTATGAACAACTCTTAGATATCCACCCACAGCAAGCAGCAGGTAAATGGAATATCAGCATTAAGGAATTCAAGGGGAGAAAAGGATTAAGCCCCACCAAATATTCTACAAATTATACTTGATCAAATAGGTTTATTGGAATGGATTCCTCTGTAATGTAAAAAGTGATGTCCTGAAACTCCCACTTTATTAAAATCAAGCACATAAATCCAATTGATTTTCTCAGTTGTCTTTGGACTGTATTCCAAGTGCTACATTCTGTAAATATACCCAATATGGCAGCTAACATGATGTCTTCTTTAAAAGTGAAAACTATGCAAAAATGATCCAAGTTTTAATATTATATCCCCAAGATGTTCCTCAGTCACTAACCAGAACTTGGTCTCTAGACTAAAGGGCTTATTCCTCTCAAACAGCATTCCAGACGGCTTACACCCAGATGTCAATGAGCAAGAGCATGGCTTGAAATTAAGCACTGATCCTGTGATCCAATGGAAGCTTTGGTTAATTTAGTTACGCATTTATATTTTTTACTAAGTTGCTCGTTCCAGATACCCTGTAGAGCAATAGAAATGCTCTTCAGATTATCCTTTTCAAAAAATACTTGATCCTGAAAAAGTCAAAAATGCAAAATGGGCATTAAATCGCCCTTTAAAAAAGGCTTAATGTGTTTAAAAAAATAAAAAAGGATCCAGGCATAGTACTTATAATTTTACTTATAAATGCGTATTAACATATTGACATAGCCACGTTGCCTCCCAGAGTCAGTGCTTATCTTGAGCACACTAAGCTTGAGAAATGAAGTGCTTATCACTGGAAAAGCAAGAATATAATTTGAAAGGAGGTATTTGTAGCATCTCTAATTGTGGGTGTCCACAACCAATGATTACTAGATACTACTGATTTCAGATGGGAAAGCCTTATGTAACCACCTCACCTGCCTCAGAAAGAACCAGGGGCACAGAAAGTTGTAAAAGCAGCTTAAGCACCTACCAGCATATAGCGTAGAAGAGCGCCAAGACCCAAGAAAAACTTACATGGTAACTTACATGGCGGTGGGGATAAGCCATTTCGATTTAAAGTGCCCCCCATTAACACAAAGTTCATCTCCTCAGCTGAACACTGAAAGACTTCAACATATCTGTCCTTCATGGTTTTTTTATGACACTTCTGTGCAGCCATAAATGCTCTGTCCGCAGACTTCATCTGGATAAAGGCATCTCCTGATGGGCGGCCCTGAGTTTGTGGAGGAAGAATAAAAACAAAAGGAGACTGTCTCCCTCGACAAGGAAATGGTTGCTTATAAAACACGCAAAGTGAGTTCAGACATTGTGGCCGCAAAATCTGGGTGACAGTGTGATCTACTGAAATCTGACTTGCATTTCATCACCTAATCACCAGAATGGCCCACAAAACCTTGAACAGTTTTGAGAGCTCATAGCTGAAATCGATCCTTTTTGGTTTCTTTTAATTAGTCTCAGATTTACATGGTTCTGAAAGGATCCCCTTGTGACTGCAGTTTCAAAGTATAGGATTGTATACAGGGTTTTTTTCCCTTCAGAAAAATCCGATTTAATCTCATCCATTGAGAAATGCCAGAAACAGAACCAGTATTAGAGCTCTACATATCCTTCTACATGAAAATGAACAAATCAGTGTTCTCTTTTGGCTCTCAGTCCTGGTCTATCGCAGACCTTACTGCAACATCCCATTTACTTTACCCTCATCTCTGAAGCCTAGGCTGGAATGTGGCTTGGCGGGTAGGAAAATGGTGTAAGGAGCTGGGAATAGCAGAGCACAGTGATGGCTGGTGAAAGCCGTATCATCAGCCTTGCTTGGGAACCCTTCTCTCACCTCCTCCCTTGCACCTCCACCTTAAACTTTGGTGAAACAGGTATTTATAGACATGTCCTCTGTGAGTAACAGCTTGCTAATAATTCTCTACTGAAAATCGAGCCTGTAAGATTTCTGTTCTACAGAACCAGAACTCTACAGACAATACCTCAGCTTTACTTAGCATGACCATTTTATGGGAAAAAAAATTGCGCAGGTTTTATAGGACTGCTTTTTTGTTTTACGGTGTTCTTTAAAGGTCTCTTAGGGACCATTTATCCAAATTATTACCATGCAAGTTACCATAAGAGCTACCATACCAGGCAAATCAGCAACAAACCCAGTCCAAGATAGAAACCTAACAGCTAAGAGTCTTTCCATCATCAAAGCAGCATTTCTCCCAAGTGCAGTCACAATAGGTCATGTGGGTAAATGAGAGGAAAATCTGTCTACTGTTGTTAATTGGAGTGATAGCTCCTAGGTTATTAGAAATTGTGGCTCAAAGGTGATGAACTGTGGGGAGTTTTTTTTTTTTTTCCCCAAAAGGATTCTTTACCAGTTAAGCATGCTGAAAGGGTAACTGACTAGTTATGTAGCTTAATACTGACATCAGACTTAGAATCAGCATGTGTTGTGTGGAAAGCCCAGCAAGGACTCAGGATGTTTTGATGCTTTGTACCCAGTGGCATGTGTTTTCCCACGAGAGGGGACAGGCTATCGTTAGAATGTGACTAAAGCTCCAAGTGAAAAGAAAAAGTGGGAAATTAGCCATTGGAAAAAATGTCGCTATTTCTAATACAAACATATTTGACCCATGATGTTCAGAAAACATGATTTTCAAATATTAATACAATTTGCTTTTAATAAAGAGTTTCAACGTTTCAATTAGAACTACTTGGCTTACGGAGTTGTAGAATTCTGTGCTTTTTACAATAACACAAAATACTAGTAAAATATCCAGCAACTAATATTATTAGTCCTATTTAACCAAAAAACAAGTGAAATGAAGCTGGTAGTCACATATTCAATGACTTCTTTATACTTGCATACCAAAAAGAATTTGGCTAGATTTTGAGAGGCTTCCTCTATTATTCATTAATATATTTGAACACCTATCAGGTTTCATATACTGTTCTAAGCAAGGCAGATACAAGCCCTCATTGAGTTTATAAAAACTCTATGGATAGAAAATATCCTGGAATACAGACACGCTCATTTGTTTACATATCATCTATGATTGCTTTGGCAGGATAATGGCAGAGCTGAGTAGCTGTGACGGAAAAATGTTGTATAGACTGATGTGTAATATATTTGACTCCTATCTGACGCTGTTTAATTCGATAGATATATGTGATGAGGAATCAGAGCTGCATTTGAATGCTAATAACAACATTCATTCTGTAGTTCAGTCTAAAGCCTTCTTTCATTTAGGTAAATCTTTCCTTAAACGAGTTACTGTATTCCTGAGGAATATTTGTACTTTTTTTTTTTTTAGAAGAGAGGTTTGGGTAATCAGGAAGAACAAGTAAATAAGTTTGCCAATAAAAGATTTACTTACCTGGTGATTCAATACCATGTGAACCCCATGAGTTCGAATGTCTGTGGAAAATTCCCCCAGGAAGTCCAGGATGTCCTCAATTGTGGCTGCATAGGGAAGACCTCGAAGGCGTATACAGTCTCGAACGTTTGTAGGAGGCACAAATTGCTGAGGTAGTACTGGAATAATGGGAGGGGTTGGAAGTGGAATGAGAGGAGCCGAGGAGAATCGATTCAGCACCTGTACTCAAAGCAAAACAGAAGTGACTTAGAGCGTCGCTATGCCAGTGTGTTCTGCAGCCCAACACTGGCATCACTAGAAACCTATGAGAAATGCAGAATTCAGCCCAACTCCAGACTTGATCAACCTGAATCTGCATTTTAACGAGATCCTCAGGTGATTCATAATCATATTTGAGAAGTGCTGATGAAGAAACGGATTCATGCTTTTCAGCTGAGAAAGCACAATACCCACTTTTCTCAACACGTGATGAGGCATACGATAGCCACAGAACAGTGAGCTTAGATCATAGATTTGTCTACCTAGACAAATTTATCACCCCCTACACCTTGGGAGCCCTGGCGGTGCAGTGGTTAAGCGTTTGGCTGCTAACCAAAAGGTCACCAAATCAAATCCAATAGCTGCTCCTTGGAAACCCTATGGGGCAGTTCTACTCTGTTCTATAGGGTCATTATGAGTCGGGACTGACTCAGAAGCAGTGGGTTTTACCTTGGAATAAGTATCTTTAAAGACTGCAGTTTAAAACAAAAAAACTGTACATATCACTAAATGTGTACTTATGGAGCAATCTGTTAGATTCCATTTCAATGAGTACATAATGTTCTCCTTAACATTCTCTTCATGCTCTACCACCAAACCAAAGAAACAGAATGACCTAGTAAACAACCAGAAGCCTAACAATGACTATGTGTTACATTAGAATAAAATGTATATGTTTAAGGATAGAAAACAGCAGTACGGCACAGCAAGAGAAAGAAAACAGATTTAGTGACCATAAACAATAATTTAGTTTCCATGTGAATTTGAGACAACAGCAAGACAGAGGATATTAACTTTTAGATTCATGTAATCCAGCTATTTTGAGGAAGGGAGATAGTTTAGGTACATTTTAGAGAAAAGACTGCTCCTAGGCAAAACTCCTATTACAAGCTTCTCTTTTTTTTTTATTGTGCTTTAAGTGAAAGTTTACGGTTCATGTTAGTTTCTCATTTAAACATTTATACACACATTGTTATGTGACCCTAGTTGCTCGCCCTATAATGTGACAGTGCACTCCTTCTTTCCAATCTGTATTTCCCATGTCCATTCAACCAGCTCCTGTCCATTTCTGCCTGCTCCTCTCACCTCCAGACAGGAGCTGCCCATTTAGTCTTACGTGTCTACTTGAGCTAAGAAGCACACTCTTCACAGGTATCGTTTAATGTCTTATGGTCCAGTCTAATCTTTGTCTGAAGAGTTAGCTTTACAAATGGTTTTAGTTTTGGGTTAAAAGAGTCTGGGGACCATGTCTTCTAGAAGGGCTCCCTCCAGTCCCAGTCAGACCATTAAGTCTGGCCTTTTTACTAGAATTTGAGTTCTGCATCCCACTTTTCTCCTGCTCTGTCAAGGACTTTCTGTTGTGTTCCCAGTAGAGGTGGTCGGTCATTGGTGGTAGCCAGGCACCATCTAGTTCTTCTGGTCTCAGACTGATGGCGTCTCTGGTTTATGTGGCTCTTTTTTTCTCTTGGGCTCATATTTTCTTTGTGTCTTTGGTGTTCCTTATTCTCCTTTGCTCCAGGTGGGTTGGGACCAATTGATGTATCTTAGATGGCTGCTTGCTAGCTTTTAAGACCCCAGATGCCACTCAGCAAAGGGTGATGCAGGACATTTTCTTAATACAGTGTTATGCCAATTGACCTAGATGTTCCCTGAAACCACGTTCCCCAGACCCACACCCCTGCTACTCTGTCCCTCCAAGTGTTTGGTTTACAAGGCTCTCTTGTCCACTTTTACCTTTGATTACAGCATGCCAACTAGTTCATAATACAAGGTGGCCCTTGTACATCCACCACTTGTGGCATCCCCAGGTTTTCTGAACAAATTATCACTATAGCCTTTGAGGTTTATCCATTCTATAAACTGAAAATACGGAGGAACTGATGAACCACTCCTAAAATTTGGCCTAACTACCTCACTCACTCCCTGTCTGATTGCTATCTGAGAAAGAAGTGACCAAAAAAAGAAATGAAAAGAACAAACACAGAGCAGTCCAACCAATAGACAGGAAGACTTCTAAAGATCATTCAAACAACCCACACACAGCAAAAGCATTAGGAGAAGAACAAGGATAGAAAATCAGTGTAGTCTAGACAAACCCAGGACAGGAAATGGTCAAGTACCGTACAGTGCCTGGCACAAAGTAGATGTCCAAGTATTTATTAAATGAAATGATTATTAGTAACGAAAAGACAGCAGCAGAGCCTATGACTGCCTCAACACTCCTTAAATCAATGAGTAGGGATAAGGTGATGGGGAGGAAGCTAACCCACACCCAAAACTACCTTATGGTAGAGTCATGTCCAAATTAAGCAGCATACGCCATACCCAAACTACCAATAGCCAAGCTCCTGGGGTAGGCCACTTCAGGGCATGATTTCCATAAATTTCTTCCATTTAAATATCTAAAATAAAAATCTCATCATGTTTTTTCCCCTAGCGTGGGAAAAATGTGTGTAATGTTTAAAGTATATTTAGCCTAGGGATTCAGAATTCACTATACTCATTTTCAACAAGGTATAGAATTATTTAAACTAAAAGTATATTAACTGTTTAAAACTTAAGAGCACTAGTACAATAGAGAAGGCCTGGGGGCACAGTGATTTATATGTTCAGCTGATAACCAAAAGGTTGGCAGTTCAAAGCCACCAGCCAATCCTTGGAAACCCTATGGGCAGTTGTACTCTGTTCTATAGGGTCACTATGAGTCAGAATCAACTAGACGGCAACGGGTTTGGTTTTCTTGGTTTAGTACAGTAAAACACACTAACCTAGAATTCCACTTTTACTTACTTCCAGGTATAAAAATCATTCTGGTGTCCTTGTGAATAAGATTTCTTTAATCTTTCGGCAGTCAGTTTAAATGACAATATACAACATGCTAAGAAGTTAGAACTTAGAGAAATAAAAGTAAAGTGTCCTAAATTCTTGAAAAAGACCAAAAGAATCATCAAAATGACTGCTTTACCAAGGGATACAAGTAGAATAAATTGGAAAAGCTATGTAAAGCCACCTATTTGATCTCAGTTAGAGAAGAAATAAAAACTAACCCTTGAAGATGAGAACTGTATTGCTCAGCTGATAAGTCTAAAAGAGTAGTCAAAAAACTTAAGGTCCTACAGAGTTTCGTATACCTGGATCTTAGTACATTTTGGGGAACATGTTTCAAAAACAACTAAATTCTGAAAGCTAGTATGAATAGGGCAAAAGGACTCATCAGCAGCATATGAAACCAATCAAGCCATTTTAGAAATAAATTTGGCAAGATGTTATTAAAAACCCTAAAAGCTCACACCTTATTACCTATTCTTTAAAAAACCCAATCAGGAATTGGTAGTTTTATAAGCACGTTTATGTAGGAATTTCTTATGGTAGAAAAAAATTAGGAGAAAAACACCAAATGCACAAAAGAAAAATTTCTAAATAAATTACATATATCCATGAAATATGTTATTTTAAAGTTGAATTTTTTTAAACATGGGTAAACTTTCAAGATACGTAGCTTTAAAGCAGGATACAAAAGTATATTACAGTAGTATTCCAGTTACATAAAAACCCACAGTATTTTTTCCTGTGTGTATACCACATAATAGTGGCTATCTTTTGGTTATGAAATCGGATTTTCTTTTTTCATGTACTTATACATTCTGTATTTTCTAAGTTTTGTTTGAACTCAATATTATCTTGTTTCCAGAAATAAATAAGAGAAATTAAAATAAAAAAGCAACCATCATGCTTTTAAGAACCAACCTGCTGAACTTCAGCTGCTGTGCTCCTGAAGAGTTCAATGTATCTTTTACCCAATAAGTCCTTATGCTTCCTCAATGCGTTCTGTGCATATTCCTCACAAGCAAACAGGACAAAAGCATCCCCTGTTGGCCTACCATCTGGGTAGGTGACGAAGAGGATGCCTTCTTTTCCCCCAGTGATGGGGCAATGCTGTCCAAAGAAGGCCACCACTTCTTCAGCCGTGGCCGTGAAAGGCAGCCCCCGCATTCGGACGATGACTTGATTTTCCTTGGAGAGAAATTGGGCTACCTCATTGGATGTACCTAGAGAACAGAAGTATCCAGCAGCACGGAAAGAAACAGTGAAGACATCAATTTTACCAAATTAAAAATGATAAAATTCTTGCCAAGGTCTTGAATTCATAATTAAGACCACACACCCAATGAATTCGTAATAACATAATCCAAAATTTGAAACTTTTCAAAAAACACCTTTTTAAATTTAGGAAGCTGTCCGGACAACTAAAACATGGACCAACCACAATATTCTCTTCACGGAGAGGCAGTAAATCATGACAGTGGTTAAAAGCACATGTCCTGGAGCCAGAATGACTGGGTCCAGTCTTGTTACCATTTACTAGGCGAAGTTTAACCTCTATGCCTTAGTAATCTCATCTATAAAATGGGGATAAAATTACCTACCCCATAAATTGTGAGAATCTGTTTAAGTTATACATATAAAGCACTTTGGTGGTTTTGTTACTCTTTCCTGGATTACTTAATAAAGGCTCCTGCATACTCAGGTAGAAAGAATGGTATAAGGAATTTCCACGTACTCAAGCACCCAGTTTCAATATTTATGAACATTCTGCCCAATGTAAAGCATTTTATACAGTACTGCCATGTAGCAAATACTTAAATGCATATCCTTCAAGCTCATTATTCTACTATAATAGCAATATTCTACTATAATAGCAAATTCTTATCATCATGCCCACATACCATGAAATCCCAGGCACTAATATAAACATTAGTTAGGTTTGCCAAGTCCAATTTGCAACGCATCTACCACGGAACCCCAGGTTCAGGTAAGACCTTGGCAACTCCAAATATATTTTATCCCCAACCAATATCAAACATTCCAGAACTCTGGAAGCTTTTAAACTTGAAGCGTTGAATTTTGAAACGATGGCATTTACCTAAAGAAATAAGTGTCTGAACAGAAATAATACCAGCAATTTGTGTTAACGGGATCCTGTTAATACTAGCTTGACAGTTGCAGAGATTTTTCACCCAGACTATATAATGCAGAGATTCAAATGTTCTCTGTATTTAACTGAAAGTCACCCTAGTATAACTTGGCAATAGATGCCAAAAGCCTTTTACAAGGTCTACTTTCTTTGATTCTTTTTTTTTTTACTATTAGAGATTTATCCTAATCGATGGCACATATTCAGGTACAAAAGTACTCACTACCACATAAAAGTGAAAAACTGGAAATAAGCTGTAAATGACCCACAGGGATGTCTAAAAATAATACAGTACATGTCATACTATACAGCAATTCACATTTAAGAAAATTAAGTAACATAAGATGATTTGTGAATTCTGAGGGAAAAGGAAGTTATTTATCAATCTGTATGAACAGATCAATAGGAAATACATGTATAAAAAAACTGTCAGAAAAACCACAGTCAACATTTTTTATGCATGTTATTTTTAGGTCTTAAAGTTAGGAACTGGGAAAAGATCATACCTGCTACTACTTCTTTCTGGCCACGTTACTGCAAACACCTCTATCCAAAAACATCAGAAGCCACAAAACTACCACGTTCTTGGCCACTGATGAGTTAAAGAACTTAAGAGAAAAACTAGAAGCAGATATTCAACAGTTCCAGGTATTGTGGTGTGACCGTTGGAAAGTAGTTTCAGACTAATTTCTTTCAAGAACTGCCCTTCGTACATTACTTTATATCTTTGTATACTATTTTAAATGGCTATTTAACTAAATAAAGTAGGATGGCTCAAACCTTAGGGCAAGCGTTATATAATATTATACTCACTGATACTACTGGAATTTTTCTTCCTCACGTTTCACTGGGAAATAAAAACCACTCATGACCCTATTTATTTAGGCTTGCTGTCAATGTACAATTTTAGATTTGTATTACTGTAGCCACATTATGTAAAAGGTACTTACCACCGGCAATTTTAAGAAAATCTTCACCTGTTGCTTTGTAAACCTAAGAAAAGAAAGGGAAATAGACTCTGAGCCTTCTGGCATGTGCTAATACTCATTCAAGATGTCAAGAGTCGCAGGCTGTGACGACATACCTCAATGTACCGGGTCCCCATGTGATGTTTGTGCCTCTGTAGTGCTAGGTCTCTGTGTTCTTCACTTACAAACCTAACCAGAGCTTCTCCATTCCTTCGACCCTGGGCGTTCAGACAAAGTGCAGCACCTCCCCTTTGAAAATAATAAAACAGATGGCAGGTAGAAAAGAAAATGAGGTGGAAGAAAGAAAATGATTGGAAACCCCTTATCCCTTTGGAATTATTAAGTAAAAGTGAGATGAAAGAAAACCAACTTGGCAATATTGAGTCCTTTGAAGAATCTTGCAATATCCTGATCCGAAGACTGCCACGGTAAGCCTCGCGCCCTGACTACGGTGTTATCATCAATAAGTTCCATCTTGCTGCTGTGAATCAAGCAAAGCTTCAGGTTGTATGACTAATGCTAGCAAGGCTGACATGTTTCCCCTGCAAGGCAATTTCCCTAGTTACACGCCCAGGTATGAGTAAATCGGGATTCAGGCAGACTTAAATACTGACAGACTAACTTCATAACCTCAAAAATCTTATAGGGATGGTTGAAACTTCTCTTCAGGTAATTCACTATAAAAAAATGCTGCCTATACAGGTGCAATACAACTAGCTCACCCCACAAACTATCTATCAGCTGAGGAGCCGCTTGCTTGTCAAAACTGCAAAAGCACCCAGGACCAATTCATGGGAAGCGAAGTTCTCCCAATACTGTCATAGCTTAAAAGTTTCTAGAATCAAGAGGAATGGTTTAAATTTATTCTCAGATCTAGCCAGTAGATAAATGGGGTTTAAATCCAGTTTCTAGGCAAAATTTAGGAATAGCACAGAGCTGGTAATTAACCCACATCAGGAATGTGTGTAGTGGTCAGGGATCTGCCATCAAATCATTTCCCTACCAAGTTAGGTGAGCAACAGAGAAGCCATTACAGAGTGTTTATGGAAATGCTTGGGCATCCCCACACCTTAATGAGTCATTTGCAAATCACCTATTATATATTTTGACACCACCTGATGTTCCATTTCTCTCCTGTTCGCACTTTTCAGTACTCCTAGGACAATTTCCTAATGACTCACTTTCTCCACAACTAAATAAGCCTCAAAGTCTTACTACAGACGAAGCTATCAGAAGTTTCTGTTCACTTCAGGCACCCATACATTCTCACACACAATTCACTACTTTGATTTATAAACTTAAACAGGTCTGCCTGTGATCACAAACAGAAATACCGCCACTTCATATTCCTCCCCAGTTATTTCCTTTCCTTTCAAGCTGAACTGATAGAACATGCTTAAAATTATCTCAGTAAAAATCATATAAACTCTTTTAAAGCTTAAGAGTTTTCCTTTTCTGGAAGTTTTCCGGTGAAAGGGTAGACAGTTTAAAGAGATTAAAGAACCACAGCCACAAACATATGATATACCTTGAACAAACACCAGGAAAAATGAACTAAGGTCATAGCCTGACTAAAGATGCAAATAATTCCAAAAATTTAATCCCAGCATCCAAGCTTACTATAGCTAATATAAGCTTCTTTTATATGTTGTTGTTAGGTGCCATCGAGTCGGTTTCAACTCACAGCAACCCTATAGGACAGAGCAGAATTGGCCCATGGGGTTTCCAAGGTGCGGCTGGTGGATTCGAACTGCTGACCTCTTGGTTAGCAAGCCATAGCTGTTAACCACTGTGCCACCAGGGCTCCTCTTTTACATATAGTGTATTATTTAGAAATGGATAACTTGCTACATAGGATGAACACGGCATGGCTTGTTTTTGTAATAAAAAAAAAAAAAAAACTTACCACCACTCCTATAAAGAAATGTATTCTTTGCACTCCATTGCTTGGAATTATTTTAGAGGTCAAGCATCAAAATGTGTAGAAAATGTGTATAAGTATGCCCTCACTAACTCAGTTGAAGGCAATGAGAAACACCAGTGGTCATTACAGAGGAAATATGATAGCATGAGGCTCAGAAGGCATCAGAGGGAATTAGATGATCCTAGTTTCTACCTGTGTCTTTTGCTTCTGATGGCTTTGGGCTGACTAGGACTTAATATACCTTCTAGTTAGATTATATTATACTTTGCCATGTTGGAACTTGAATTAATAAGAAAAGAAGAATTTCACCATAAATAATGTGTGCATTTGAAATACTTTGTTTTTCTCTGTAATACCAAATGGTTTAAGAAAGTTACTAAAATATAAAGAGAGTTAAATATCGCAATACAAATTAAAAAAAAGCAAAAGGCTCAAATGGAATAATACTCATGTACTTACCAAGTGCCACTTTCAAATTTGTAATTTACTCTCTCTGGATCTGAAAACTTATGATCTAAAAATGAGAACATATAAGTCATCATTTTAACTATTAGAGAGACAAAACCATAGAGTAAATTCAAAAATATAAGCGAGGAAAAGACGGTGGAATGACATTTTAGGCCCCGGATGTTACAATAGCAATACTTACTATAAGGCTCTGAAATCATCGCTAAAATGATATTCCCCATATCTTCAACTTGAGAAGCTCCGTATCGGGAGACTGAATTATTTTTCTCAAAATTCAAACCTGTGAGATTAAGTTAAGGAAACATTTTGGGGTGGTAAAATGAGGTTGCTTCTAACCCAAAATTAAACTCATACAGAGCCAAGAAGCCAAGTAAAATGCATGCAGATAGACAATGCTCTAAAAATCTCAGTAAGACTGCTTCCCATCAGTTTGGACTTCACATATACTTCTTAAAGTCTCTGACTGCCCTCTTGGGTAAAACGGCAAAATCAATCCTGTCCTGAGGTATTACCAATAATAAAATTCCTGCTTTTTGAGTAGTAGCAAATGCATGAAGGGGAAGTCCCGGGTGGTGCTAACAGTTAAGCGCTCAACTACTAGCCAAAAGGTTGGTGGTTTGAACCCACTCTCAGGCACCTTAGAAGATAGGCTTGCTTCCAAAGGGTCATGGCCTTGAAAACCCTATGCAGCAGTTCTACTCTGCACACATGAGGTAGCCATGAGTTGGAAATGACTCAATGGCAACTAACAATAGTAACAACAAATGCCTGGATGTTGAACATTTTTAGTTTTAAACCACAAAATATAAAACAAAGTTAATTAAAATCCTTCATCCTATCTATCTTTACAGCCCACACTAGGCAATGTCAATGCCTATTTAAAGATATGGTTTCATCAGTCAAGACCATGAGGTATCAAATGACTTTTTGGGGGCAAATTATTCAAAATAGGCATTTCCGATTACTGATGACACTATTTCCACAATCCACTTTTACTCAGAACTTCCTGATAGAATACTTGTAGAGCCCCTGAGAATACCGCATCTTCAGTAGCAGCAAATGCTTGTCCTTTGAGGGTAAATTTTTAAGAACAATTCAAACATTCAGACCCAAAATTTGGCCAGTTTGGTTCTTGATCCACCCAGTACTGCCCTGGTCGCGTAAACCAGGAATGAGTCTTTAAGAAATGCACAGCTCGAATCAGGTGAAGATAAAACCAAAAGAGATTTCCATTATTTTAATAATTAGCAATCTAAAATAAGCATTTTGTCTCCTTCAAAATAATTACCTTAGGAAGCTAACATAGTTATGGACATGTTTATTTTTAACTTCCAATGCTGTTATACTGAATTATGTCCCCCCAAAATATATACTGTAAATCCTAATTTCTATGCCTATGGTTATAATCTCATTTGGGAATGAGTTATCTTTGTTATGTTAATGAGACAGGGTTAGTGTAGGGTGTGTTTTGAGTCAATCTCTTCTGAGATATTAAAAAAAAAAAAAAACCCCATTGCGGTGGAATCAATTCTGACTCATAGCAACCCATACGGTTTCCAAGAAGCAGTTGGTGGATTCAAACTGCTGACCTTTTGGTTAGCAGCTGGGCTTTTAACTAACCACTGTACCACCAAGGCTCCTTTTTGAGATATAAGAGAGATTAAACAACCAAGCTAAGGAAGCAGAGATGGAGGAAGAGAGATACCAAGACACATGAAGACTGCTAAGAAGCAGAAAGAAGCTCAGAAGAGACAAGGACTTTCCTTCAGAGCCAACAGAAGGAGAAAGTCTTCCCCTGGAGTCAGAGTTCTGGGAACTCCGGACTTCTAGCCTCCTAGACTGAGAAAAAATATAATTTCTGTTAGTTAAAGCCACTTACCTAGTGATATTTCTGTTACAGCAGCACTAGATAAGACAAATACTACAGTCATATTTTGTACCATATAAGCATAAATTGTATAATACAGTACACCACATATCAGAGACAATACTACGGCACTGTACCTTTTCGCTTAAGTTCAAAATGAAAATAACCATCTGGGTGGTGGTTGCTAGCATTTTAGCTTATTTTATATGGTTTTTGAGTGGTATTTTACTGTAAGGTTAAAAAATTAAGATACGCATTGAGAAAAAGTCCAGTACTGCAAACTAAGAGGATACAATGCTAAAACAAATCAGAGATTATTCCCGCCAAGAATGCAAGCAAATACCTGAAGAGTTAATTCAATGAGCAATATCCTTTTCCATTCTCAATTCAAAATCCCCTTCTAATTTATGTGCCACCTTCCTCCTTCCTTTCTCTAGTGAAAAAGAAATTGCTTTCCCATCATGCTAGCCAGATTGATTTTTGAGTTGTTCCTCAACCAATTCCCTTTCTCTGCAGTTAAACATACTACATGTAAAAAGGCAGCTACACATTCCTTGGTAAATTACTTACCCCCAATGTCAGCTTATCTGTAAAGCCAAAGCTGTGATAATGTTTGCCTCCCAGGGTTTTTTGTGAAGGCTAAATGAGATAAGACAATCCCAGAACACAAAGTAGACATTTAATAAATGATATCCTCCCCCTTCTTCCTAGAATCCTCCGATGACCACTTTCATAATCCACGCCGTGCAACAGATCGCTTTTGTGTGGCCTTTCTTGCCATGGGACTGTGCAAATAAGGTAACTGTGGCCCACCAAGGGGACTGGTCAATTTTACCAGGTTTAAAATGAGCCATCCCAGTGAGGGAAGGAGAGGATCTCACCACACCACCAAGGAAGGAGAGCCGATAGCAGAGCGCATCCTTTGGACCTGGAACCAGGAAACCGAGAGAGCAAGGGCTGTAACACTAAAGATGAGAAACAGTGGCAAAAATGGAGGCAGGAGAGACTGGCAGGACACAGTGCGGTGGGATTCCCAACCCATGGGGCAAGAAAGCTGAGTGTCTTTGGGCAGAAGGCTTGCTAGAGGAGAAGGGTGCCTCCGGGCACTTGGTGGAGCTAGGACTACTAACCCAGGGAGCTAGAGCTGAGCAGAATAGGGTGCCCCTGGGCACTTAATCTACAGAGATAAGAGTTTTTAACACTTGTCCCAGCAAGGCAGAAGCTGAGGGGCCAGAGAAAGATGTGCCTGCAGACACAGCTGAGAAGAGGCTGTGCTGTGGAAGCACTGTACCCTGAGTGTTCCCGAGCCTGAATATTAACCTGTTACTTCCCTAATAATCCCCATAATCATTGAGTATGGCCTGTGAATTATGTGTGGCCATTGCAGTGAATTATCCAACTCAGCAGAAAAAGAGAGTACCATGGGAGGGGCAGCTGGTGTCAGAACTGGTAAAGATGGTGGAAAGAGGAGGCATTTCTGACCTCCACCTCATAGAAATCAGCCTTGAACTGTTGATATTGATTCTCCTTCCCCCTCGTGAAGTCAGAGGAGGTCTGATGCCACCCCCATGCCACTTTTACAACCCGTAAGGGTCAGAGTTTTCTGAGGGCTGCTTTTATGACTAAAAAAACTGAACTTACCAGATGCCTATTTGTATACTCTCACAGAATCATCACCAAGTTAAGGTGTAGGTAATTTCTACATCTCCTTTTCCCCCGCCGCCTTGAAATCATCTAGTGATGAAATACATATGCTGCCTACCGAGAGATTAGAAAATCATTCCCAGGTGTTCAAAAGCAAAAGACCAATGACCATTGATTGGGGTCATTAAAATGACTTTCCGCAGAAGGCTGCATTAAATAAACCTAACCCAGTGCCGTCGAGTCGATTCCGACTCATAGCGACCCTATAGGACAGAGTAGAACTACCCCGTAGAGTTTCCAAGGAGCGCCTCGCAGATTTGAACTGCCGACCCTTTGGTTAGCAGCCGTAGCACTTAACCAAGGCTGCATTAAGAAATATTTATTACTCCCTTGCCATTCTCAAAAAATATAATTATAGAGTAGAAAAATGAATATTTATTCTTGTGAAAAGCAGAGCCAAAGGATGAAGGAGATTTGGGGAAGAAAACTGCCCTGAGTTTTCTGGAGGGTGGCAGTAGAACCACTAGGGTTGGTGTCACCCCCCATGTTAATTACCACGATATCGTAGTATAATACAACATTGTCAATATTGTAGCTCAGAAACTAGAAAGTTTAACAGAATCAGCAACTATAAAAACACCAGCAGAGAGGAGAACAGTGCGTGCCTGTGGCACTACTGACAAAATGACGCGATTCAAAGCATCACTGTAATTGGGTAATAATGACAACGCTGACTGGAGCATATTAGAAGGTTTGAAAAGTAGGTTACCATACAGTTTCAGCCTTGTAGGTATACCAATACAAAATTTGGACTTACGAAAAAAATTGTTACTATAACTACAGGTGTATTTTTATAAAAAATAAATTTCTCCTGAAACCCTACCAAAAATTTTAGACAGTCATTTTGGTGTCACCCCCCTCTGACAGTATCACCTGGTGAGGTATGCACCTGCCTAGTGACCTCATTGGTAGGTGGGGGGGGACTTCTAAGGCTCTTCACAAGATTGTTTTTTAAGGAAGACTAGGCATGGTTTATCATGAGAACTGTGCAACCAAACTAGTATGTGGAACCCTGCACTTCTAATAATACTTCCAATCATGTAGAGGGCCTACAATGGAGCAAAGAGAAAAGTATACAAGGAATGAAGATCAACCCTATTATGTATGCAAGAGTTTCTCAAACTGTGGCCCTATTAACAGTGTAGGCCGGATAATATTTGTTGTGGGATAGGCGGAGGTTTCTTGTGCATTGTAGGATATTTACAGCATACTTGGTCTCTCCCCACCCACAAAATTGTGACAACCAAAAATGTCTCCAGACATTACTAAATGTCCACAGCAGGGCAAAATCACTTCCAGTTTAAAGTCATTGGTATAAGCTAATAGCTCCCAAGAAACAGCTCCAACTTATTCTCTTTTGATCACTCTGAAACAACTCTTACGTGTAAGGGACTGTTACGAAACTGATATTTTGAAGGAAATTGGCCAAGAGAATAGTCTGTAAGGATCAGCCTGATGGTATGTCAAAATAAAGAGGCATGTAGCCCCTTTCAGCACAAATACACTTTGGGGAATGGGAGAAAAATGCTCACTTAGAGCAGGGAATGACCCTTGGCCTGTTTCTGTGGCGCAAAATGAATGGATTTTACACTTGTAAAGGGTTGTTTAATGAAGAAAAAAAAAAAAAAGAACATGCATAGAGACCACATACGGCCCACTCAACCTAAAATATTTACTGCCTGGCCTTTTATAGAAAAAAAAAAATTTGCTGACCTCTGACCTAGAGAAGTGATCATGGACAAAAGACAGCCCAATATAGAGAATGCCACAAGAAAGTTTATCATAGTTTTCTATCCCAATATAATATTTGGGAAGAATTAAGCTTTGGAGGACTATGAATAGGGGAAGTAGACTCCATTCAAGTCAATTCTCTCTCTTCTGTATAAGATAGGAGTATGAGACCTTCTCACCTTTGCTCAGTCAACTCCATTATATTCTTATTTTCCTAACCAAATCTGATCATAAGTAACTCACACCCAGCACCAAAGCCCTCCCTAACTCCTCTAGGCCACAACTGTCAACCTAATCAATACTATTTCTACATTACCCTCTTCTCAATGGTGTAAGTTTCCTGAGAATAGGCCATTATCTTTCTCTGATCTCTTACCACAGCCCCAATAGCGTGTAACACTGTTGGCATAAGCGGTGGCACTTACTAGCCTTCAGTATGGACTAAACCTCAACAAAGAAAAATCCTCATAACTGGACCAATAAGCAACATCATGATAAATGGAGAAAAGATTGAAGGACTCAAGGATTCAATTTCAAGGATTTCCTTTTACTTGGATCCACAATCCACGCCCATAGGAGCAGCAATCGAGAAATCAAATGACATATTGCACTGAGCAAATCTGCTGCAAAAAACCTGTTTAAAGTGTTAAAAAGCAAAGATGTCATTTTGAAGACTAAGGTGTCCCTGACCCAAGCCATGGTATCTTTAATCGCTTCATATACATGTGAAAGCTGCACAACGAATGGGAAAATCCAAGAATTCATGCCCTTGAATTGTGGTATTGGTAAAGAATATCGGATATACTATGGATTGCCATAAGGATGAACAAAAATCTGTCTTGGAAATACAGCTAGAACGCGCCTTAGAAGTGAGGATGGTGAGACTTCCTCTGGACATGTTATCAGAAGGGACCAGTCCCTGGAGAAGCTCATCATGCTTGGTAAAGTACAGGATCAGTGAAAAAGGGGAAGACCCTCAAGGAGATGGATTGACACAGTGGCTGCAACGATGGGATCAAACACAGCAATGATTGTGAGGATGGTGCAGGACAGGGCAGAGTCTCATTCCCGACAGCACCTAACAATAACACCTTGTGCCAAACACTGTTAATTTCTTCCAATTTTCACAATAATGCTGCTGGATAGATAATAATAAAACCAAAGACACTAGGATTTAGGGTTTAGTAACTCACCCAGTCACCCAGCTGGTAGGTAACAGAGCTGGAATTAAAGCTCTGATTTGACTATGCATGCATTAAGTCCCTTAACCAAGATAAGCAGCCTTGCCTAATTTGTTTTGAGCAATACTTTGTGAGAAGCTTTTTAAATTCATATATAACAGCCATCAATGTCACTGAACATTTGTATACAAATTATTAAATGGGAACCTAATTTGCTGTCTGAAGTGTCACCAAAAACACAATAAAATATTTAAAATTAAAAAAAAAAAAAGTTAAGCAAAGAGGTTTAAAAATAAATCAAAATAAAAATGTAAAGTATCCTTTTGCATAGAAATAGATCTGTAGCTGAAGTATTATTTTACTTTTTAATTAAGGATTCGCTCTTGACATTTGGCAACTTGGTTCCAAAAAACACGCACCAACATGTTGTTTCTCTTCAAGCCGTCACTAAGGAGATCCGCAACTCTAAGCTGTTAACCACTTTTACAAGCCACCCAACCTCCTGCATGCCAAAACCACCCCTACACACACACATACTCACACCTCTTAGGAAGGTTTGTTCAATCCATAATCCTTAACAGAAGTTAACACAAATAACAAAAAAGGGGGAGTGAGAAAAACAGTTTCAGTACCAATTATTTTCCCTATCAATTTATAATTATATATTGAATTACTTGGTGCACGTCTGATCTTGAGGGTAGGAAAGATGAGTCTATGCCTCCTGATTAATGACTAGTCATGCAACTTACTCATTTTGCCCTAGAGGCATCCACTACAGAACGAACAGGCTTAGCAAGCTTTACAAATGAGAAATGCCATGAGGAAATGAGGAAGGTAAAGCCAGACATGGTGGGAACAAAACTAACATTATATGCAACCATTGAATAAAGTGTTACATTTATACAGAGTTTAGGGAAGTTGAGAATCCCAGTCTATATTTAAACAGGAGGAAAGCGTTTCTGAGCATCACGTTTTGTGAAACAGATTTGAGGGTTTAACCCATGCTTACAGAAGCCCTGATGGCACAGTGTTTAAGAGCTCAGCTGCTAACTAAAAGGTTGGCAGTTTGAATCAATCAGTCCCTCCTTGGAAACCTTATGGGGCAGTTCTACTCTGTCTTATAGGGTCCCTATGAGTCTTGAATCGACTAGAGGGCAATGGGGTTGGTTTGGTTTTCTATGTGTGGTTTTGGTTTACATTAGCTGAAGGTGGAATTTAGAAAGAGGAAGCGATTTTACAAAGTGTATTGATAATAGCTCAAAAAAAGGTATCTTTCCCAACTGCCTGAAAATGTGACACATTTGGTTTCAGAACACCCAATTTTCAATTATAAACAAAATTTAATTAAGGCTTTAGTTTCTAACTAAGAGAATCAATCACACATATAAAATACAAATGTATTAACTGTAGAAAAAGTTTTAACTACATTATAATTGCAACCCAATTCAAAACTTCAACTCAAAGACTTTTTTTTCCCTGCCACAAACCCCTCAGAGGACAAAGCTTTTTACTTCCCTCCTGCTCTTGTTTACGCTTTTACTTACAGTATAGCAGAATCACATATGGAAACCCTGGCAGCACAGTGGTTAAGAGCTATGGCTGCTAAACAAAAGGTTGGCAGTTCGAACTCACCAGGCACTCCTTGGAAAATGTATGGGGCAGTTCTACGCTGTCCTGTAGGGTCACTATGAGTCAGAATTGACTCGACAGCAACGGGTTTAGAATCACATATGATGCCTATGTTAATGAACAAAGGAGTAGCAAACATAAAATACGGGAGGAGAAAAGTTGGAATTACTGCTTCAATTAAGAACTAGTGTTTCTATAATTATGTGAAGGAAAGAAGGAGAAGTAATAAATTACCCTTAAATGAGTACCATGATTATAAAAATAGACTCTATAATCCATTATATCGTAAAAAACTTTGAAAGAAGGAAATCATCAATACCACTGTAAATACTCCCTAATTGATTCTATGAAGCAAGCATAACCCTGATACCCAAACCAGACAAAGACACCAAAGGAAAAGAAAACTACAGGCCAATACCACTTATGAATATAGATGCAAAAATCCTCAACAAAACGCTAGCGAAAAGAATCCAACAGCACCGTGACCAAGTGGAATTTATTCCAGGAATGCAGAGATGGTTCAACATTAGAAAATCAATCAACGTAATAAACATCAATAGAACAAAGAAAAAGAACCACATGAGCATCTCTATTGATGCAGAAAAAGCATTTGATAAAATCCAACACCCTTTCTGGATGAAAACCCTGCAGAAGACTGGCATAGAAGTGAAATTCATATTCCTCAGTATGATTCCGGGCATATATGAAAAGCCAGCAGCCAGCATTATACTTAATGGAGAAAGACTGAAAGCTTTTCCCTTGAAATCAGGAATAAAACAAGGGTGCCTATTCTCACCACTTCTATTTGATATTATATTAGAAGTCTTAGCCAGAGCAACAAGAAAAACAAAAGATATCCAGATTGGAAACGAAGTAAAATGATCTGTATTCGCATATGATATGATCCTAGATATAGAAAATCCCAGAGTCCACAAGAAAACTTCTACAGGTAATAGAGGAATTTTGCAAAGTTGCAGGGTACAAGGTCAACAAACAAAAATCAGTTGGGTTTCTACACACCAGCCTTGAGAAATCTTAAAGGGAAATTAGGGAAACAATTCCATTTACAATAGCATCTAAGAGAAATACCTAAAAAATAGATCTAACCAGGGATATGAAGGACTTATACAATGAAAACAAAGTACTGTTGAAATAGATTTAAAGACTTTAGTAAATGGAAAGATGTTTTATCTTATGGATTGGAAAACTTAATATTGTTAAGATGTCAATACTACCCAGAACGATCCACAGATCCAACGCAAACTCAATAAAAATTCCAACAGCCTTCTTTACAGAATAAAAAAACAAATCCTCAACTTTATATGGAATAGCAAGAGATCCTGAATAGCTAAAACAACGTCGAAAGAAAAGAACAAAATAGGAGAATTCACATCCTGATTTTAAAACATATAGTACAGGCACAGTAATCAAAACAGCCTGGTACTGGTACAACAACAGACACACAGACCAATGGAATAGAACTGAGAATTCAGAAATAAACCCACATGTCTATAGTGAACTGATTTTTGACAAGAGTGTTAAGTCCATTTGATAAAGAAGTCTCTTCAATAAATGGTTGTCTTAGTCATCTGGCGCTGCTATGCGAGAAATACCACAAGATGATGGCTTTAACAAAGAGAAATTTATTGTCTCTCTTTTTTTTTTTTAGTCCAGTAGGTTAAAGTCTAAATTCAGGGTGTCAGTTCCAGGTGAAGGCTTTCTGTCTCAGCCTTCTCAACAATCTTTCCCCGGACTAGGAGCTCCTTTGTGCGGGAACCTCAGGTCCAAAAGACACACTCTCCTCCTGGCACTGCTTTCTTGGTGGTATGTGGTCCTCCAGTCTCTCTGCTCGCTTCTTTCTTTTACATATCAAGAGATTGCCTCAAGACACAATCCAGTCTTGTAGGCTGAGTCCTGCCTAACTAACACAGCTGCAGCCCATCCTCCCTCATTAACATCATAGAGGCAGGATTTACAACATATAGGAAAATCACACAATACCAGGAATCATGGCCTGGCCAAATTGATACACACATTTTGGGGGGGGGACATAATTCAATCCATGACAATGATGCTGGGAAAACTGGATTTCCACAGGCAGAGAAATGACACAGGATCCACGCCTCACACCACACACAAAACCAAATTCAGAATAGATTGAACACCTAAATGTGCAAACTAAAACCATGAAATTCTTAGAATAAGCAGGAGCAATGTGTCAGGCCAAGCTTTCAACAATGGATTATCTAATATAATAGCAAAAGGATAAACAGGAAAAGACAAAATGAATAAATGAGACCTCATAAAAATTAAAAACATTTTTTCATCAACACTTTACCAAAAAGTGAAAAGCTACCGACTAGGAGAATTATCTTTGGAAACCACATATCCAACAAGAAGCCAATAACCAAAATGTATACAAAACTTCGAAAACTTAACAAAAAGGTAAATAACCCAATCATAAAATGGGCAAAGGCCTTGAATAGACATTCATCAAAAAGGACATTCACATGGCCACCAAACACATAAAAAAAATGCTCAGCATCATTAGCTATCAGAAAGGTGCAAATCAAAACCACAATGAAATACCATTTCACTCCCACTAGGAGGGAGCTGTGTTGGTGCAGTGATTAAGAACTCAGCTGCTAACCAAAAGGCCAGCAGTTCGAATCCACCAGCCACTCCCTGGAAACCCTAAAAGGCAAGTCTACTCTGTCTTATAGGGTCACTATGAGTCAGAATCTACTGGACAGCAACAGGTTTGTTTTTTTGGGGGGTTTAGGATGGCTAAGATTTAAAAACACACACACACACACACAAAACAAAACAACAAATGTGGGTAAAGATGTATGGAAATTGGAACACTTACCCACTGCTGGTAGGAATGCAAAATGGTACAGCCATTGTGGAAAACACTGTCGTGGTTCCCAAAAAACTAAAACTAGAACTACCATATGACCCAGCAATTCCACTTCTAGGTATACACTCGAAAAACTTGAAAGCAGAGACTCAGAGACTTGTACACCAGTGTTCACTGCAACGCTATTCACAATAGCCAAAAGATGGAAACAACGTAAATATCCATCAACAGATGAATGGCTAAACAAAATGTGGTACATACATACAATGGAATACTAATCAGCCAATAGGAGAAATGAAGTTTTGATAAATACTTACAGTATGGATGGACCTTTAAGACATTACGCTGAGTGAAATAAGTCAATCATGAAAGGACAAATATGGTATGACCTCACTTATATAAAAAGAAATGGAAAATGTAGAGAGGCCAAAATTTATCAGTATTTACCAGGGGCAGGAGGGAGGGGGGAAAGGTGGTTAATGGTGATGGAAAAATCACATTCATTAAGAGGCAGGATTGCATAGTTGATTACCACAATTGTTGTCAATAAGTTGTACATCTGTAAAAAGTTGAATTGGCAAAAGTTGTGTGATAGATATATTTACAACAACGACAAAAAAAAAAAAAAAAAAATGGAGCTGCTAAGGCTGCTTACATACAACCGAACAACTCATGGCATTAGGTTCCTTGCTTTGGAGTTTTAGGGTCATGGTTACATGGACATCCCAGTTAACTGGCCTAATAATGTGTTTAATGCTCCTGTTCTACCTCCTAGTTCATTGCGTAGTGCCTGGGGTCTTAAAAGCTTGCCAGTGATTATCCAATGCACAATTGGTCTCTATTCACCTGCAGCAACAGAGGAAGGACAGTCAGGAAGAGGAGAAGATAAGGAATGTGTGGCTAATTGCCTCCATGAACAACTGCCTCCTTCGCCATGAGACTAGAAGAAGTGGCTGGTATGCAGCTACCATTACTGAATAGTTTGATCAAAGATTCCATAGAAGAATGTGATCAAAAGGGGGAAAATTAAGAATGGAATTTCAAATTCTCATGGACTGTAGACTTTTTGAAGCCATGGAAGGTAGATGAACCCCTGAAATTATTGCCCTGAGATAATATTTAAACCTTAAACCACAAATACCCTCTGAAGTCGTCCTACAACCAAACAACTGTTTAGCTTAGCCAGTTAAAAAAAAAAGGTCTGCCTTGAGCATTATGCTCTTTTAAGATCTATATAGGATTATACTGACAACAGCAAATCAAAAGATTAGACAGGAATCTCAGGGGGCAGTAAGTTTATGTTAATGAGGGAAGAACAACTCAGAAAAGAAAGGTGAGAATGGTTGCTCAGCTCAGCTCAAATAATGTAATCAATGTCACTGAACTGTACATGTAGAAACTGTTCAATTGGTGTATGTTTTGCTGTGTACCTTCCCAACAACAACAAAATAACTAAAATTTAGAAGAAAACAAGAATGGCACCATAAAAGACAAGAACATCACCAGGTGCCAAGGCAACAAAAACATCTTTATGTCAGTAACAAAATGCTGGGGAAAGAATCTAAAACCATAGTTTTAACTCTATTCCTCAAAAACTTATTCTTTTCAACAGGAAAAAATGAGGTCAATACCTAACAAATATTATTTCAGGAGGTACTACTGTAATGAAGGGCCCTGTTAAAAGTATTTCTAAAAACTGACAAGTTAATTATACCCTAGAAGAAATAAGATGGAGGTAAGGAGTAATTCAACAAAAACCAAAAAAAAAAAGAAAAAAAACCAAACCCAGTGCCGTCGAGTCTATTTCGACTCATAGCGACACTATAGGACAGAGTAGAACTGCACCACAGTTTCCAAGGAGTGCCTGACAGGTTCGAACTGCCGACCTCTTGGTTAGCAGCCAGAGCACTTAAAATTCAACAGAAGACATGAAAAGTCTTACCTTAAAAAAGACATTTAAATGGGACAAGCAAATTCGGAAAGGGAGATCTCAGCATAACAAGACTTCTGGAACCTTTCAGAAAACAAAACTGTATCCTGGAATTCCCAAATTCACATTTTAAAAGTAAAACGTTAAATAATTAAAATAAACCACACATAATTAACACACCACCTCATTGTTACTGAGTGCTGGCAAAGAATATACACTATTTCCAGTAATTTAACTTGTTATAGACAACAAGCAAGCAAATTTGCTGATTTGGCTCACATCATGCCGATGAGATGCCAAACACAGTCCCTTTCTCCTTCCAACCAACAAGTTCAACTACTAACCCAGCTTAACTGTACACCTGGCAATATTTAAAATCCCTTTAATACACAAAAAGGTATCAGGGAGGACTCAGTGCTTCCCTCCACATTTTAAGCAGGGCAATGAAGGTTTGTGAGATTACAGAGGCCCAGTTCAACTAATTAGAACAAATAACCACTTAAATACAGAACAACCCACAGTATTTTACAAATGGAGAACCCAAATTAACCTCAAAGTTTACCCATACTAACGTGTAGCTTGTGCTTTGAGAGGACTGTATCTAGTCTCACACGAGATTGAAATTATTTACTTGTAAAAGAGTTTAAATAAGATCTTAAATCAACAAGGAAGTCCTTTTCAAAGTTCTTTGGCAGCCGTTTTTCCTCATCTGAGACACCCAACAACCTGGTGGGGTAAACAGGACCGCAGTTACATTGGAGGATACGTGGGAGGCCAGGCACAGGCTACGTGGTAGCACACTATTTCATTATAGCTTCCAAAAGCCTTGCCCATTATAAGAAGGAGAAACTGAGACTGAGAGGTGTAGTAAAAATTGGCTCTGACCCCAGTAAATCCCACTATGCTATTAAGGCTATTATCCCCTATTTTTAATAAATGAGAAAAACAGGTTAACGTCACACTGCTAGCTAACACACACGCACACATTTACTAACCCTTAGATGGAGAGGCAAGAGGGGTTTAGTGATTTTTTTCTTACCCAAATAACGAAAGGCTGCACTAATAAACCAGCACGTGTTAATCATGTCAAACAGCACATACCCTACAAGTGGACAGGAATTTTACAAACCAAAATTGACTTCCTTTTATGGCTGAATGCTTTATAGTCAGTGTGTGCTCAGGAAACACAAGATAATATAAATTTAAAAGGGAGTATTTAAAAAGACAAACTCACCCTCAAATGATCTTTGTACATTCTAGAAAATAATCCCACCTAGTTAATAAGCAAAATTTTTCCAAGATGTGGACTTGGGTTCAAATGCTGGAGATAAGACAGAGCCTCCAAACCTCAGCTTCCACATGAATAAAATGGGAGTGATACCTCTCCTATTGGGCTATAACTTTAAGTACTCAATCGGCAGTTTTGCCCTGACACACACACCTGCCCTTACCAGGTGTCCTTACAAAGCTATACTTTATTTAAAGAAAAAAAAAAAAAAAACCTGTTGCCACCGAGTCAATTCTGATTAACAGCAAACCTACAGGACAGAGTAGAATTGCCCCATAGGGTTTCCAAGGAGTGACCGGTGGATTTGAACTGCTAACCTTTTGGTAAGCAGCCCAACCTCTTAACCGTTGCACCGTAAGTCCTCAGTAAAAGCTTGGCAAGATGAAGGAAACACAAGGATAGAGGTTTTGATTGAGAATAAACCAGTTCATGTGCAACAAAGCTTAAAAAAAAAAAAGGTTAAGAAACCTAAAGGGAATAATTCTATCCAATAGTGCAAAGGAAAATCAGGGTTGGTGTTTAATAATGGCCTTTTAAAAGAATGGATTAGAAATAATTTATACATCTAGCCTCATAATCAAAATAAACTTTTTTCAGGAGGAGACAATGAACATTAATTTCCCCCAAAGGATCCAAAATGATTTCATCAAAATAAATAAAATCACCAAAGCTACAATCCCTATCTCATCACCATCACACCTTCACCACCTCATCTGATTAAGTAACAAGCTTATAAAATGCCATGCGCAGTTTACGTGTTAAATGAGGTCTTCTTTCCAGGTGGGACTGCATAATTCAAAAGCAGGCCAACAAAGCTGCAACCGAAATAACTCAGAACAGAGAGGCTCGACACCAGAAGTGGTTTTAGAACCAATACAAAAACCAAAAGAGGGAACTAAGTGCCCAAATGAGAATCAGAACAGCATTCAAGAAATTCCTAAACCCTTTCTTTCAGCAAAGTGGTCATACTTTTCATTTACATAGCACCTGATGGTTTACAAAGCTTTCATTTGGGAATACCTAAGATAAAAGTGAGCCCTGGAGAAGCCAAACTCCTAGGAAAGCAAAGCTGTTGACTGGCAGGGCCCACTCAAGTCCAGGCTGTATGACTCTATAGCTCGGGCTTTAGCCTCTTATATTACAAATTGACAACATTTTCATTTTCTTTGATGTTCCATAAATACCTGGAAATGCTGCATATTATTCAAAAATTTAATTAAAAAAAAAAAAAGGCCTTATTGCTTTCCTTTATTAAAAACAGTCTGTTATACCAGAGACTCCACCAACCTTAGACCAGAAGAACTAGATGGTGCCCAGCTACTACCAACGACTGCACTGACTGGGAACACAACAGAATCCTGGAAAGAGCAGGGAAAAAACATAGAACTCAAATTTGTGTAAAAAGAGCAGACTTAATAGTCTGACAAAAACCGAAGGAACCCCAAAACTATGGCCCCTGGATGTACTATTAACCCAGAACTGAAACTTCCTGAAGCCCACTCTTCAGACAAAGATTAGACAGGGCTATAAAACAAAAAATAATGCACATGAGGAATGTGCTTCTTATTCTTAGCTCAATCAGATATGAACGCCAAATGGGCAGCTCCTGTCCAAAGGCAGGATGAGGAGGCAGGAAGGGATAGAACTGGTTGAATGAACACAGGGAACCGGGGTGGAAAGGTGGAGTATGAGGTCACATGGTGGGAATTGCAACTAATGTCACAAAACAATAATTATTATCTCCCAAAAAAAAAGTCTGTTATAAACACAAAAATCAGGGAGAGATATAAAAATGACCTGAATGTAAAGTTAATAAACCACACTCCCAATACTCTTAAAATACTGTGAAGTCACGGAGGTTCTAAACAAACCAATAATTCCATACGCCCATGATACCTTCATTTTAAAAATGGAACTGATACAGGTATTTCACAGCAAGAAAAATTAAACAAAAGCAAGTCAACCTGCATATTCTCACTTATTCCTTTCCAAGGGTTGGCAGGAGCCTCTCCCTCCCCCACTGGTTTACCTGGTGGGCAGGTAATTCTCAGGAGCATATGACACTCCATCTACTTGGCAAAACCACCAAGGGTGTTTAATGGCCATCCTTATGTTTTCATATTCCAGTGTCATTTCAATATTAGAAAGGAAATTGTTTAGTGGTCTGAAAGAAGAGAACAACTGTTCGGGTATGGTAGAAATACTTTGCATACATAAGGACAAGTTGATATTCAAATTTGATATGACTGCTGTTGACCTGAAGAATTGATCTGGCCCAGTCTGAATAGGAGTAATAAAATAATTGACCCAAGCAGGGGTGTGAAATAAAAACCACTGTCAGGAAAGTGGATAATCATTTCCTACCTATTAAATGGGGGAAAAAAAAACATGTAAGAGTAACATTAATCAAACCATTTAAGATTAAAATCTACTTTCAGATTGTGATTGTTAATAAAGCATAATTCTAAGACTATTCCCAATAGAAGTCCAAAGAAACTAGACTATAATTAGCTATTTAATAGATGTAAAATCCCCTAGTTTTTCAATGAATGTATTACTAAATGGCCATGAGATCCTCAAATTTCAGGCACATCCTTTAAACTGTGAAAAGTAGAGATCAACTTTGCTTTAGTCACAATTCACCAGTTCACTATAGTCAAATATTTCAAATTTTCATCTCATGGCACTTGAAAAAGAACTGCAAACACAGGGTTACTGAGCTAGAATTAAGGGAGTGACAAATAACTGCCACAGTATTATACCCATTCACCTAAAGGTCAGGAGGCAAATTTGCATTTTGAAAAGTACTAAATACTATATATACAAAAACAAAAAACCCATTGCCGTCGCGTCAATTCCGACTTATAGCGACCCTACGGGACAGATATATACATATAATAGTATATATAATACAGCACAAGTCCCATCAGCTGCCCAGGCTACCATACTGAAAATGTGTACTAATAATCCCAAATTTTATATATGTGAAGCTATCAAGAAGGATGAACTTTGGTCTGGGATAAACAACTCTCAGCACGTGGCCTTTCCTAACAAAAGTATCTTTTTCTAAATTAAGAGAACTTACTAGATATCCTCCCCACTATATATCTACTTTTTTCTAGATTATTTTGTTCTATTTTGAACCACTGTAGCAAACAGTTAAGCACTCAAACCAACAAAAGAATTCTTACAAGAATCCCCTCAAAACGAGTTTATTCCGCCCTCTTCTAAGCACCATTGGTTGCCACTAAACCAAAACTCTAGCTAACCGCCTCCAGGAGTAAGACAAAAGTGGGTTTGACCTGCTTACAACCAATTAGGAAAAATATGCAAACAACTTTTTTCAATCAGGGAAAAAAAAAAAAACAAAAAACTTTTGAAACAAGACAAAAATCAGGTTTTAGTTTCTGAAAAAGAATTGGAAAGTTTAAGAACACCTATTACCCACAAGTTCCTGAAATCATCTTAGATTCTATTTTATGATGACTCGAACAGTGGCTTTGGTGAATTGTCTAACCCTTCCATTATTCATCTGATAGATTAGCACATGACTGCTTAATACTTAGCACTTTAAAGACTTTCTGGGTAAGAGACAATGGGTCATTCATAATCATAAGAATTGTGACTGTAAAATTTATTTTTACAATATGTAAGGCACCAAATATACTATGTTAGCAATTAAAGAATCTGGGAGGAAATCCCGATCCATTTTATCATCTCTGAAGATGGTTCACTATAATCATCATGGTGTCACATGTATTTAAAAAACGCAGGAGAGGTTAAAAGGAGTGCCAGGGAACAAATGTTTGTAAAGAGCATACATCCACTCCTTAAAATAAAATTCTTCTCCATTCCAAAGAAGTCAGAATAAACCTTGAAACCAAGATAATCAAGAACAAGTGGCCTTGAAGCTACATCAAAAAAAAAAAAAAAAAAAGCGAAGACTTCAAAGTCTTCTCCAATTCAATGCTACAAACCCACGTAATTCTGAAATGGAATCTATTTCAGATGTGTTCACCTCACAAACATCCATCTCTAAATTGATTCAACTAACCAATCACTGTTCATATTCACTAAACTGTAACTATTTCAAAATAGGTCTACAGTTGTACTATTAATTCCTCCAAGCGTGGGGGACAAAAATTTTTGACAGTCTGATAAAATAACAAAATGTTTTAAAGTGTCTTGAATTACCATTTTTTTCCTGGAGCTAGCTTTTCAAATGATTCTTGAGTAATCATTAAAAGGATACACTCTGTCATTGCTGCAACATCCAGTTTGTCAATATCAGGTGAACCAGGGCAACACTTCTTGAATTCTTTTCGAAGATCAAAAAAGGAATAGAAGCATTCAGGCAATAATACGTTCTGAGGAAGAACAAGGAAGATACTGTCAGTTAAGTAAATTTGGTTCCATGTTTCCCTAACAATTAGGAACCTAAGAACTAAACACAAAAGTGAATTTATTTTTAATAGTTTGGCCTGTCCCTGTTATAATATTAGATCCTGTATACCAGACTCATGGGGGGGAAAAAAAAAAAGGATTACAATGTTTGTGCTCCATTATGCATTCCATTCAAAACATTTCAGAAGCTGTAACTACATTCAGGCTATTATGCTTTATATGTCCTGGGTTATAATACCACAGTCTTTCCCCAGCCATAATCATTTCAGATCATCTGTATTTTCAGGCAGCAATATCAGCACTCTTAGTTCTCATATTTAATAGTAATATTTAGTAGTTCCGACTACTGGGTCAATGAATATTTTCATGGATAATTAGATGAAAATGATAAATTCCTGATTACCTGAAAAGGATTATTTTTGTGCCAAAGTATAGTCAATCAGTTTTCCTACCTTTACCCTGGCTGTACCCAAGCACTAAACTTAGACTTTAAAAAAAATGTATTACAAATTCCAAAGGCAAAGTAGAAAGGTTACCTGTTGCTCTGAGCTACGAGCACCACTCTGAGGTTATTAAACAAAACACAACTGTCTGGGCTAAAAATAAACACTACAGTATTATTTTACTATCTTCGGGGTAAAACTGAGTAACTTTTAAAGATTAAAAAAAAAAAACTGAATTTAGATTTTTCTTAGAATTTCAAAATACTTTGTGTTCACTTAAGTGGGAATTTTTACCCATTTGTACACATTAGAAAACCCAGGAAATAAAGATGTTTTAATGTTTATGATCCATAACATTTATGTATTATTATATCCTTCTATCCAAATTCCCTTTATCAGATTCTATTAGACATGACTTGCTGGTGTCATATTTGAAATTAGGATCACTGCATCATGGCAACAGCTTTCAAAGGAGGACCCTCACTCAAGACTACCTACAAAAATGCTCATTTAAAAGCTGTCTGTAATGACACTAACTCAGGTGTCTAACAATCAAGGATTGGTCTAAGTAGCTATATTAATTTAAAATACTGAATGTTTTACATAGTACTTAGAAAGGATAATGATGTTATATTAAAACAAGTCTGCATAGTATGAACCTTCCTTGTAAAAGTCACTGTTTTCTACAATTAACTGGAAGACTGTATCCAAGTACATTGATATTATATTAAAAAAATATATTGTTTTTTGAGTGGCAGGATTTCCTTTTATCAGTTTCCTACTTCTCTGTAGTGAATAGACAGAACTACTCTCATATTAAATCATTTAAATCAAAATAAATAGTTCAAATCAAAAATCATAATAGAAGTGGCTCAGGAAAATGGCTTAACTTTTCTCTGGAGGTGTTTTCCTACATCCAAAGCAGCCCATCAAAAATAATAAAAACAACCATTTTCCTCCTGCCGAATAGGAAAAGGAAGGATTACCTCTTCACCCTCTGAATTTGAGAAAAAAAATTATACACACACGTATTATATACATAGGGAGGGAGAGGGAGAGAGATCATATAAGGGTAGAGAAAGTAGTCTAACACTTAATTTCTTAAAAATCCTTTTTTTCAAATAATTATTGAGCTTGCAATAAAAGGTGTGATTCAGCCTTAAAAACTCGAGTTACTCCTTTAAACTCTTCTGTCAATATACATTTACCTCATTTCCCTCCTTTTGCCAACTTACGTAAAAAGAAAAATCTGCAGACTACTCACCTGTGCCATCTATTGTTAGCCTGTCTAAGGCTTTCATCGCAAGACTTGTCCATATATTACATAAAAATAGTTCACTCCCATCTTTTCAAGCTCATTACCTGCCCCACACTAAAAAGTTACAGCCCAAACTAATTTAAACTGATAAGAGCAACTCCATTAGTGATGATTGGTTACACTGGGTTCCCTGTCTCCTCTATTTCCAAGTCCCTCAGTATTCTTGCCAGGGAGAAAAATCACATTATTACCTACAGTAAGATTGTATTTTCTCACTCCTTCATCTCTCCCATATCAGAAAAACTAGCAAAGGTAAAAGATGGGGCTGACCCTATTATTTTGACACAAGATTCAATCAGTTTTGAACATTTATTTAAAGTCAGCAAAGAGCAGTGTGCTATAATTTTCACTAGACACATGGTTAAGTCTTGCTTAAGTTATACAAGGCTTTTCAAAGAGATTACTAGAATTACAACTAAAATCTGTTTAACTGAATTTTTTTCTCCTTCCTTCTAGGATAAAGCATTTTCTACACAAATGGGAATATTCCAATGTATTAAAACACACTTCTCTGCCCCCCATTTGCAGTTATTATAAGTGTTCAAAAGTCAGGCCCCATATTAAGCTTTGAAAAGGGAGAATGTTAAGCATCTCAAAAGTTGACTTAAAAAGAGAAACTCCACATTATTAACTCACCAAAGAGTATCTACAAGCCACTGCAATTCTGAACATCTCTATGAAAGCGTAGTGCATCTTTTTAAAACACAGTTGGATAAACCATAAAAAAAAAAAAAAAAAAAAGCCTCCAGTCACCCCAAAGGTCCAACCTCTTTTCAGAAGCCAACCATCTTACCTTCTTGGAAGCCTCGGGATGCAGGATTTGCCTGACATGAAGCTGCCCATCAGTACAGAGACAGAAGGAAGTCCCTACCCCAATATTCAGTTCATTGCTCACTGACTGGTTAAACTGAAAAGAACAAAACACACACAGGGCTGAAATTGGTGTAGGGGTTTAAAACAGCGTCAAGTGACCCTACTTGGTGATAACCAGAGAAAGATCGCTTAACTGCCTGGGCGCTTCCTTTAGATCAGGAAGCTTTCCAACCAACCCGCGGTTTACGCCCAGGAGAAGCTGGTAAATGCGTTCTCCCTTCCGTGCCGTCTCGTGCCGTCCATTTTTCCGATAAACCCATTCAAGGCTTTTAAGTCAGAGGTCTCGTTTCATCAGCGGGTTGCCTTCAGATTACATCATTCCCTGGTGTTACTTTTTAAAGGCTTGGATGTGCCAGCCTTAAAGATGCCAGTTTCTGATAAACAAATGTGAATAATCGACATACAGGCCTCTGGAAAGTCTCGTAACACGTTTTTTTGAAAGATAACTTTCTCCCATAAGTCCAAACTTGTGTTCTAGGACTGGGGCTGTGGGAGCTCCGAGCATTCTCTTTTCACAGCTGTTCAGCGCCCCGCCCTTTGCTCCCGTCCGGTCCCACACCCGTCCCAGTCAGCACGCCGCAGCAGCCGGGTTTTAGGTCACCTCAATTCCAACTAAGGGCATTCCACCAGTCCCACAGTGACCCAAGGAACAGCCCTACATGTTTGGACCTGCAAATCTTTCCCCAGCGCTGAGACGAAGGAATGGAACCAAAGCTTTGGGAGTGCAAAAGCCGGAACCAAAGATGACCCGCAAACCAAGCAAGGGTTCACACGAAGCTCTGGTGGGTGGGCGGGTCCGCGCGTCTACACCACAGCGCCCCCTGCCCCAAGGCTGAGCCGAAGACCCAAACCCCTGGAGGGCACAGGCGCGTCTGAGGTTGTCTGCCAAGGCTTGGGTGCGCTAGGATTCAAAATCCCCTCCTGCCCCTCGTAACAGAAGCCCAATTAGTAAAACCCAGCTGACTATGGCCCCAGGAATGACTCAGGAAGCAATTCGAAAACCAGCGGGTTTCGACCCAAGACCCTGGGGGCTAGTAAGCAAAAAGGAGCAGCGACCTCGAGCCCCCTGGGCCTCCAGGCTCGGTCGCGGCAGTCCATGAGGCAAGGGTCTCACCCACGAGGCCCGGTGTCTCGCCACCCAGCCCCATAAGGCGCGCGTGGACGCCCCAAGACAGCTTCGGGCGCGGTGCGGATGAGGGTGGGCAGCTTGGCCCAGGGCTGTCACCTGTCGGAGGGCTTGGTCCAGCTGAGGCGCTGAAGACAGGCTTTCGGCGTCGATCTTGGTTTCTTCTTTGCAGTCCTCGGTCAGTTCCAATTGATCTGGTCTAACTAGGACTTCGTGTAATTGTCCGACCTCCGGGGGGAGAAGCAGGGGTCAGTTTCCTCTCCCATTAATTCGGGGGCCTCTCTTTTTTCACCCTCCTCCGCCCTCGCTTCCTTGGTGGGCCCGCCGCCCGCGCCTCTCTTAGGGTCGGGCCGCAGAATCAAAGCTCGCTAGTCTGCGCGTCTCTGCCCCAGCCCCACCCCCACCCGGATCTGGTCGGAAGGCCCTCTAAGTGGGCGCTGGGGCCCTAGGGACCCCACCTGGGCTCCTCTCGGCGTCACCCGATGGGCAGAGTACCTGGCTCGGCGGTGCCGGCCTCCCCACCTGAGCCAGATTTCAGAGGGCTGAAATGGCTCCAAGGCGGCTGGCCTACAAGTTTGGTTTTACTCTGGATTCCCTAGGCCTCGGGTCCAGCCTCCCAAGTGAGCAAACGAGCACTTGTTTACCGACGCCTCCTCCCCCAAACTTCTATAACAAAGTTCTTGCCCCACGCCTTGCATTTGGACAATAACGTGGAGAAATACCTTCTTGTTGGCCAGATCCACCACTTCCCATACCAGCAGGATCAGCTCCTTCTCATCCGAGCCCAGCTTGGCCCCAGTGGCCCCAGCAGTGATCCCAAAAAGCACCACCAAGTAATCCGGAGACGCCGTCATGACGATAGGTGGGGAGGGGGAGAAGGGGGGTCAGGAGGCGGTGAAGAGTGGTGGAAGCGAAAACGAGAAAACCTGTGCTAAAACCTCTTCTAAGAGAAAAGAAAGCGCGCCCACCCCCCCTCCTCGCCGCCGCCGGTGCAAAAGGCGGTAACCAACCACCCAAGCCCACACCTGGCCCGTGCTCCACACCCAGGGCAGGAAGGGGGGGTGGGAAGGAGGGCGCTGGAGGCCTTCCCTTTTTGTATTCAATTGCCGGTGCGTCTATGCAAAAAGCTAAGAGCAGGGTTGCACCTCCCGGAGGCGCGCGCAATGGCTGAAAGCCTTTCTGTTTTGGGATGTGGCTCTACCTGCCCGCCCCCTCCCCCCCACGTGGTGCAGGTAAGAGACACCTGGCGGCGCCGGCCCATTGGCTCCTTCAAACCACGACGTGGCAGCGATGGGGGAGGAGGTCGCTCGGGGTGGGGGAGGAGGGGGCGGGAGACAATGGCTGGATGAATGAAGAGGGGAGGGCGAGGAGGGGCGGGGAATAGGTGGTTGCCACCCAGGGGGTAGCTGAGGCCAGACTGGAAAAGGGTGAGGGGTAAAGGAACCGAGGGGTGAGGGATAAAGGAGGAGATACCAGGAAAGGGATGGTCGCATTTGGAGGTACCCGACAGGTGTGTGTGTGGTGGGGGGGGTAGGGGGTGGCTGTGAAGAAGGCCAACTGGAGGGAAACGAAGCCGGAGATTCTGAAGGGTCAAAGGAAAAGGCCGGGCACCAGGAGGCGAAAGGAGGCCAGAGGTGAGGGCCGGGGCGCGGAACTGCCCAGGGCGCGGTGACCCAGGAGGGCGAACTGCCGAAGGAGGGAGGGACCCGCCAATGGCAGCCGGGAGGTGGCAGGGGCAATTGCCCTACACCGGAAAAGCCGCTCCCGAGCCCAACACACCTTTCAGTACAAACAGCAGGCGAAGCCCTACGGGCCCTCCCCTTCGCCGTGCCCCAGCTCGGGACGAGCTCCACATCCCCGCGGCGCTGCCGGTTTTCGGGAGAGGAGCTCCTGAGTGCGGCAGACCCAGACGTCCGGGGTTGGACATTCTGCCATCAAGTCACGCCCAAAGACGCAGTTACTGCGCGCGAAGTGGGGGGGGGGGGTTGCCTCGTGAGGAATTCAGGCACAGTGATCCCCACTCCCCTTTCTATCCTGGACTGTCCCGACAATTGCAGCGTCTTGTCTAGAAATGGCCGCAAGTTCGAGACTGGAACCTCCTCCGGGGCAGAGGGCCACTTCTTATGATTTGCCCTAGGGCCCAAAATGAAATGTATCTGCTCCACGTACCCACTGTTTTCTCAATCTGGCCAAAAGCAAGCTTTTTCCTCAGCTCCCCTCTGTGTCCCCACGCCCTCCACTCACGCCTATGCCTTTGCGTGTCGATTTAACCTGGTTCTCAAACAGCCTGTCTGCTCTAGCTCAGCTTAGTCGGTCCAGAGGCTCGTGCCCCCTGTCGTCAGCCCGCAGCCACCAAGTTTGACGGCAATGTGGGGGTTCCTATTAACATTTTAGAGCGAAAAGCGCAAGAGGCAAAGTTTCCTCGAGTTTTGTTTCAAACCGATCTATTCTTGGGAACAGAATTCCGTCCCAGGTATTACTAATTCGGCTCCAGGTGTCCAACCCTCCGCATTCATGATGTGAAATCAAGCAACCTCACACCTATCACTGAGGGAGCAAATCGGGTAACCTTTCAAGACCCGTGTCTGGGGGAGCTGGAGACTGGGCTTGCCGACGGAGAGGAAGCCGGGACTGAATGGGGAAGGCGCCCAGGCTCCTGCGGGGAACTAGGGGCCCGAGGCCGCGCCGTCGCCTTTTCGGCTACAAGAGGCGAGACCGCCGGCGGCGCATGTAGCAGCTCCGGTCCCTTGAGAGAGGGCGGGGGTCCTGCCCAGCCAGGCTCGGGATCCCAGACCCGTAGGGCTGCAAACAACCGCGAGGACACTAGGTACCACCCTCTTTTGCGGCTCGAGTTGCAGGGACGCGTGCTTCCCTTCTTGAACTTGAGGGTGCAGAGTCAGAAATGGACTCCCGCAATCCCTCCCGCTGGCACGCAGCCCAGCCTCGGTTTCTCGGAGTCACCCTCCCGGTCCCTGGGGCGCCGCGGGGGCAGGGACTGGGCGTGGAACGCGGCTGGGAGGGACCTGGACAAACCACCCAGATTGCATTGCAGTGGGCGAGGTCGCTCCGAGGAGCCGGCTCCGGCGAGTTACTTCCCGCAGGGCTTTCACAGTGCGTGGTTCCCAGGTGCGCGGTTCTGCCTGGGCGGGAGAGGTGCAGGTGCGCGGGATCCCGTGCTGCCGACTCGAAAGCGCGCGGCGGCGGACTTGCTGAGAGTGGTTGGGAACAGCTCAGGAAGCCCAGCCCCACTGGTCCGTTCAGGCTTTCGGTGTCCGGATTAATCATTTGTACTGAGTGTTTGGATAAACCCGAGAATTTATTATCAGCTCATTTGCCAGGGATTCCATAGCATTATTCAGATTGGAATCATGAGTCTCAGAGCTGCCTCTTCACAGAGACATACCTTCTTCCTATGTAAGGAAGTGGGATTCTTGGTTTCTGATCTTTTTCATTAAAATTTTTCCAACTAGAATCCCCAACAGGGATTTTTGTTTTGTTTTGTTTTGTTCTCTGATGTATTCCCAGGGCTTGGAACAGCGCCTAACATATAAGAACTAAGCACTTAACAAATATTTGCTGAATGATTTTAATGAGTAACACCCACCCATCTTTGTAGCTCTTTGTCTTTTGAGCCTAGGGCATAGTCCATCTCTGCAAAGGTGTGATTCTGAAAATGGGAGCCCACAGGTTATGTAAGTCTCAAACACAACGAATATGTGCTAATTCTTGGGCAAACTTACTCATGTTAAATTTGTAAGAGGCAGAAATTCCAGGAAAAAAAAGCAGATCCGTTCTGAATACCAATATGTCTTCCTGCCTGTGCTACATCTGTAAACAATTCTAATATAGCAAGAATAATCAGTATGACCTGACTGAGAGGAACCTTGAGGAGGGAGGCTCATTGAACCCCTGGTCTTCATTCAAGAAGAGCTCTAGTGGTGCAACTGTTAAGTGCTCCACTATTGACTGAAAGATTGAGATTTAAACCTATCCGGTGGCTCTTGGGAGAAAGATCTAGCTATCTGCTCCTTAAAGATTGTTGTTGTTAGGTTGAGTAAAGATTACAGCCTAGAAAACCCTAAGGGACAGTTCTACTGTGTTACATGGGGTCACTATTTGAAATTTGACTCCACGGAGCAACCCGAAACAACTTCATTCAAAACCACACATAAGTCTCCCCAAATGAGAATCTTTTTAAAAAACAGTAGAGACCCAAATTAAAGGACAGGCTACAAAATGACTGGCCTGCACTCTTCAAAAAATCAAGGTCATCAAAGATAGACTGAAAAACTGTTCCAGATTAAATGAGATTAAGAAACATGACAACTAAATGCAACATGGAACACGAAAAATACACACACGTATACTTTTGTTGTTAACTGCTGTTGAGTTGGTTCCAACTCATAAGGATTCTATGTGTAACAGAACCAAACACTGCCCGATCCTGCACCATCCTCATAATTCTTGCTATATTTAAACCCATTTTTGCAGCCAGTGTGTCAATCCATCTCTTTGAGTGTCATCTTTTTCACTAGCCCTCTGCTTTACCAAACATAATGTCCTTCTTCTAGGACTGGTCTCTCCTGATACCATGTCCAAAGTATGTGAGACAAAGTCTCCCATCTTCGCTCCTGAGGAGCATTCTGGCTGTACTTCTTCCAAGATGGATTTGTTCATTCTTCTGGAAGTCTGTGGTATATTTAATATTCTTCACCAACACCATAATTCAAAGGCATCAATTCTTCCATCTTCCTTATTCATTGTCCAGCTTTCATATGCCTAGGAGGTAATTGAAAACACCATGGCTTGGGTCAGAAGAATCTTAGTCCTCAAGGTGACATCTTTGCTTTTTAACACTTTAAAGAGGTCTTTTGCAGCAGATTTGCCCAATGGAATATGTAGTTTGATTTCTTGGCTGCTGCTTCCATGGGCATTGATTGTGGATCCAAGTAAAATTAAATTCTTGACAACTTAAATATTTTCTCCATTTATCATGATGTTGCTTACTGGTCCAGTTATGAGGATTTTTACTTTATGTTGAGGTGTAATCCATACTGAAGGCTGTGTAGTCTTTGATCTTCACCAGTAAGTGCCTCAAGACCTCTTCACTTTCAGCAAGCAAGGTTGTGTCATCTGCATATCGAAGGTTATTAATGAGTTTTCTGGCAATCCTGCGTTCTCCATATAGTCAGGTTTCTTGAATTATTTGATCAGCATGCAGTTTGAATAAATATGGTGAAAGAGCACAACCATGACACACACCTTTTCTGATTTTAAACCATGCAGTATTCCCTTGTTCTGTCCTGATGACTGCTTCTTGGTCTATGTACACGTTCTGCATGAGCACAATCAAGTGTTCTGGTATTCCCATTCTTTGCAATGTTGTCCCTAATTTGTTATGATCCACACAGTCCAATGCCTTTTCACAGGCAATAAAACACAGGTAAACATTTTTCTGGTATTCTCTGCCTTCAGCCAGGATCCACCTGACATCAGCAATGATATCCCTCCTTCCACGTCCTCTTCTGAATTTGGCTTGACTTTCTGGCAGTTCCCTGTTGATGTACTACTGCAACTGCTTTTAAATTATCTTCAGCAGAATTTTAATTGCATGTGATGTAAATGATAACTTCTGTAATTTCTGAATTCCATTGGATCACCTTTCTTGGGCACAAATATAGATCTTTTCCAGTCAGTTTGCTAGGTAGCTGTCTTCCAAATTTCTTGGCATAGACGTGTGAGCACTTCCAGTACTGCATCCATTTGTTGAAACATCTCAGTCAGTATTCTGTCAGTTCCTGGAGGCTTGTTTTTCACCAGTGCCTTCAGTGCAGCTTGGACTTCTTCCTTCAGTGCCATCAGCCCGTGATCATACACTACCTCCTGAAATGGTTGAACATCAACCAGTTCTTTCTGGGATAGTGATTTTGTGTATTCCTTCCATCCTTTTTTGATGCTTCCTGCATCATTCAATATTTTGCCCATAGAATTCTTCAGTATTGCAACTTGAGACTTGATTGTTTTTTCCTTCAATTCTTTCATTTTGAGAAATGCCGAGTGTGTTCTTCCCTTTTGTTTTTTTTTTGAGTCCAGGTTATTGCACATTTCATTTATAATACTTTGTCTTCTCAAGCTGCCCTTTGAAATCTTCTGTTCAGCTCTTTTACATATGTATATACATATAACATGTCATTATTTTTGTTAGGTGCCATATATATATGTGGGGCCCTGGTGGCACAGTGATTAAGAGCTCAACTGCTAACCAAAAGGTCGACAGTTCAAAGTCACTTGGTGCTCCTTGGAAACCCTGTGGGGCAGTTCTACTTGGTCCTGTAGGGTTGCTGTGAGTGGGATGCGACTTGGCAATGGGTTTGGTTTGGTTTTATGTATGTGTGTATATATATATATATATTTGCTGTAAAGAACATTAGTGGGACAATTGGCAAAATTTGAATAAATTTTGTAGATTAAATAATAGCATTGTGTCTGTGTTAATTTCTCGGTTCTATAATTTGATACGGTTCATCAGGAGAATGTTCTTTTTAAGAAAATACATACTGAAATATTGAGAGGTAAAAGAACATCATGTCTGTAAATTACTCTCAAAAGGTTCAGACAAAATATCTAGAGAGAATGATAAAGCAAATATGATAAAATGTTAACATTTGGAGAATCTGGGTGAGAGAATTCTTTATAATAATTTTGCAACTTTTCTGTAAGCCTAAAGTTATTTCAAAATGTGGAATTTTTTTGTGTTTTAAAGCATCAGAGAAGAACTTTTTGCTGTCTCTGCCATTCTGGTGTTGAACAAGACTGTGTCAGGATTTTTTTTTTTTCTGTGCTAATCTAATCCTTTATGCTGTAGAATGAGTTCATTTTCTTTTTTTCCTTAGTAGAAGAAGGAAAAAGAAAAGGTCAGCCTTTTCTATATAAAAATCTTTTCATATACTTTAAGGTTGTTATTAAATAGCCTTTCCTAGACTAAATAACTGCAAGCTCTTTAAAGCTTTCATTTTGAATCTTACTTTCCTGCTCTTTAATTATCTTCAATACCTTCCTTTGACCCTTTTCCAAGTCTGCATTCACTTTTAGAGAGCATCTCTTGAACTAGGAGGAATATGAATGCCTCAGCTGTGGCCTAACCATTGATTGGAACAATGGTACCTACAAGTCATATTCTTATTACTTGTAATACAATTCCCTTTTTAAGGCTGCTAACTGAGAGGTTGAAGTTTGAGTACACCCAGAGGCACCTGGGAAGGAAGACCTGATGATCTACTTCTAAAAAATCAGTCACTGAAAACCTTGGGGACCACAGTTTTACTCTGACAACCATGAAGTCGCCATGAGTCAGGATCAATTCCACGGCAACTTGTTTTAACTGGTTATAGCACTACATTTGCTGAGGTTTCTAGATATTTCTAAGGAGGTCTCGACGGCACATATCTCATTCTTTTATACCTGTAGAAAAAAAAGCCTTCAAAAGTAAAAATATGAGAATGTTCTGGAATTAGATTGTGATGAGGGTTATATAACCTGGTAAATATACTAAAAACCACTAAATTGTGTACTTTTTAAAAATAATATTGTGTTTTAGGTGAAAGTTTACATAGCAAATTAGGTTCCCCTTGAACAATTTTTATACAGATTTTTCCATGTTTGTTCTGTTTCCATTGATCTAGGTTCTCTTCCCCTCCTTGCGTTTTCATCTTTGCTTTTGGGTAAATGTCGCCCATTTGGTCTCACATAATTAGCTGTTTAAGGGAGCACACTACTCATGGGTGATATTGTATATTTTATAAGCCTGTCTATTATTTGGCTGAAAAATGACCTGCAGAAACAGCTTCAATTCAAAATTCAAAGGTTATCTTAGGATGATATTTTCGAGGGTTCCTCTAGTCTATATTGGTCCGGTAGGTCTGGTCTTTTTTAGGAATTTGAGTTTTGTTCTACATTTTTCTCCCATTCTATCCACGACCTTCTATTGTGTCTCTGGTCAGAAGAGTCAATAATGGTGGCTGGGCAGCATCTTGTTCTGATCTCAGGTTAGAAGAGTCTGTGGTTCGTGTGGGCTGTTAGTCCTGTGGGCTAGTTTTCTTCTTTGAGCCTTTGATTTCCTTCATTCTCTTTTGCTCCATGTGAATAGAGACCAATAGTTATAAGAATTGTATACTTTAAGAATGAATTTTACGGTATATGAATTATGCAGTTAGTCCTCGGGTTATGAACATCCACCTTACTGACAACTTGTACTTAAGAATGGACCTCCATAAAGCCATTATATTAAATATTTGAGTTAAATACATACAATAGCTTGTAATAATGAACTCATGTACTACTTTGTGTAGTTCACAAAAACATTGTGTGGTTTGGGAGGGTTTCTGAAGTGTTTTATCTGCATAAAAACCCCACTACCATAGAGTCAAATCCAACTCATAGTGACCCTATAAGACAGAGTAGAACTGCCCCACGGGGTTTCCAAGGCTGTGATCTTTACAGAAGCAGACTGCCGTATCTTTCCCCCGCGGAGCAGCTGGGGGTTGGAACCACTGACCTTTCAATTAGCAGCCAAACATTATAACCACTGTATCACCAGGGATCCTAGATGCATAGAAAGATAAAATATATACTGTATACTAAGACAAACATTTAACAGACTGATGCTAAATAACAACTGTATGGCGGAGCTAAAGAGAAAGAAGGAAACCAAAGACTCAGAGAAGAAACTAGTCTACAGAACCAATAGTCTACACTAACAATGACATCAGCTACCTTGAGACCAGAAGATCTAGCTAGTGCCTGGCTACCACTACTGACCATTCTGACCAGGGACCCAGTATATGGTCCTGAAGAGAATGGAAGAAAAATGTAGAACAAAACACAAGTTCATTAAAAAAAAAAAAAAAAAGCCAGACTTACTGGACCAGTGGAGACTAAATGAACCCTGGAGGCTATCACTCTGAGATACTCTTTAAACTTGGAACTCAAACCACTCCTAGAGATCACCTCTCAGCCAAACAACAGATTGGCCCATAAAATAAATAATATCACCCATGAGTACTGTGCTCAAAATAATTGTCTAGAGGAAAGCAAATGGTTAACACTTACCCTAGACCAAAGGTGAGAAGGCTAGGAGAGAGAGGGATGCTAGATTAATGGAAAGAGAATGGAAGTGACAAAAATGCTGATATATTATTAAAAATATAACCAATGTCATTGAACAATATGTACAGAAATTGTTCAATGAAAACCTAATTTCCTGTGTAAACTTTCACCAAAGACACAATAAAATATTAAAACAAACAAAAAAAACCCGTATGTACCTGTTCCAACTTACCTAAAAATTCGACTTAAAGACAGACTTAGGAACGGATCTCATTCATAACCCAGGAACTTCTTTTATCTCAATTTTTAAAAGGAAATCAAAGTAAAAGCCTGTGTTCTGAGGCTACCATCAAAAAAACCAAACCAAACCCAGTGCTGTCGAGTCGATTCTGACTCATAGTGACCCTAAAGGACAGAGTAGAACTGCTCCATAGAGTTTCCAAGGAGTGCCTGGTGGATTCAAACTGCCGACCCATTGGTTAGCAGCTGTAGCACTTAACCACTACGCCACCAGGGTTTCTGCTAAGATATTGATATTTCTTAGTTATTCTTATTTGATGCAGATGTAAGAGACCACATTTCAGTACTCCCTGGACAAGCCCGCCCTCTCTGAGGTAGAGAGGTAGGGTGAAGTGATAGTCAAGATAACTAAATAAATTATACTTTCCTATGAATTATTCTGTGCATTACACATTTAAATAAATTACTGGTCTGAGCCTTTATTATAACAATTATTATAGTCTGTCGGAGTGGGAAAAGTATGGGCTTAATAGTCAACCCTGTCATTTGTTACCTTGTGACCTTGGGCATGTTCCTTAACCTTTCGTGACTGTTTTCTCACCTGTTTGAGTAGTAGGCTACTATTCAAAGGCACCAACCACAGAGGCTTTTAACTCTGACTTTAGCTCCAGCTAAAGACATGATCAAAACAGGCTGAAATATTTAAACAAGACTTTACCGATAACCATGTCAAAGGGAAATACACCCTAAACCTGAACAGTGTGGTTCACTACTTAAGCCTTTTCCTTGAGGATAGCAGAACTGATCCCATTTAACTGGGCATCCAAGGAAAAGAGATGTTGCCCAGAGAATTCCTCCAGCCTTATTTTTGCCTCCTGCCATCAAGGCATCCACTATTCCCTCCCCTCCACTCGCTTGTTCAGGAGCACATCCCTGCATCTCCTGTAATCCAGGTCAGAATCCAGATAGGAAAGAGGGAAGCACAACAGCTAGCCTTAGCTTTTAAGTCCAGGTACAATTGGCAGGAGTAGGTGTTTAGGGTGAGGTTTCAAGAAGGAAAAGAGGTTTGTTTCTCTTATTTCCTGAGGCCATCTGCTTCCTTGTAGTCTGCCTACTCATCCACCCATTTGGCTGATGAAGATCAATATTGTTATTCTGGCAAAATGTAACCCATACACTAGGAAATATTCATCACCCTGCTTTGTGTCTGTTTGAAGTAAAGTGCTATTGGAATAGTACACTTGGCAGAAACTGCCATTTGGAGACAGTGAAGGTAATTTTTATGATGAGCCAGTATCTCTTCCATTTGCATGTCAGTGCTTTCCCTCCTGTAGGTTTCTAAATTACTATAAATTCTGTACAAAGCATCAGATTTGATAGAACCATTTAGTCATTCATTTCATAAATATTTGTTAGCACCATACTATTCACAAGGCAAAGTATTAGGCAGTGGAAATAGACAGGAATAAATAAACAACAAATGGTCCCTGTCTTCATTGAGTTTCCAGTCTAGTTAGGGAGACAATCACAAAAACAAATGTGTCACTACAGACAGTAGTAAGTTTTCTAAAGGTACACAGTGCTCTGGGACATACGCTCTGCGAGGGAGACAAGAAAGAGTTCACTGAGCAATGACATTTGAGTTCAAATCTGTAAGTAAAGTTTAGTAAGCAAAGAGGTGGGTGCATGCAGGTAAGGATGAGGGAAAGTGCCTTCTGGACAAGGAGATCTGTAAAGGCCTATGGTGAAAGGGCACATGGCACATGGAAATAGCTGAGGAAGGGCACAGAGAAGATGCCTAAGGAGTCACCCTTGATTTTCTATGTACATCTGGTCACCAAGTTCCATGGAATTCCATGGAGTTTCCCTGAGGATAGCATGCTTGGATTGCTCTCTTTCCATTCCTCCTGTAACCGCTGTGACCCAAAACTATACAATCTTTCACCCAAATGATTACACTTGTCCTTACTGCACGCACTAACCCTTCCTGTGCGACCAGGGGTTCAGAATATTGGGCTTCACAGATCTTTAAAATTAAACCCAAAAAGGGGGCAGAGGGTTACAATAGAAATTATTTCTATCTTTTATTTTGCTAAGAAGGGTATTTTTAAAAACCATCATTTACTCTACTTTTCATAAAAGAAAGGATACTTAAATACCAAAAAAAAAAAAAAAGATGGACAAATCTCAGAAAAAAGAACAACTTTTCTATTAATTATATGAATTTTTATCTGAATTAGCTTTACAAAAAATTTACCACATTGTCCTTATTTGTCTCATTTGGTCCCACCTTGGAAAAAAAAGAATCATGGCCCAGGGTTTTGGAGTCAATGCCTTGATCCCTTCTGGCATGTGAGATACATACTATATCCAAAAATAATTTTCCTAGAACTTCATTCTGTTTTCAAAATTAATTTCAATATGTGTTTAAATCAAAGTAATACAAGTACATCATTTTACAAGTCTGGTAGCTCTATATTGCTTATAATGAAAAACTGGTCACCTACTCTCCCCTACCCCAACTCTGCTCCTGCTTCCCAGAGGCAGCTACTTCCCATTTTCAGCTGTTTCTCTTGTATTTACCTCTTCATTTGTAAATAACACACACTTCCTACTATAAAATTTTTTATTTTTTTAGTTTAAAAGCCTACTTCAACCTTGTTGCTCCCCTTCTGAGGTTGAATTGGAGCTATGGAATAAAATATATACTCTTTAGCTGAAATCTCAATCCATCTATGAAGCTTCCCAGATAGTCCGGCCCTCGGTGATGACACTTATAGACTATGTAACTTAAAACGCTGCCCTGTATTACTTATTTCAAGTAGGTAATGACTTTCTTTTCTTAAAATTCTACCCTTTGCCCATTGTCATCAAGTCGATTCCAATTCATCACAACCCTGTAGGACAGAGTAGAACTGCCCCATAGAGTTTCCAAGGCTGTCATCTTTATGGGAGCAGACTGCCACATCTTTCTCCCACGGAGCAGCTGGTGTGTTTGAACTGACAACCTTTCAGTTAGCGGCCGAGTACTTAACCACTGTGCCACCAGGGCTCCTTAAAATTCTGGACTCTCAATTAATGGTCAACTTCCTTATGGCTGTTTTCATTCCCATTGTTAAATTCTTTTATGTATACTTTAACAAGTAGAATTTTCTCATGCTTAGGACTTTGGAGGAAAAGGGTTTGCCAAGGACATCCATCAGTTATGCCAGCCTTAGAGGGAAGAATAAATACTTCTGAACTCACAGCTCTGTCTCTAGTAATTGAACATCCCTTCCTTGTTCAAATCTGTATCCCTGCTCTTGCAGTAAAGGAAGTATCTAATTCTAATCAGAATGCGTTCTGCAAACAAATTTTGGGAGATCCTCATTCTGGAAGGAAACATAAAACACCACTAGCAGTTACTCCCTCTGAAGAGTGAGGCAGGCCAGTGGAATTTATGGAAGAGAGAAAAAGAAGGAGGAGGTCTTTCTTTTACGCATTTTTTGATAAGTTACAACAATAAACTAGTTTTTATTTATTCAGCAGACACTATGTGCCAAGCACCATTTTAAGCCCTTACAAGCATTATGTCATTTAGTTATCACAACAACCAAATGAGATGTACTCTTTTTTACCCCCACTTTACAACTGAAGAAACGAGAGGTTATGAAAAGAAAACGGCATAGATGGCACTGACAGAGCTGTGATTCATACCTAGGGAATCTGACTCCAGAGACTATGTTTTTAGACATCACACTATACTGAACGTGAATCACTTTTATACTTTAGAGAATTTTATTAATAAACAAAAAATAGGGCAGGTTGTCACAAAATATAACGCATCTTCCTATGAGAGTTTGGCTACAGCACGTTTATGTGACCAAAAAAAAGCCACAAAAGCAAAGCTACAGTTAGCTTATTTAATATTTTAGTAATATCACATTCTACATTCTGTTAAAAAACCTACATACCATGTTGTTGTTAGGTGCCATCGAGTCAGTTCCAACTCACAGTGACCACATGTACAACATAACGAAACACTGTCAGCTCCTGTGTCATCCTCAATCATTGTTATGCTTGAGCCCATTTTTGCAGCCATTGTGTCCAGCATTTTTTCCTATTTCAAATCATACCACATCAGCAAATGTAGGTCTCGAAAGCTTAACTCCATCCACATCATTAAGGTCAACTCTATTTTGAGGAGACAGCTCTTCTCCAGTCGTATATTGGGTGCCTGGCAACCTGAGGGGCTCATCTTACGGCACTTTATCAGACAGTGTAATGGGTTGAATTGTGTCCACCAAAAATATGTGTCAACTTGGTTAGGCCATGTGTGGTTATCCTCCATTTTGTGATTTTCCTATGTGTTATAAATCATAATCTGCCTGTGGTTAAAAGGATTAGGGTGGGATTTTAACACCACGCTTACCCAGGTCACCTCCCTGATCCAATGTAAAGGGAGTTTCCCTGGGGTGTGGCCTGCACCACCTTTCATCTCTCAAGAGATAAAAGGGAAGCTAGCAGAGGGTTGGAGACCTCATACCACCAAGAAAGAAGCACCGGAGCAGAGCGTGTCCTTTGGAGCTGGGGTCCTTGCGCCTGAGAAGCTCCTCGACCAGGGGAAAATCAATGACAACGAATATTCCTCCAGAGCCGACAGAGAGAGAAAGTTGTCCCCTGGAGCTGATACCCTGAATTTGGACTTGTAACCTCCTAAGACTGTAAGAGAATAAATTTCTCTTTGTTAAAGCCATCCACTTGTGCTATTTCTGTTAAAGCAGCACTAGATGACTAAGACAGTGTTCCGCTGCTATTCACAAGGTCTTCACTGGCTAATTCCTTTCAGAAGTAGATTGCCAGGTCCTTCTTCCTAGTCTTAGTCTGGAAGCTCAGCTGAAACCTGTCTGCCATGGGTAACCTTGCTGGTATTTGAATACTGGTGTCATGGCTTCTGGCATCACAGCAACACACAAGCCCCCACAGTAGGCAAACTGACAGATGCATGGGATGCATATTATAGCCATAGATTACTAACAAGATCACCATGAATTATGAAGTACACCTGAGACACATTAAAGATGTAACATTCCTCAATAGTTATAAACAGTGTGGTACTCAAAATAACTATCAAATATGTCATGAAAACCTACTATTTTTTTATGTGGAGGAGAACTTAATAGATATTCTGTTCCAACTCTCTTATTTCACAAGAAGCTGAGAAGTGACTTGCCCAACCAAGGAGGGTGGCACAGCTAATTAGCAGCAGAACCAGACTCAGAGCTTATGTCTCCTGGCTCCCAATCCAATGCTCTCTCTCTGTTGTGTCCATGACTACATAGTGTGCACCCTCTAAGAATATTGTAGACTGTCTAGATGGGACTTGGAGATGTTCATGTGGTTGGTTTTACTTAAATATTAGATTTCTCATTAAGGTTTTGGTAAGAAAAACAGACATTCTTGGTGGAGGGATTTTGTTGATTGCTACTTAGGGGATAAAAATAGGATTTGGGTGTCTACCTCTGATATTGACACACCTCTTCTTGCTATCCTGGGGACTGGTTCTAGAGCTGCTTCCTAGAACATTGAGAATTCATAAGAATTTTGGTGGTGAGGCAGGTGGTGGGGGATAGAATTTGGATGAGCCATTCTTTAAAAAAAAAAAAGAAGTCCAAAGAAAGTTTAATGGATGCATTATTTTGATTTTGGTAAATCTCTCTGTAGAAGATGTAGATACAAAGGACGTTATCTCTGCTGTTGATCTTGAAATCCAGTAGAAGGGGGAACGGGATAAAAGACACAAAGCTCAAAGAGCTTGGTTAACTGGTGTAGTTTGGGCCCTTTAAGAACATGGCTCTGGCCCAGAGCAAACATATGAAGGATGCCGCAGTAGATGAGCTGTACAGGAACGCTTTTCTGAATCCCTGGGCCATCAGTCTGGCCGTCCCATTTTCTATCCTCCCTTTGTTACTTCCTCCAACTTGTACTTTTACTCTCTCAGCTCTGCATCTTCCTGATCGGACATTAGGGCCTCACATTCCTATGATTCTGACTGGCAGGTGGCTAACAAAATTTATCCCAAGACGTAGTTACTGGCCCCATGCCTCTTTAGTGTAAAGCCCTCAACTGAGCTCCCCGCCTTCTCTGGCTTCAAAACAGTGGCAACAACAGTGGCATGAGGAGAGTAACAGGTTACGTCTGGTGAGGGCCTGAAGTGCCCTTTCCCATCTGGCTGTAGCCTGTCTGTCTAGCCCCTCTTTTTTACTCACCACACCCCCAACACACCAGCCTTATAAATGAAACTGTCACTGTTACTGTTCTTCCAGCCTCTTAACTCTTCCAGGCAGAGCTGGTCACTTACTGCTCTGACTTCCCCCAACTCTCTGTGCTTCCTGTCTGTAGTATTTAAAGAACCTATTGGCCCAAATGGCTTCATTGGTGACTTTGGCCAAATAATTGATGCTAATCCTTCAAAACTCTTTGAAAAACTAGAAGAGGAGGGAACCCCTTCCCAAGTCATTCTATGAGACCATATAACCTTAATAACAAAACCAGACAAAGGCATCACAAAAAAAGAAAACTGGTCGGCAACCAATTTGTATGTTAACTGTTTAATGAGAAACTAATTTGCTCTGTAAACTTTCACCTAAACCACAATTAAAAAGGGGCAGGGGAGATGAAAAAAAATGGGGACTCTCAGCAAGCTGCTTGCATATGGCAGGCCCCTTTGAGAAATTGTCTGAACTCTTTAATACTACCAGGCCTACCAGTTAGTTGCACTCAGATTGTCTTTTATGGTACTGAAGATAATTCTGAGTTGAAAAAAAAAGGGAGGTAATAAAGATGACTAAACTCCCTGACTTATGGAGTAACTTAAGCAATGGAAAAATCTTATTGATTGATAATAATAAAATATTTAGTGTTCATTTTCAAAAGAAGAAAAAAAAGGAAACTACAGACCAAAATCCCTCAGCAATATGAAAAATAAAGCAAACTGAGTCCAGAAACATATAAAATAGATTATATACCATGATCAAGCTTGGTTCAGCATATAAAAATCAATCAATGTAACATACTGCCTTCAATGAAATATATTAGTAGAATAAGGATGAAAATCACACAACCATCTCAGTTGACACAAAAAAGTCATTTGACAACATTCAACAAACTAGAAATGAAAGGGAGCTTCCTCAACCTGATAACGCCATCTACAAAAAAACCCTCAGCTACTATCATATTTAATGGTGAAAGACTGGATGCTTTCTCCCTAAGATGAAAAACAAGGAAAGGGTATTCACTCTTATCATTTCTGTTTAACAGTGTGTTAGTTGTTCTAGCCAAGGAATAAAACAAGAAAAGGAAATAAAAGGCATCCAAATTGGAAAGGAAGAAGTAAAACTATCTCTGTTGGTAGGTGACTTGCTATCATACATAGAAAACACTAAGGAATCCACTGAAAACTACTAGAACTAAAAAACTATTAACAAGGATACAAAATAAAAGCTCAATATATAAAAATCAATTGTATTTCTATACACTAGTAATGAATAGTTTGAAAAGGAAATTAAGAAAACACCATAATAGCCATCCTAGTAGCTCGACGGCAGTGGTTTAGTGGGTGTGAAGCAGTATCTCCTCGTTTGAGCATCTTTTCAGGTGCTTATTGGTCACTGGCATATCTTCTTTGGTGAAATATCTCTTCAGGTCCTTTGCACATTTTTTAATTGGGTTGTCTTTTTGTTGTTAAATTATGCCAAAAAACCAGAAGATAACAAGTGTTGTCAAGGATATAGAGAAACTGGAACCCTCGTACATTGCAGATGGTAACAAAATGGTGCAGTTTGGCTGGTTCCTCAAAAAGATAAACATAGAGTTACTGTATAATACAGCAATTCCACTCCTGGGCACATACCCAAAAGAATTGGAAGCAGGGACTCAAAACAGATATGTGTACACCAGTGTTTGTTGCAGTACTATTCACAATAGCCGAAAGGTGGAAACAACCCAAGTGCCCATCAACAGATGAAAGGATAAACAAAATTGGTATATACATGCAATAGAATATTATTCAAACATAAAAAGAAATTAAATTCTAATACATGCTACAACATGGAACGAGCCTTGAACACATGCTAAGTAAAATAAACCAGACACAATAGGACAAATTTTGTATGGTCCCATTTATATGGACTATCTGGAATAGACAAATACAGAGACAGGAAGTAAATTAGAGGTTACCATGGGCCAGAGGCAAGAAGGAATGGTGAGTTATCATTAATGGGTACACAGTTCTGTTTGGGGTGATGGAAATTTTTCAAAAACAAGTAGTGGTGATGTTACACACTGTGAGTGTGATTAACATCACTGCACTACACACTTGAAAAGAGTTAAAATGGCAAATTTTGAGTTGTGTATATCTTGTCACGATAAAAGAATCATGGAAGTACATCTTTATGACTTTGGGTTTAGCAATGGTTTTTCTTAAATATGACTCTAAAACCACAAACCATAAAGAAAAAAATATATAACCTGGACTTCATCAAAATTAAAAACCATGTGTATCAAAGGACACTGTCAAGAAAGTGAAAAGACAACCTACAGAATGAGAGAAAATATTTGTAAATCATATCTGATAAGGGTCATTGGGTTTATATCTGATAAGCGTCAAGTCTCCAAAAGATATAAAGAATTCTTGCAACTCAACAATAAGAAGACAAATACCCCAATGAAAATGGACACAATTTGAATAGACATTTCTCCAAAGAAGATATACAAATGTCCAATAAGCACATGAAGATGCTCGATATCATTAGCCATTAGGGAAATTAAAATCAAGGCCATAAAGAGATACAACTTTATCCCCACAAGTTAGCTAAAATAGAACACACAGACAGTTGCAAATATTGGTAAGGATGCGGAGAAACTAGAACACTCAGACGCTGTTGGAGAGATTGTAAAATTGTGCAGCCACTTGGGAAACAGTCCGGCAGTTCCTCAAAAGATTAAACATAGAATTACTATATGACTCTGAAATTCCACTCCTAGGTATATACCGGAGATATAAAAACATATGTCCACACAAAAGCTTGTACTCAGATGTTCATAGCAGCATTACTCGTAATAGCCAATAAGTATATGCAACCCAAATGTCCATCAACTGATGAATGGAGAAACCAAATGTGATATACTCATATAAAGGAATATTATTCAGCTATAAAAAAGGAATGAAGTGCAGATACATGCTGGATGAACCTTGAAAACATGCTAAGTGAAAACCAGTCACAAAAGGCCACACGTTGTATGATGCTAATTGTATAAAATGTCCAGAATAGGTAGGTAAATCCATAGAGACAGGAACTAGGTTAGTGATTGCCAGGAGCTGGGACAGAAGGGAGGGTGGGGAGTTTGTGCTAATGAATACAGAGTTTCTTTTCAGGGTGAGGAAAATGTTCTAAAATTTGAGATTCATGTTGATTTTACAACTCTGTGATATACTAAAAACCACTGAACTGTACCCTTTAAAATGTCGAATTTTATAGTATGTGAATGATATGTCAATAAAGCTGTTATAAAAAAAAGAACCTATCATATAGCATTAAAATTAAATATATACTTCTCATACTGGAATTTGACTGTGAGCTCCCTTCATCCTTACACAATGTGGGCACTCAGTGGAAACAATTCATACTTGCTGATCCAGTAATTAATTCATTGATCTAATCTTTGAAAGAAGCCTAAGACTTGGACAGGCAATTAGAAGGAAAAATTATTCCCAGCAGAGGCATGGGGACAGAAAAGAATCAGGCTTGAGCGACCAGCAAGTCCTGTTTGGCTAGGACAAGGAGGAAAGGAAGCAGTCCAGGTAGGCAGATAAGGGCGGCACTACCTATTAAGTTTGTTCAATATTTAATTATTGTTAAATATTGCTGTTATTGGATGGCATTTTCCTAACTAAAAATATTTTCAGACAAAATGTTGACTCATCCTCTCTCCCTCATGTCTTTCCTACCTTACTTTAGTCAAAACCTACAAGTGAGTTTCTCCAATTAGAACAACAGAGAAATCAAATAATTTGACTGTCACAGCCAGCTCTGCCCACTCAGTCCTCCCACTCTGGAGATGCTGCTTTCAAAGCTTCCATGACCTTCCTACTTTATTCACACAACTACCTTGCCCTATTCTCACACAGTTCTAAAGCCAGAAACCTGCTGGTCCCACTGATCTACCCCAATTTGTTCCTTCAATAAATACTTATCAGGCACTTTTTTTTTTCTGGTTACAGGTTTATTCAACACAAAACAATTCCTCTAACTTTACTGAGGTGCCTGACCACATCCATAATCAAATCTACCTCTAAACTGGAATTCAGTTGCTGACCCAGCTCTAGCCTCGATTTTCTTGTTGGCACTTAACTTTTTGCCAGGTATTGTGCCAAGCACCAGATGTGGCAGTGAATAAGGTTAAGTAAACTGTGCTATTGATTCATTTCACAGTATCCAATCCCTTCAGCATGGATTACACCTCAACATAAAGAAAAAACCCTCACAACTGGACCAATAAGTAACACCATGATAAACGGAGAAAAGATTGAAGTTGTGAAGGATTTCTTTTTACTTGTTTCCACAATCAACACCCATGGAAACAACAGTCAAGAAATCAGATGACACATTACTTTGGGCAAATCTGCTGCAAAAGATCTCTTTAAAGTGTTAAAAAGGAAAGATGTCACTTTGAGGACTAAGGCACACCAGTCCCAAGCCATGGTATTTTCAAGTGCCTCATATGCATGCAAAAGCTAGACAATAAGGAAGACCGAAAGAGAATTGATACCTTTGAATTATGGTGTTGGTGAAGAATATTGAATATATTGCCAGAAGAATGAACAAATTTGTTTTGGAAGAAGTACAGCCAGAAAGCTCCTTAGAGGTGAAAATGGCGAGACTTCATCTCACGTACTTTGGACGTGTTATCAGGAGGAAACAGTCTCTGGAGAAGGACATCATGCTTGGTAAAGTAGAGGGTCCGTGAAAAAGAGGAAGACTGTCAGTGAGATGGATTGACACAGTGGCTGCAACAATGGGCTCAAGTATAACAACGATTGTGAGGATTGTGTAGGACTGCGTAGTGTTTCATTCTATTGTACACGGGGTTGCTATGAGTTGGAACCAACTGGAAGGCACCTAACAACAACAGCATCCAACATTGAATTAAAGCATTTCTATTTGACTAGGCTATTAATGCCAAATTTTTAGAAAGAGCTTGAAAACCACTTGAATATTCTGGAGGAGCCCTGGTAGCCCTGGCTAAGAACTCCACTGCTAATCAAAAGTCAGTGGTTGAGCTGCAGGAGAAAGATGTGGCAGTCTGCTCCTATAAAGACTACAGTCTTGGAAACCCTATGGGGCAGTTCTATTCTGTCCTATGAGTTTGAATCCACTTGACAGAAACTAACAATAACGTGCAGTATTCAAGGATTTCAAGCTCAATATTCCATTTGCTACTTAAATTTGTCTCCCAAAAATGAGAGGGGAGATATTATCATTTTACCAGCGAGACAAATTAGCTCTAGGTAGGTTAAATAATTTGTTCAAGTTCATGTAGCTAGTAAGTTCATTGTTGCGAACCCAGCTCTGACTTCTAATTGGTTGCTTTTTCCTACCGCTGAAGAGACTGTTAGGCTGCGAGGCAGTTGGCTACAACTTTGTGTAAACAATAAGGAAGCAAAGAATTGTTAGGTTTGCTCTTTTTTGTGGGGGGCGAGGGGCGTCTGGGCTTGGGTGCTCTCACCAGGGCCGGGAAAGGCGCTCCTAGGGATTCTCGGGCAAAATGGACCTAGTTTAGGGGCACTCACTGTGGTCTGTGGAATGTTGATTTTGGTACTTCACATTACCAAACAGAAACCTTCTTGAAAGGCAACCAAAGCCTGCCAAGCTTCATGTCCCTTTGGAAATGTGTGTCTCAGGGAGCAAATACTGAGTCCAAAACGGTAGCCAGGGAAGCATCAGAACTCTTATTTCTTGATTCAGCAAACATTGGGGCCCTTCCACTGTGCTGGGTCACCCACCTCTGTCCTTGACCTTTCCAGTCCATCCTGACCACCTGACTGCCCAATGTGCACCAAAGAGGGGTGGAAACATGGCCATGGATGCTGTTTTGTAGGCAGGGTAGCTTTGAAAGTGGTTCCAAGACCCTTTTCCACCAGCAATTTTTTTGTTTATTTGTTTTAGGTTTTTTTTTTTTAATTGTGTTGTTGTTGAGAATATACACACCAAAACATACATCAGTGGTTTCTACCTGAGCCATTAAAGACACTGATTAGATTCTGAGTTGTGCAACAATTCTCACCTTCCTTTTTTGAGTTGTTCCTCGTCCATTAACATATACTTACTGCCCCCTAAGGTTCCTATCTAATCTTTTAAGTTGCTGTTGTCATTCGATGCCATATAGATAGTTCTTAAAAGAGCATAAGGTTGAAGGCAGAGTTTTTTTACCAGTTAAGTTAAACTATTATTTGGTTTTAAGAGGTCTTCAGGGGATATTTTTGGTTTAAGGTTTAAAGATTACTTCAGGGCAGTAGTCTCAGGGGTTCATCCAACCTTCACAGCTCCTGGAAGTGTGGAATACGTAAGAATTGGACATTCTGTTCTGCATTTTCCCCCTTTTGATTAGGATTCTTCTGTGGAATCTTTGCTCAAAATGTTCAGTAAGGATAGCCAGACACCATCCAGTTCTTCCGGTCTCATGGCAAAGGAGGCAATTTTTCAAGGAAAATAGAGACCAATTGTGCCTTGGTTGGCCTTTTGTAAGCTTTTAAGACCCCAGGCACTACGAAACAAACTAGGAGGTAGAATAGAAACACTAAACACGTTATTAGGCCAATTAACTGGTTGTCCCGTGAAACCATGACCCTAAACTTCCAAACCAAGAAACCAACCACCCTGTGATGTTTTGTTGTATATAAGCAGCCTCAGCAGATACTTTTTTTTTTGTCGTTGTTGGAAATATATCTATCAATTTTTTTTTTATTGCGTTATTGCGTTACTTATTTTAATTTTATAAATACGCAGCCAGGGAAAGCAAAATAATCAATGCAGCAGATCTGGACATTCTGAAAATAAATTTCTATGAGACTTTTAAGTTCATAGTTAGTGAGACACAGAAATCAAATCTTTACACTGTCAGTCTGTAGTAAAGTGTGCAGCTCCTGACCTGTTGGCTACCACCCAAGGTTCTCTCCTGGAGGTCCTTTTTATTTACCTCAGTTATCGCCTCTGTGTGGATGATTTCCAAATTCAATTCAACAAAAGTTTATTGATGGCTATAAAATGCCTAGTGCACTGAGGACATAAACAAGAATGAGACCCCACCTCAGCATTCAAAAAGTTCCCGGTTTACATCAGGGAAACAAATAATTAAACTACAATGAGAACGAATGCTATAATGGGCAAGTGCTGTTAACGATATGGAAATTTTCCTAAGAAACAATTACTTATACTTTGGAATAATTCTGCATTGGAAGACAGCCTCCAAGCTTTCCAACTTCCTTAATAGTGATAATATTTTTATTGAATAGTTATTATGTTCTAGACATTAGGCTCAATGTCTTACAAGTAGTGTATCTCATTTAATTTTCACAACAGCCCTATTATTATTTTCATTTTACAGATCAGGAAACTGAGGCTCAGGGAGGTTAAGTGACTTGCTCAAGTTCCCACAGCTGGTGAGTGAACAGCCAGTTTGGTCTGTCAAGTACATTCTCTTAACTGCTACCCTATATTGTCTCTTTTTCTTCTAATTCAGTAGTTCCTCAATTTTACTGAGAGCTCCAGGCCTTGACCTCTTTATTTCTCCCAGTCTCTTGGCCATCAGCCTTCCTTCCTTCCCTCCTTACCCTCCAGCCATGCCAAACCACTTACAGTTGTCCCCTTGTGTATAGTGTGGCACCTCTTATCCTTTGTACACATTGTTCCCACTGCTTGGATGAGCCAAATCACAGAGCCACTAAACCCATTTTTAAATCAGACAGAAGAAAAGGAACCGTAATGGTAGAGTGCATTTGAAAAGTTAATGTGTCATTCCCATAATGCTTAAAGAATTAAATAAATTACAGAACTAGAAAATACCATGAATAAGGTAAGAGTTTACAAGTGAAGAGATCCTAATGGTAAAAGTAGAGAATGTACTCTCCAAGGACAATTGTAACATTCACATAATCTGATAAACACAATTAATACCTCAAGATATTGTTTCTATATATGGCTTTCTTAAGACAATGGCAAAGCAAAATTGCAAATATCTTTTTAAAACTGCAATGTATTTTAAAATAAATACAATTACATATACATAATGTGTGTATATGAGTGTACACGCGTGCTGCGTTTGCTCTCTTAAATAAGCCTTAAGTCATAAAGCAAATCCAGATCACAATATCATCAGTTTTTTAAACAACAATAGATACATAAGATTTTTTTACATATCAAATGCTGTTAAGTCAATATCTACAGCACACAATCTTTGTTCTTAAATGCTTATAATAGTAAAACAAAATGTTTAAAGAAACTTGGTGAGTTAAGTCTCTACCTAAAGATTGTACAAAATAAAGTATGTTTCTTTCACAGTCAAGTTCCTCCATATCTTAACATTTTGTCATATTTGATGCAAATCAAAACCACAGTGAGATACCATTTTACTCCCACTAGGATGGCTGAGATTTAAAAACAAAATAAAAATGGGCAAGGATGTGGGGAAATTGGAACCTTTATCTGTTGCTGGTCAGAATGAAAAATAGTACAGCTGCTGTGGAAAACAGTCTGGCGGTACCTCAAAAAACTGAAAATAGAACTACTATATGACCCAGCAATTTCACTCCTAGATATTCATCCAAAAAGCTTAAAAGCAAAGATTCAAACAGAGACTTGTATACCAATGTTAATTGTAGCATTATTCACAATAGCCAAAAGGTGGAAACAACCTAAATGCCCAACAGATGAATAAACCAAAAAAACCCGTTGCTGTCGAGTTGATTCCGACTCGTAGCGACCCTATAGGGCGGAGTAGAACTGCCCCATAGAGTTTCCAAGGAGCACCTCGTGGATTCCAGCGGCCGACCTTTTGGTTAGCAGCTGTAGCTCTTAACTACTATGCCACCAGGATTTCCAACAGATGAATGGATAAACAAAACGTGGTGCATGCATACAATGGAATACTACTCAGCCAGTAGGAGAAACGAAGCCTTGATACACGCTACAGTGGGGATGGAGCTAGGAGACACTATGCTGAGTGAAATAAGTCAATCACAAAAGGACAAGTATTATATGACCTCGCTTACATAAAAAGATAAGAAAAGGCAAATGTGTAGAGACCAAAGTTTATTAGTGGTTACCAGGGGTGGGAAGGAGGGGGAAAGGGGGGTTAATGTTGGTATAAATATCCCATTTGATTAAGGGTAGTGTTGCACAGCTGATTATTGTAATTGCTGTCAATAAGTTATACACCTGTAAAAACTTAAATTGGCAAAGTTGTGGGACATTTACAACAATGACAAAAAAAAAAAAAAAGTAGTTGCTGAGACTGCTTATGTACAACCAAAATCTTCATGGAATGTGGTTTCTTGGTTTGGAAGTTTAGGATCATGGTTTCATGGGATATTCCAGTTAATTGGTCTAATAACTGATTTAGTGCTTCTATTCTACATCGTAGTTTGTTGCATAGTGCCTGAGGTCTTAAAAGCTTGCAAGTGGCCATCCAAGGTACAATTGGTCTCCATTCACCTGGAGCAACAGAGTCAGAAAGAGCGTCAGGAATAGCAGGATAATGGAATGTGTGGCCAATTGCCTCCATGAACAACTACCTCCTTTGCCACGAGACCAGAAGAACTGGATGGTGCCCGGCTACTGAACATTTTGATCAAACATTCCATAGAAGAATCCTGATCAAAAAGGGGAAAATGCAGAAAAGAATTTTAAATTCTCATGCATTCCAGACCTCCTGGAGCCATGCAGGTTGGTTGAATCCCTGAGACTGTTGTTCTGAGATAATCTTTAAACCGTAAACCACAAATGTTCTCTGAAGTCTTAACACCAAACAATAGTTTACCTTTAAAAAAAAAGATAACTGGTAAAAAATGCTCACCTTGAACATTATGCTCTTTTAAGAACTATATATATGGCATCAAATTGACAACAGCAACTCGAAAGATAGGAAACTTAGGGGTCAGTGAGTGTATGTTAATGGTGGAGGAATAACTCAGAAAAGGAAGATGAGAATGGTTACACATCTTGAAGAAGGTAATCAGTGTCTCTAAATGGTACATGTAGAAACTGTTGAATTGGTGTATATTTTGCTTTGTATATTCTCAATAATAATAAAATAAAATGTATGTGTGTGTGTGTAAGAACTTAAACACACACAGACACAATGAGATACTACCTCACTCCTATTAGAATGGCAATGATCAAAAAAAAAAATCAGAAAACAAGTTTCGGCAAGGTTGTGGAGAAACCACTGCTGATGTGAATGTAAAATGGTGCAACTGCTGTGAAAACAGTTTGGTGGTTTCTCAAAAAGTTGAACATAGTATTACTATATGACCCAGCAATTCCGATCCTAGGTATACACCCAGAAGAAGTGAAGGCAGGAACACCAACAGAAACCCATATACCAGCATTCATCGTAGCACTTTTCACAATATCCATAAGGTGGAAACATCCCAAGTGTCCATCAACAAATGAATGGATAAAGAAAATGTGGTATGTATATAATGGAATATTATGCAGCCATAAAAAGAAATTAAGTTCTGATAAATGTTACCGTGTTATTTAAGCTGAGTAAAATAAATCAGTCACAAAAGACAAAATCTGTATGATCTCACTTATACAAAATTAGCAAATATAGAGAAACCAAAGATTATTAATTGTTACCAGGGGTGGGAGAAAGCGGGAAAGATGGATTTTTTGTTTGAGGGGAATTGAGTTTATGTTAATGGTGGTATAATATTCTGGGAAAGGATAACTGTAATGGTACAACATGAAAAATGTAATCAATGTCATTGAATTGTAAATATGGTAGTTGTGTTGGGAGATATTTTGGTGTGTATATTTTCACTGCAGTAAAAAAGGGAAAAAATTTCATAAAAATGTTAATTTTTTAAACTGTTTCTTATCAATTCTAATTTTGTCTTTTATATAATTGATAAATCCTCATTTTGGCTGGGGAAAAAATTGAGAAATGCAAATTAGCAAAATCATGGACAGAAAAAGAAGTGAAATAACAATATTTTTAAACGACAGGAAGATATTCTAAAGTATAAGTTTGTCAAACATACTCAAGAAATGGGAAGGTAGTATCAGGATACCAAATACAAGACAACTAAAGAGAGAAACCATGAAGCTACACGCACCAGAATGAGAACTAGGAACTTATCAGACGATTAATATCCAGTCCCGTGGAGTCGATTCCGATGATTAATAGATTAATGATTAATAGAAGCTGCTATTTCATGCACGATTACTCAGAGTATAAAGTAGTATTTTCTGAAGTGCCAAATATCAAGATTTTTTTGTGGCTACACTTTGATGCAGGAATTTTACTTTAGATGTTTTTATGACTAAAGTAATGTTTAAAGATGAATGTAAAAAAAAAAAAATGTAATTTTTCGCCACAGTTTGTTTTTAATAGGAAATTTGGAAATGATCCAAATTTGACATATGATGTAGAAACAGTACAATTTTCTATGCATTGACAATTGATTTAAAATATTGAAAAAAGGAGACTGCAGGGCAGTGTATATGTACCATCCTATTAAAAAAGAAAAAGAATGTATACAAAAGTGTTTCTCTAGTGAGTGAGATTTAAAGGCTTTTACTTAAAACATTTCTAATTAATTTTTTACAATGACTATAATTGGTAAAATCAATAAAGATATTTCTGTTTTAGAGAAGAGAATATTCTTTGATGGTTAAGGGGGGAAGGAGGGAGGGCGGGAGAGGGGTTTTCATTCATTAAATAGTAGATAAGAACTATTTTAGGTGAGGGGAAAGACAACAATACACAATACAGGAGAGGTCAGCACAACTGGACTAAACCAAAAGCAAAGAAGTTTCCTGAATAAACTGAACACTTTGAAGGCCAGTGTAGCACGGGCAGGGGTTTGGGGACCATGGTTTCAGGGGACACCTAAGTCAATTAGCATAACAAAATCTATTAAGAAAACATTCTGCATCCCACTTTGGAGAGTGGCGTCTGGGGTCTTAAAAGCTCAACCCACCTGGAGCAAAAGAGAATGAAGAACACTAACGATAAGGCAATTATGAGCCCAAGAGACAGAAAAGGCCACATAAACCAGAGATTACATTAGCCTGAGACCAGAAGAACTAGATGGTGCCTGACTACAACTGATGACTTTCTTGACAGGGAACACAATAAAGAATCCCCGAGGAAGCAGGAGAGTAGAGGGATAAAAAAAGAGGGATACAGACCCCAAATTCTCGTAAAAAGACCAGACTTAATGGTCTGAATGAGACTAGAATGACCCCGGAGGTCATGGTCCCCAGACCTTCTGTTAGCCCAAGACAGGAGCCATTCCCAAAGCCAACTCTTCACTAAGGGATTGGACTGGACTATGGGATAGACAATGATACTGGTGAAGAGTGAGCTTCTTGGAACAAGTAGACACATGAGACTATGTTGGCATCTCCTGTCTGAAGGGGAGATGAGAGGGTAGAGGGGACAGAACCTGGCCAAATGGACACAAAAAGAGAGAGTGGAGGGAAAGAGTGTGCTGTCTCATTAGGGGGAGAGCAACTAGAAGTCTATAGCAAGGTGTACATAAATTTTTGTACGAGAGGCTGACTTGATTTGTAAACTTTCACTTAAAGCAAAATAAAAATTAAAAAAAAAGATTTCTGTTTTGGGAAAAATAAGTCGTGACTCACAGTTGTGTTAGAAGACTTTTTCAAATTTTCAAAAACCATGTAAAAACCACCCCCATATTTCATAACTTTCTTTTTAAGGGCAAGGATATGTTTTCCAATGTTGCTTCTTTTATGAAGCAAATGTGGCTTTGATGTTAAAAACTTGACAAGAATAGTGGCCAGGAAGAAAAAAAATTACCAGTTGATCCTGTTTTTGAATGTGGGTGCAACCTGCTATGCAGAAACAGTCTAGCCCTCCCCACCCTGACTAAGTAGGCTGGTCCCAGGGACGCTCCACAGACATCACCTGAGGAAAGGGCCACTGCACTTAACCAGTAAATATAAATCATATCATTATCTCAGTAGATCTTAAGAAGACAGGCAATAACAATTCACCATTTGAAAACTTAAGCAAGGTGTGTACAACATGTTGCAAAATATTAAGATATGACCAAGGTGGGTGGAAGATGCGCTGATGTTCATTACGTAATTCTCTGTATTTTTCGGTATGTTTGAAAGACTTAGTAATGCAAAAGTTAAAGTGATTAAATGTAATATGTGTAAAACTAGTAACCAGTTGCCATTGAGTGAACTTTAACACACGGAGACCCCATGTGCGTCAGAGTGAAACTGTGCTCCACAGTCTTTTCAATGGCTGATTTTTCGGAAGTGGATCAGCAGACCTTTTTTCTGTGCAGTGAACTACTTAATATGGTCCTTATAGCCATATTAGAGAGTGCTGTTGGAGGGACAGTTGGCGTCAGAACTGGAAACCCTGGTGGTGTAGTGATTAACAACTGTCTGCTAACCAAAAAGTGGGCAGTTCAAATCTACCAGGCATTCCTTGGAAACCCTATGGGGCAGTTCCACCCTGTCCTTTAGGGTCACTATGAGTCGAAATCAACTCAATGGCAGCGGGTTTGGTTTTTTGGTTTTTTCAGCCATAGTCTTTGTAAATCCCAACAAATGACTGGGTGGTACTATGTAAATAAGGTGCTTGTGGCCCACAAAAGGGATTGGATAGCTTGCTAATAATGTAAATGAGGTGCAAGACACTTTTGGTGGGGGATGGGATCATGCAAATAAGGTGTATGGAACCCTAATGAGGGGATCGGTCAGTTTTCCCATCCCTCTAGTCTTAAGAAAACGCTGGTGGTGTAGTGGTTCAGTGCTACAGCTGCTAACCAAGAGGTTGGCAGTTCAAATCTGCCAGGCACTCCTTGGAAACTATGGGGCAGTTCTACCCTGTCCTATAGGGTTGCTGTGAGTTGGAATCGACTCAACGGCAGTGGGTTTGGTTTTTTTTTTTTTTTTTTTTTTGGTTTTCTAGGCTTAAAGGGAGACACAAAGAAAAAGAGGTACTGCAACATGGAAGACAGCAAAAGATGTGGCGCAGCAGTACTAAGGGCAAGAAGCAGCAGCAGCAGAGGTAACAGAACCAGGAGACTGTCAAGAGACAGCGTGGAAGGCTTCCTGGCCCACCAAGTGACAGAGCTGAGTGTGTTCGGGCTGAGCTTCCTGGTGGAGTTGGGTGCCTGGTGGAGCTAAAGAGCTTTGTAACACTTGCCGGAGCAGGGCAGAAGCTGGGCCAAGAGGCAGACTGCCAGAGAAAGGCCTGCCTGTGAGCATGGCTAAGAAAAGGCTGTCCTGATTGAAGAAGTGTGTCCTGAGTATTTACTGATCCTGAATTGTAACCTGTTACTTCCCAAAATCTTGAATACGGTCTATGAATTCTCTGTGGCCATTGCAATGAATTATCGAACTCAGCAGAGTAGAGAGAGCAGAGGGAGGGACAGCTGGTGTCAGAATTGGTAAAAGAGGTTGGAGACCGGAGGTATGCCTGACCTCCGCCTTATCACAATCAGCCTTGCACTGTTGATGCTGATGATTTTCTCTCATTCCACTTGTGAAATTAGAGGAGGTCAGATGCCTCTGCTGAGCTTTTTCTACACCTTTCTTCTGGGGTGCCTCTGGATTGGTTTGAACTGCCAACCTTTCAGCTAGTAGTCAAGCACTTAACCTTTTGGGCCACCCAGGGACTCTGGCCTAAGTCTAGCAACTACCATAAAACCTGGGAAAGCCAGAACCTGTGTAAAGTGGGAACCTGTCAGAGAAGGGAAATTCAAATATTTTGCACTAAAACGAGCGAATAAAAGTGATAAGACCGCATCCTGTCAAAGGCAGAAAACTTGCGAGACCCAGAAAAATAAGGTAGTCTCCTTGAGTTCCAGCTCTCACAGTTTTTACTGTATACATATATATGTCGTTGTATTTTCAAACTTTCCCTCTCTACTCCTCTCTGCCACAGGTTTAATTTCCTCTAACATTATGGAAAACTTTTCTTGAAATCTCCTCTAGCTAAGGTCTTTGCTTGTTTCTGCTCTTCAAGGCCACCACCTCAAAAGAATACTATCTTCTCCTCCTCCTTTCCTTGTCCTTCAACCAGTGTAGCCATCTTCTAGCCTTCGTTCCCCACTACACTGCTGAAACTTACCCTGGCTAGAAGCCACCAATCAGAAATTTCTAAAACCCATGGCTGCTGTCCCTTCTTCTGTGGTACTTATATAGTTCATCACTACCTTCTGCTTGGATTTGAAGGTAACAGTCTACCCTGGCATTCTTCTTCCTACCTCTCTGGCTGGGCCTTCTTGGTTGCATTTTCCAATTTTCCTTTGAGTGCCCATTTCACCCCACTTCCTCTCTTGTCCACTATCATGGCTCCAACTATCCTGTATTTGCTGATGACTCCCAAGCCTTGTCTTTGGTGCTGACCTCACCATCCTCCCCTCATTGCTAATATCCTCTAGTTAAGGGACTAGGCTTCAGGCCTGGTTCTACCACCCACTAGACAGATGACCTTAGGCAATTAGTTTTTCTATTAATTCTTTATCTCATCTGAAAATAAAAGCGTCTCTCCAAAAGAGTTGAGAAGTAAGGGGTATAAAGCACCCACCATGTTTGGTCAGTAAATGTTAGCTACTCGACATCTCCATTTATTTGCTTTAAATACATGAAAATTCCTTATGTTCTCCAAACTAAACTTATTATTTTCTCTACCTGTAAACCAACTCATCTTCCTAAACTCCCTTTCTCAACTATAGTTAGAATCCTGCATGACACTAGCCTTCTCCTTGTCAGCCCTCACAAATCTATCACAAGGTCCTGAACGTTGTTATTAATATCTCGTGCCCAGTACCTCCTCTCCATCTCTGCTTCTTCGGCCTGGCTTAGGCCCTCTGAGTCACTCATCTCAACTACCACAAGAGCCTCCCAACTGGCCTCACTCGCTCCAGGATAGCCCTCTTAAATCCATCCTCCACCCCCTCCAATGACTAGCTAAAACACTGCCCTGACTGGGCCAGACCCTTCTCTAAACCCTGCCAATGCTTCCAAGTTAACCAGCCAACAGGGCAAAGTAAGTCCGCCAAGGAAATGAAGCAAAGGGAAGGACCTTGCCTGGTGGTACAGTTTGGTGGCTTCTTGCTGAGTTGTCTTTCTTCACACTGAAAGACATTTTTACTAGTTCTAGATAGTTTCATCTAGTAGTAATTCAATTCTTTGTGATTACCTTTACACTCCCTATTAATTTCTTTTTACTTGCAAATATACCCTGCATAATGTATTATACAGGGAAGGATAATATACTAACTCATCGATGCTTTATTGTGCAGATTTGAGATAGACATTCTCTGGGACCCCGTGAGTGGGGACACTGAGGAAAAACTCTGCCTAGGATGGGAGTTTTTGTCTAGCTATATGTAAAGTTTTTGTGACATCTTCAATTTCTTCTTTTGTTATGGGTCCATTTAGGTTTTCTACCTCTGTGTTAGTTTAGATAGTGTGTTTCTAGAAATTTGTCCATTTCTTTTAGGTTTTAAAATTTGTTATGATATAGTCTTTCATTATATTCTGTTACAATCCTGTTTATTTTGGTTGGTTCTGTTGTAGTGTCACCCATTTCGTTTCTTATTTTGGTTATTTGCATCCTCTCGTTTTTTTCTTTTGTCAATTTGGCAAGTGGTTTGTGAATTTTATTGATCCTCTCAAAGAACTAACTTCTAGCTTTGTTGATTCTTTCCATTGTTTTTCTATTTTCTATTTCATTTATTTCTGCTCTGATCTTTCTTCTCGTGACAGTGGACTTCTTTTGCTGTTCCTTTTCTATTTGTTCAAGTTGTCGGGTTAAGTCATTCATTTTAGACCTTCTTTTTTGATGTGTGCATTTATCGCTATAAATTTTCCTCTGAGTACTGCTCTTGCTGTGTCCCAGGGGTTTTGGTATGTTGTGTTTTCATTCTCATTTGATTCTAAGAATTTTTCAATTTCTTCTATGACCCGGTAATTTCAAAGTAAGGTGTTATTACGTTTCCATGTATTTATTTTTTTCCTTCCTCTTTCTGTTATTGATTTTTAGTTTTATAGTGTGTAAAGCTTTTGAAACAAAAAGTTTCTTTTCCTGATTGGACTAATTGCTCTAAATATTCCACTGTCAGTTGCTCTACTGTGGTAGCTTATATGTTGCTATGATGCTAGAAGCTATGCCACCAGTATTTCAAATATCATAAGGGCCACCCATGCTTTCAGTGGAACTTCCAGACTAAGACAACTAGGAAGAAAGGTCTGATGATCTACTTCTTAAAATTAATCATTGAAAACCTTATGGATCACAATAGAACATTATCTGACATGTTCGCTTTGGACTCATCATCAGGAAGGATCAATCACTGGAGGAGGACATCAAGTTTGGTGAAGATGAATCTCCCTCAGTGAGATGAATTGGCACAATAAGCTGCAACAATGGACTTGAACATGCTGGTGATTGTGAGGATGATGCAGGACTAGGCAACATTTCATTCTATTGTGCATGAAGTCTCCATGAGTCAGAGTCCACCTGGTGGCAGTAACCTATCTATTTATCTAAATATTTTGGGTCTTGAGACAAAGATGGACCTTCTGCCACTTACTAGATGTTGGATGCCCACTTGATGACACCTGCCAGACACTAGGCTTTTTAAGGTGCTTTATCCACATCTCTGATTCTCCGAACAATGCTGAACCATTGGAACCATTAACCCCATTTAATAGCTGTAGAGGAAATCCAAGTTCAGAACAGGGACCACACCTTGTTCTGCTCTTGGGAACAAATGCTTTGTGAATACCTCAAGGCCTAACCATGATTCTTGAAAGTGGACTTTTGAAATAAATGCCCTTTCATCTTTCAATCCCCTCCCTCTTTGCTCTAAACTACTGGTTCTCAGTTTGGTCCCCAGACTAGCAGAATCAATACCACCTTGGGAACTTGTTGGAAATGCAAATGAAATTCCATTCCCTGTGAATCGTGCCATGGGGCCCAGCAAACTGGGTTTTAACAAGCCCTTCAGGTGATTCTGCAGCAGCTAAAGTCTTGAGAACTACCTTAGAACCACCTGGAGAGAGTTTTTAACACCTGCACCGCAGATGTATTAAATCATGAAATCTCTAGGGTGGAGCCCAGCCTCAGTGTTTTTTTTAGAACTCCCCCAGATTTCAAAGTGCAGCCAAGATTAAGAAGCACTGCTTAGGCTCACACTAATATAACTTAACAGCTACCAGTTATTAAGCATATACATATATTACATATAATCCTGACAACAACCCCAGGACTTTGCTGTTATTAGTCCCATTTCAAAGAAATTGATATTGAGACTTGAGAGGCCTTGCATCTTGCCCACAGGCACCGAGTTACAGAGCCAAGGTTCAAAGTCAGAATTGTCTAACTCAAAATCTGGACCACTGAAGAGCTCAGGTTTAGGACTCAGTCAAACGGGGCTGTAGTGCTGACTGTATGGAGGGAGTCCCTGGGTGGCAAAAACGGTTAAATGCTCCAGTACTAGCTGAAAAATTGGCTGTTTGAACCCACTTAGAGGCACCCTGGCAGACGGGCTTGGCAATCTGCTTCCAAAAGGTCACAGCCTTGAAAACACCATGTGTTCTACTCTGCACACACTGTGTTGCCATGAGTCAGAATCCACTCAGCAACTAACAATGACAGCAATGCTGGCTCTACCCAAGGTCCTACTTTATGATTAACCTCAATAAGCCTCAGTTCCCTCAGGTATAAAATGAAGATAATAATAGTTAACTTTGTAGAATTGCTATGAAGATTAAATTGCTGTGACGATTTCATGGGAGAGAATACCCATGAAAGTACCTGATACATACTAAGTACTGTTTGTTGTTTTTTATATCCTCCCTCATGAAAATTTCCTTTTCCCTTTTAACCAAGAGCTACCCCTTCCACATCACCACCTGTCTTTTGGCTTGTCATACTGTGGTAACTTTTGTGTTGCTATGATGCTGGAAGCTATCCCACCGGTATTTCAAATGCCAGCAGGGTCATACTGGACATGTTTCAGAGGAGCTTCCAGATCAAGACAGACTAGGAAGAAAGGCCTGGCTATGTGCTTCTGAAAATAAAAATGAAAACCCTATGGGTCACAAGAGAATATTGTCTGATACAGTGCTGGAAGATGAGTCCCATAGGTTGGAAGGCACTGAAAATACACAGTGGCTCAACAATGGACTCGAGCATACCAAGGATCATGGAGATGGCACAGGACCAGGCCATGTTTCCTTCTGTTGTACGTGAGGTCACCATAAGTTGGAGCCAACTCAACAGCAATAACAGCAACTCCTTTCATACCTCCTCTCCAAAGGCATTCCTTCATTTCAACCCTTAATTTACCAGTATATATTGTTAGGGCCTGGGGATTGGGGCTGGTATTGTTTGGGGAATCTATCTGCCCTGGGAGTAGTAATTTCTCTGTCCTTAAATGTTTTCCACTAGTTGGCTCTATTTCCATTTTCTATTCTTAACTCCATCTCCAACCAGAGCTAATTCATCCTTCTCCCTACTGCTATTTCAATTACCTCTACATAAATTTTGCTTAAACGCATGAAATGAATCACCTCCCTTTTCTAGTTTAACGGCCATTCCACAGAGTTCAGCTTCCTCTTCTAATTGTCCCTCTCTGTGGTCCAATGCTGACAGATTTTGTCCACCATTAATGCCTAAGTGTAATCACAGCATTGGCCTGCACACTGTTTGGTTGATGGCATATGTTTTGATCATCACCTCCTGGGGCAGGACAATATGAACACTGCACTTCATGCTTACTAAGAACACCCAGTCTCCAGGGAGGGCACCAAAGGAAGGGACCCTCTAACTTCTCATTATTCGCCTAGATTTGCCAAAAAAATGTGTTTCTGTAGACTCAGACAAAATTTATGGGACTTTAGAGAGAGAATTTTGAGTCCACCCATTTTGTTTTATAGTTGAGGAAACAAACTGCTCTAGGTCAAGTGGCAAATTAGTAATAGAGCCCAGGCTATAATCCAGGTCTTCTAACCCCCCAACAAAAGGCCCCCTGGTGATACAGTGGTTGAGCACTCACACAGCTAACCAAAAGGTTGGTGGCTTGAACCCTAGCAGCTCTGCAAAAGAAAAGACCTGGTGATCTGCTCCCAGAAAGATTACAGGCTAGGAAACCCTATGGGGCAGTTCTACCCTGTCCCATAGGTCGCTATGAGTTGGAATCAACTCGACAGTACACAACAAACCCCAACAAAGCACTCTCACATCAGGAAGCTGTTTCTTAGTGAAGACAGCTCAGGACTGGGGCTGTAATCACATATGACTATTATGTAACTCTGCAGTGAGAACTGTAAAAAATTATACAGACAGATCCTGTGTAGCCTTTACCCTGTTTCTCCCAATGGTAACATTTTGCAAAACCATAGTACAATATGACAACCAGGTTATTGACATTGATACAATCCGCTCATCTTAATCAGTTTTCTCCAGATTTAACTTTACTCATTTGTGTGTATTTATAGCTACACAATTTTATCACCTAAGTTCATGTATGTATCACCACAAACTAGATACTGAACGATTCCATCACCACAAGGATCTCTTGTGTTCCCCTTTTTTATAACCACACCTACCTCCTTCTTGCCCCACCTCCTCCCACCATACCTTACTCCTGGCTACCACTAATACTTTTCTAAAATGTTATCGTTTCAAAAATATATATAAGGGGAGGTGGAGCCAACATAGTGCAATAGACAGAATCACCACACCATCCCTTCACAGCAAAGACCTGAAAAACTAAGTAAAACAGGACAAACGTCAATCCTGGAATCCTAAGCGTAAAAGATTTACAACAAGGAACCACAGAGGTTGATCTGTAAATGAAACAATGTCAGAACAATAAAAGAGGGAATAAATGAAGTAGGTATGGAACTTTCAAATGGAGAGGAAGGCAAGGTGATACCAAGTAATAAAATACTCGTTCAAACTTAGGAAGATAAGGGTAAATTTCAAGGCAATCACAAAGAGAGTTAACAAACCTACTTATGAAAACAAGAAAAACATAAAGTCTCCGTAAACACAAAAACTAAAAAAATGAAAAAGAATCCACAAACAAAAGGAATGCAGCACAGGAGACTAAGAGGAACAAACATAAGCACAACAAAAAGCACTACTAAATGACAGCAATCAAGTCACACCTGCCAATAATTACACTGAACGTAAATGGCCTAAATGCACTCATAGAGACAGAGAGAGTGACAGAATGGATTAAAAAACAGGATCCATCAATAAGCTGTCTACAAGAAACATACCATAGAAACAAAGAAGTAAATTTACTGAAAAGCAAAGAATGGAAAAAAATATATCAAACAGCTACCAAAAAAAGAGCAGGAGTAGCAATACTAATTTCAGATAAAATACACTTTAAAACAAAATCCACCATAACAGACAAACAAGGGCATTATATAACAATTAAAGGGATGATCCATCATGAAGACAAAATCATAACAAATATCTACACTTCCAATGACAGGACTCCAAAATATATAAAACAAATGCTAACAGCACTGAAAAGAGAAATTCACAGTTCCACAATAATAGTAGGCGACTTCAACATTTCACCCTCAGTAAAGGACAGAGCATCTAGAAAGAAACTCAACAAAGATACAGAAAATCTAAAGGCCACAATCAGCCAATTGACTTCATAGGCATATATAGAACACTCCACCCAACAGGTGCAAAGTACACATTCTTTTCCAAGGCACATGGAATGTTCTCCAGGGTAGACCACATCTTAGACTACAAAGCAATCCTCAACAACATTAAGAACAATTGAAATAATACTAAGTATCAATTTTTTTTTTATCTTCTCTGATTACAATGCCATCAAAGTAGAAATTAACAACAGGAAGAGCAAAGAAGAAAAAAAATCAATTACATGGAAACTGAATAACACCCTGCTTAAAAACCATTGAGTAACAGGAGAAATCAAAGATGGAGTGAAAAAATTCCTAAAATCAAACAAGAATGAAAACACATCATACCAAAACCTTTGGGACACAACAAAGGCAGTCCTCAGAGGTCAATTTATAGCAATAGATGCACACATCAAAAAAGAAGAAAGGGACAAAATCAAAATATTAGGTACACACCTCAAACAAATAGAGAACAGCAAAAGAAGCCCACAGCCACCATAAAAAAGTAAATAATGAAGATCAGAGCAGAAATAAATGAAATAGAGAATAGAAGACGATAGAAAGAAACAACAAAACCAAAATTTTGTTCTTTGAAAGGAAGAACAAAATCGACAAACCACTGGCCAAATTGAAAAAAGAGAAACAGAACAGGACTCAAATAACCCAAATAAGAAATGAAATGGGGGACATTACAATAGACCCAACTGAAATAAAAAGGATCATAGCAGAGTACTATGAAAAGCTATATTCCAACAAATTTGAAAACCTAGAGAAAATGGACAAATTTCTAGAAACACTCTACCTGCCCAACCTGACACAAAATGATGCTGAAAACCTGAACAGACCCATAACAAAAGAAGAGATTGAAAAGGCAATACGAAAACCCCCAACAACAACAACAAAAAACCCTGGCCCAGATGGCCTTACTGGAGAATTCTACCAAATATTCAGAGAAGATCTTACACCAGTACTACTCAAACTATTTCAGAACATAGAAAAGGAAGGGATACTTCTGAATTCATTCAATGAAACCAGCATAACCCTGATATCAAAACCAGGCAAAGACATCACAAAAAAAAGAAAAATTACAGACAAATATCTCTCATGAATATAGATACAAAAATTCTCAACAAAATTCTAGCCAATAGAATTCAGCATCATATCAAAAAAAATAGTACACTATGACCAAGAAGAATTCATACCAGGTATGCAAAGATGTGTCAACATTAGAAAATCAATGTAATCCACCATATAAGTAAAAGAAAAGAATCACATGGTCATCTCAATCAATGCAGAAAAGGCATTCAACAAAGTCCCACACGCATTCCTGATAAAAACTCTCAATAAAATAGGTATAGAAGGGAAATTCCTCAATATAATAAAGGGCATCTATACAAAACCAACAGACAACGTCATTCCTAAAGGAGAGAGGCTGAAAACATCCCCCTTGAGAACAGGAACAAAGCAAGGATGAACTTTATCACCACTCCTGTTTAACATTGTGCTGGAAGTCCTAGCTAGAGCAATAAGGCAAGAAAAAGAAATAAAGGGCATCCAAATCGGTAAGGAAGAAGCAAAACTGTCCCTATTTGTGGATGATATGATAGTATACATAGAAAACCCAAAGACTCCATGAGAAAACTGGACTAATAGAAAAATTCAGCAGAGTAACAGGATATAAGATAAACTTATACAAAAATCAGTTGGATCCCTATATACCAATAAAGACAGCAATGAAAAGGAAATCAGGAAAACAATACCATTTATAATAGCCCCTAAAAAAATAAAATACTTAGGAATAAATCTAACTGGAGATGTAAAAGACCTATACAAAGAAAACTACAAAACACTATGGCAAGAAACCAAAAAATCTACATAAATGGGAAAAACATACCATGCTCATGGATAGGTAGACTCAACATTGTGAAAATGTCAATTCTACCCAAAGCAACCTACAAATACAATGTAATCCTGATCCAAATAGAAACAGCATTCTTTAAAGAGTTAGAAAAATTAATCTTTAACTTTATATGGAAAGGGAAGAGGCCTCGGATAAGTAAAGCACTACTGAAGAATAAGAATAAAGTAGGAGGACTCTCACTACATGACCTCAGAACCTACTATACAGTTACAGTAGTCAAAAGAGCCTGGTACTGGTACAACAACAGATACATTGACCAGTGGAGAGAATTGAGAACCAAGACATAAATCCATCCACCTATGGTCACCTGATCTTCAACAAGAGCCCAAAGTCCATCAAATGAAGAAAAGACAGTCTTTTTAACAAATGGTGCTGGCAAAACTGGATGTCTATCTGCAAAGAAATGAAACAGGACCCATACCTCACACCATACACAAAACGAATTCAAAATGGATCAACGACCCAAATATAAAACCAAAAACCATAAAGATCATAGAAGATAAAATAGGATCAACACTATAGGCCCTAATACATGGCACTAACAGGCTGCAAGCCATAACTAACAACACACAAACTCCAGAAGATAAGCTAGATAACTAGGATCTTGTAAAAATTAAACACTTATTATCATCAAAAGACTTCATCATACAGTAAAAAGAGAACCTACAGACAAGGGGAAAAAAAAATTGGCTTTGACAAATCCAACAAAAGTCTAATCTCTAAAATCAAAAATTTTCTATGGAAAATCCAACACCTCTACAACAAAAAGACAAATAATCCAATTAAAAAATGGGCAAAGGAAATGAACTGACACTTCACCAAAGAAGATATTCAAGAGGCTAACAGACACATGAGGAAATGGTCATGATCCCTACCATTAGAGAAATGGAAATCAAAACCACAACGAGCTATCATCTCACCGCTGCGTTACTGGCACAAATTAAAAAAAAAAACAGAAAATAATAAATGTTGGGGAGGCTGAGGGAATATTGAAACTCTTAAGCACTGCTGGTGGAAATGCAAAATAGTACAACCATTTTGGAAAATAATATGGTGCTTCCTTGAAAAGCTAGAAATAGAAATACTGTATGATCCAGCAATCCCACTCCTAGGAATATATCCTAGAGAAATAAGAGACATCACACAAACAGACATATGCACACCCATGTTCACTGCAGCATTGTTCACAAAAACAAAAAGAAACAATCGACAGATGAATGGATAAACAAACTCTGGTACATACACACAATGAAGCACCAAGCAACGATAAAGAACAATGATGAATCTGTGAAACATCTCACAACATGGATGAATCTGGAGGGCATTGTTGTTGTTGTTGTTAGGTGCCGTCAAGTCGGTTCCAACTCATCGCAACCCTATGCACAACTGAACGAAACACTGCCCACTCCTGAGCCTTTCTTACAATCGTTGTTATGCTTGAGCTCATTGTTGTAGCCACTGTGTCAATCCACCTTGTTGAGGGTCTTCCTCTTTTTCGCTGACCCTGTACTCTGCCAAGCATGATGTCCTTCTCCAGGGACTGATCCCCCCAACAACATGTCCAAAGTATGTAAGACGACAACATGTCCACAGTATGTAAGAATGCTTCTAAAGAGCATTCTGGTTGTGCTTCTAAGACAGACCTGTTCATTCTTTTGGCAGTCCATGGTATATTCAATATTCTTCACCAACACCACAATTCAAAGGCATCAATTCTTCTTCAGTCTTCCTTATTCATTTTCCAGCTTTCACATGCATACGATGCGATTGAAAATACCGTGGCTTGGGTCAGGCGCACCTTAGTCTTCAAGGTGACATCTTTGCTCTTCAACACTTTAAAGAAGTCCTTTGCAGCAGATTTAGCCAATGCAACGCATCATTTGATTTCTTGACTGCTGCTTCCATGGCTGTTGATTGTGGATCCAAGTATAATAAAATCCTTGACAACTTCAAACTTTTCTCCGTTTATCATGATGTTGCTCATTGGTCCAGTTGTGAGGATTTTTGTTTTCTTTAAGTTAAAGTGCAATCCACACTGAAGGCTGTGGTCCTTGATCTTCATTTGTAAGTGCTTCAAGTCCTTTTCACTTTCAGCAAGCAAGGTTGTGTCATCTGAATAATGCAGTTTGTTAATGAGTCTCCCTCCAATCCTGATGCCCCATTCTTCTCCATAGAGTCCAGCTTCTCGGATTATCTGCTCAGCATACAGATTGAACAGGTATGGTGAAAGAGTACAACCCTGACACATACCTTTCCTGACTTTAAACCACTCGGTATCCCCTTGTTCTGTCCAAACAACTGCTTCTTGGCCTATGTAAAATTTCCTCATGAGCACAATTAAGTGTTCTGTAATTGCCATTCTTCGCAATGTTATCCCTAATTTGTTATGATCCACACAGTCGAATGCCTTTACATAGTCAATAAAACACAGGTAAACATCCTTCTGGTATTCTCTGCTTTCAGCCAGGATCCATCTGACATCAGCAATGATATCTCTGGCTCCACATCCTCTTCTGAAACCGGCCTGAATTTCTGACAGTTCCCTGTCGACATATTGCTACAGCGGATTTTGAATGATCTTCAGCAAAATTTTGCTTGCGTGTGATATTAATGATATTGTTCTATAATTTCCACATTTGGTTGGATCACCTTTCTTGGGAGTAGGCATAAATATGAATTTCTTCCAGTCAGTTGGTCAGAAAGCTGTCTTCCATACTTCTTGGCATAGACGACTGAGCACCTCCAGTGCTGCATCCCTTTGTTGAAACATCTTAATTGATATTCCATCAATTCCTGGAGCCTTGTTTTTTGCCAATGCCTTCAGAGCAGCTTCTACTTCTTCCTTCAGTACCATCAGTTCCTGATCATATGCTGCCTCTTGAAATGGCTGAACATTGACTAATTCTTTTTGGTATAATGACTCTGTGTATTCTCTCCATCTTCTTTTGATGCTTCCTGTGTCATTTAACATTTTTCCCATAGAATCCTTCACTATTGCAACTCGAAGCTTGCTGTGATCCTGGAAGCTATGCCACCAGTATTCAGATACCAGCAGGGTCACCCATGGAGGACAGGTTTCAGGTGAGCTTCCACACTAAGACAGACTAGGAAGAAGGACCCAGCCGTCTACTTCTGAAAAACATTAGCCAGTGAAAACCTTATGAATAGCAGCAGAACATTGTCTGATATAGTTCTCGAAGATGAGCCCCCCAGGTTGGAAGGCACTCAAAAGATGACTGGGGAAGAGCTGCCTCCTCAAAGTACAGTCGACCTTAATGACATGGATGGAGGAAAGCTTTCGTGACCTTCATTTGCTGATGTGGCACGATTCAAAATGAGAAGAAACAGCTGCTAACATCCATTAATAATCAGAACCTGGAATGTATGAAGTATGAATCTAGGAAAATTGGAAATCGTCAAAAATGAAATGGAATGCATAAACATCAGTATCCTAGGCATTAGTGAGCTGAAATGGACTGGTATTGGCCATTTTGAATTGGACAATCATATAGTCTACTGTGCTGGGAATTACAACTTGAAGAGGAATGGTGTTGCATTCATCATCAAAAAGAACGTTTCAAGATCTATCCTGAGGTACAACGCTGTCAGTGATAGGATAATATCCATACGGCTACAAGGAAGACCAGTTAATATAAATATTATTCAAATTTACGCACCAACAACTTAGGCCCAAGATGAAGATATAGAAGATTTTTATCAGCTGCTGCAGTCTGAAATTGATAGAACATGCAATCAAGATGCATTGATAATTACTGGCAATTGGAATGTGAAAGTTGAAAGCAAAGAAGAAGGATCAGTAGTTGGAAAGTATGGCCTTGGTGATAGAAACAATGCCAGAGATTGAATACTAGAATTTTGTAAGACCAATGACTTCTTCATTGCAAATACCTTCTTGAACCAACAAAAACGGCGACTATACACATGGACCTCACCAGATGGAACACACAGAAATCAAATTGACTATCTCTGTGGAAAGAGACGATGGAAAAGCTCAATATCATCAGTCAGAACAAGGCCAGGGGCCGACTGTGGAACAGACCATCCATTGCTCATATGTAAGTTCAAGCCGAAACTGAAGAAAATCAGAGCAAGTCCAGGAGAGCCAAAATATGACCTTGAGTATATCCCACCTGAATTTAGAGACCATCTGAAGAATAGATTTGACACATTGAACACTAGTGACCAAAGACTAGACGAGTTGTGGACTGACATCGAGGATATCACCCATGAAGAAAGCAAGAGGTCATTGAAAAGAAAGGAAGGAAAGAAAAGACCAAAATGGATGTCAGAGGAGACTCTGAAACTTGCTCTCCAATGTCGAGCAGCTAAACAAAAGGAAGAATTAATGAAATAAAAGAACTGAACAGAAGATTTCAAAGGACATCTCGAGAAGACAAAATAAAGTATTATAATGACATGTGCAGAGAGCTGGAAATGGAAAACCAAAAGGGAAGAACACACTCAGCGTTTCTCAGTCTGAAAGAACTGGAGGGCATTATGCTGAGGGAAATAAGCCAATTACAAAAGGACAAATATTGTACGAGATGATTACTGTAAAAACTCATGAAAAAGGTAACACACAAAAAGAAACAATCTATGATGGTTAGGAGGGAGGGAAGGGTTGGGGATAGAAAAACACTAAATGGACTTTAGGTAAGTGGTAACTTTGGTGAAGGGTAAGACAGCACACAATACTGGGAAAGACAACACAACTTGTACACGGCAAGGCCATGGAAGCTCCATAGACACATCCAAACTCCCTGAGGGACTGAATTGCTGGGCTGAGAGCTGTGGGACCATGGTCTTGGGGAACATCTAGCTCAACTGGGATAACATAGTTTATAATGAAAATGTTCTACATTCTACTTTGATGAGTAGTGTCTGGGCTCTTAAAAGCCTGTGAGTGGCCATCGAAGACACTTTACTGGTCTCACCCCGTCTAGAGCAAGGGTGAATGAAGAAAACTAAAGATACAAGGGAAAGATTAGTCCAAAGGACTAATGGACCACATCTACCATGGCCTCCACCAGATTGAGTCCAGTACAACTAGATGGTGCCTGGCCTTCACCACTGACTACTCTGACAGGGATCACAGTAGAGGGTCCTGGACAGAGCTGGAGAAATGTAGAACAAAATTCTAACCCACAAAAATAAAGCAGAATTACTGGCCTGACAGAGACTGGAGAAACCTGGAGAGCATGGCCCTCGGACACCCTTTTAGCTCAGTAATGAAGTCACTCCTGAGGCTCACCTTTTAGCCAAAGATTAGACAGGCCTACAAAACAAAATGAGACTAAAGGGACACACCAGCCCAGGAGCAGGGACTAGAAGACAGGCGGGGACAGGAAAGATGGTAATAGAGAACCCAAGGTCGAGAAGGGAGAGCGTTGACATGTCGTGAGGTTGTTAACCGATGTCATAAAACAATATGTGTGCTCACTGTTTAATGAGAAACTAGTTTGTTCTGTAAACCTTTATCTAAGGTACAATAAAAAAAGTAATTAAAAAAAAGAACAATTATGCACCTGCGAAGCATCTCACAACATGGATGAATCTGGAGGGTATTATGTTGAGGTAAATAAGTCAATTACAAATGTACAAATATTGTATGAGACTGCAACTATAAAAACTCTTGAAAAGGTTAACACACAAAAAGAAGCAATCTTTTATAGTTATGAGGGAAGGGAGGGGTGGGGATGAAAAACACTAAATAGACCATAGATAAGTGGTAACTTTGGTGAAGGGTAAGACAGTACACAATACTGGGGAAGTCACATAACTTGTCCAAGGCAAGGTCATGGAAGCTCCATAGACACATTCAAACTCCCTGGGGCACCAAATTACTGGACTGAGGGATGTGGGGACCATGGTGTTGGAAATACCTAGCTCAATTGACATAACATAGTTTATAAAGAAAATGTTCTACATTCTACTTTGGTGAGTAGCGTCTGGGGTCTTAAAAGCCTGTGAGTGGCCATCTAAGATGCTTCACTGGTCTCACCCCATCTACAGCAAGTGAGAATGAAGAAAACCAAGGACACAAGGGAAAGATTAGTCCAAAGGACTAGTAGACCACAGCATCCACCAGATGAGTCCAGGATAGCTAGATGTTGCCCAGCTACCACCACTGACTGCTCTGAGAGGGATCACAGTACAGGGTCCCAGACAGAGCTGGAGAAAGATGTAGAACAAAATTCTAACTCACAAAAAAGACCAGACTCACTGTCCTGACAGAGAGTGGAGAAACCCCAAGCATATGCCCCCAGATGCCCTTTAGCTCAGTAATGAAGTCAATCCCGAGGTTCACCCTTCAGCCAAAGATTAGATAGGCCCATAAAACAAAACAAGACTAAGGGGGCACACCAGCCCAGGGACAAGGACTAGAAGGCAGGAGGGAACAGAGAAGCTGGTAATAGGGAACCCAAGGTTGAGAAGGGAGGGTGTTAACCTGTCATGGAGTTGGCAACCAATGTTACAAAACAATATGTGTACTAATTGTTTAAGGAGAAGCTAGTTTTTTCTGTAAAACTTCATCTAAATTTCAATAATAATACATATATATATATATGGAATTATAGAGTATGTAACCCCTTGGGAGTGGGTTTTTTTTCCCCTTAGTATGATTCTCTTGAGAGTCATCGAAATTGTTGCATGTACCAATATCAGCTCTCATTGCTGAGTCCATTCACCTTTTTTTTTCTTTTGATGACAAGGCTGGAGTAGGTGAGCCGGTCAGGGAGAGGGACATGAAATTCTGACAGAGAAGGAAAGGAATGAGTGAGGGAGATCTTGTGGGGCTTTTTCTCAAGCCTTATGGGAGCTTTGGGAGGGTTTTGAGCAAAGAGGTGACATGATCTGACTTTCTATTTTCATTCACTTTTTACACCGTGATTGTGAACAAGTCACTGAGAAATTTGTACTTTTCTACCTGGAGAAACTTGGAAATGATCTTAACTCAGCTAAGCCTCTGTTTATTCTTCTTCTTTTTTAAAAAAAAGTGGAAAGTTGATAATAGCATTTTCTACCTATCTCTCAGGATTGATGTAAAGATCAAATGAGATAATAAGCATGATAATGCATTTCAAACTGTAAAGTGATGCACACATGTAAGATGTATTATAATGGCCTTTTTAAGGGCATCTCCTATCTTAAATCAAGGCTTCAAATTGGTTCTTCCCACATCAGTCATGGCCAAGAAACTGAAACTGAATAGGCTCAAATTTTTAAAATTTGGATGAACTGGAATGGAAAGAAGGATTACACGTCAAAGCCCTGCTAGAAACCTAATCTCCCTCTTAGAAAACAAGGGCAGTGTACACATTGCATAGCAACCAAATCTGTTGCCTGTTGAATTTTGAGCAGAGTTGGAAACAGCATTGCCCCGCTCGAAGCTGGCAGCTGACTGCACTGCCTTGAATGTGTGTTGCTTACCACAGTCCTACCAATAATCTAATCTCATGGATCAAGCTCCTGAAAAGGACCACTACGCCTCTCCTGATTCTCCCATTCCAGGGCTTCAACCTGTAATTTTCTCATTCCGGTTATTGTTCTGGTTCACTCAAATTTAAAAATTCTGCCCTGTTCTGGTTTCGCTTCTTTGTCCATGATTGAACCAGTTCAAACAGGTTTGAAGCCCTGTTTTAAATTTTGTTTTTCCTGCTTCTTCCAGGCATATCAAATTACTCCTATTTTGGGATTTTCTTTCAGCCAGCTAAGCTCAGGTCTCACTTGAGGAGATTACTTACCTGAGCAGAGAGAGTGAGTATGAAGCTTTCAAACTTGTTCTGATGTCAGAATACTTGAAAGTCTACATCCAAATTGCAGAACGTCCTTAAAGTTGCTAAAAATAACTCCATTACTAGGTACAAAAAACAATTTTAATGGCAGAAAAAAATACTTTTTTTAATTCTATACATGCATATAAAATCTCAGTCATGAGCACACATATCCATGAAAAAGAGTATATTGTCTATTTAAATAAGATTACCTGTTTCTGAGTTTCCCTGTAAATACTCATTGTATGTTCTACTGGAAAGGAGCCCTGGTGGCATGGTGGTTAAAGCGCTCAGACGCTAACTGAAAAGTTGGTGGTTCTAACCCACTGACCACATCTTGGGAAAAAAATGTGGCCGTCTACTCTCATAAAGATTACAGCCTTGGAAACCCTATTGGGCAGTTCTACTGTCTTATAGTGTGGTTATGAGTTGCAATTGATTCCATGGCAATGGGTATTATTCTACTCACCTGAAGACAAATGACAGCTATAAAGCTATAAAGATCGAAGAAAAAAATTGGAGGAGATAAAATTTGAAAATTCTACCTATTGACCTTTTTACGTTTCGAACAGGAGAAGATATTTATTCTGTTTTGGTGGGAATATTTCGGCCCAGCTCATATTCTACTCTAATTCTGCTAAATCAGAATTACCCTAGGAGTTTTTCAAAAATACACAGTAGATTCCAATTCCCACTCTAATCATTCAGTAGGTCTAGGATGAGACCCGGAAACTTACAATTTTTTAAAAGCTCCTCAGGTGATTTTGATATTCAACCAGGCTGGGACTCTCTCCTGTTTGGAGTTTGTCTTCAAATACCCCTTGATGGACTTTTTCCTGACTTCCCTGGATATTTCTCGCTTCTGTAAGAGCTATCTATCCTCACAAGTTTTCCTTCCTTCCTATAAAAACCTGGTTTCCAGTGAGTGTTCAACCTCACCACTCCCTGGAACTATCCTTGTCAATGTCACTGTCACTTCTCTTTCCCAGCTGAATTTGATGCGTGGACCACACCCTCTTGGTTTGAAACACTTTCTGCCTCTTGGTTCCCACTTGATGGACTCTTCCAACTCTCAAATCCTTTTTATCAACTCCTCTTCTGGCCCCACTTCCCCTACCTGACCTGTCAAGGTCCTGGCTAGTTCCTCTTTTCTATCCTAACCCTAGCCAAGCCAAGTCCTTTGCTGTTGAGGTGATTCCAACTCATAGTGACCCTGTAGGACAGAGTAGAACTGCCCTCATAAGGTTTCCAAGGAGCAGCTGGTGGATTCGAACTGCTGACTTTTCGGTTAGCAACCGAGCTCTTAACCACTGTGCCACCAGGTCTCCATCCTGTCCCTAAACCAAGAAAAAAAGGTGATCCCATTTAGGCACTTGGCTTTAAATGCTGTCTTATGTGCTAATCTCTTCCCTGGTGGTTAAAAGCTTGGCTGCTAACCAAAAGATCAGCAGTTGGAATCCACCAGCTGCTCCTTGGAAACCCTGTGGGGGCAGTTATATGCTAATGGTAATTACAATTCCACCCCTGATCTTTTTCCTGAGATTCCTATTTTACATCTCTATTTGATACCTAATAACCCGTTGAACCCATTGCCGTCGAGTCAATTCCAACTCACAGCGACCCTATAGGACAGAGTAGATTGATATCTAACAGTCATCTCAAATTTAACTTGTCCAAAATACAACTCTTGATCTCCCCACCTCCCCCAACAGCACAAGCCTGGTTCTGCAATCTTCCTCGTTTCATTTAACAGCACCACCATGCATCGGATTGTTCAAGTTAAAAATCTAGCAATCATGCGTGCTTCCCCTTATCTTCCTAATCCACCTACAAAACATAGTCAGAATCTCTCCACTTCTCTCCATCTCTTTACTGCTTTTTGAGTCCATGACACCATCATCTCTCATGCACACCATTGTTTCCTAATTGGTCTCCCTGCTTTCATTCTTGCCATCTTAGAGTTGATTCTCCACTGAGCTCTATTTTAAAAATGTAAATGAGACCAGACCACTCTCCTATTTAAAACTCTATTGACTTTTCATTTACAAATGAAATAAAATTCACCCCCTTGGCCCAGTGGTTAAGAGCTCAGCTGATAAGCAAAAGGCTAGGAGTTGGAATCCACCAGCCACTCCTTGGAAGCCCTATGCAGCAGCTCTACTCTGTCCTGTAGGGTTGCTATGAGTCAGAATTGACTTAAAGGCCACAGGTTAGGTTTACAGTGGTACCTACAAAAATCTAAACAATATAGCCCTAAAGCACCCTGCTGCCTTCCCTGCCTGGAAGGTTCTTCCCACAAATCTTTATGTTGCAGACTCCTTCCTAGCATTCAAATATCACCCCTTAGAGTTTCCCTAAACATCCTATTTGCAGATCCACCCTCAACCACAACTTGCCCAGCCTTTCTGATTACCTGATTTTTTTTTTTTTACCATTGCCCTTTCATTATCTGAAAAATTTATTTATTTATTTGTGTGTTACTGGCCTACCCCCCACTAGAATGCAAGCTCTATCTCCACAAAGCAAATGCTCAATTAACAATTGTTTAATAAATCATTCATTTACACCATAGTATATGTGACTGACAGGTACTCTATTGCATTTTAATCATAATCAAAGCTTTAAGATGAGGAGAAAAGGAGGCTGGTAAGATTTCAATCATCGTTTACTGACTGAGGAGAATTTCTTTACCACTCCCCTGAAAAACCGTACTTTTACTTTATAGGCCAGCCCCATTTTCTGCCTGTACTTGCTTCTGGATCCACTCCAACTTTCCTGGGAGGTTCCCTCAGAATACTGCTCATTCTAGTTGGAACCACCTCCCCTTCTCCTCACAGATGTTTAAGCATCCAGGCTTAGAGATTTCTCTTTACTGAAGCTGTACCTTGGATGCCCTTCTCAGAGGCAATGGCAGGGCCCAGGGGTCAGCTGAGTCCTTCTCACCGTGTATCTCAACAATTTACTGCCACCTTAGCTTTATCCTCCCTGTCAGCCCACACCCTCATTCTGCCTTCCAGCTCTGCCGAAACCATGTTTCCTGTACCTTTTCTGTGTTGTACATTTTCTTGATTTTTACTGGCTAAATGCCTAAATCTGCCTCCAGCTTCTCCATTTCCTGGAAACATTTCACTATTACTGCTGCCGCAATTCTGCCCCCTACTAGCTGAAACTGGAAACACACTTCTCGGACTGGAAAAACATCACTTCCTCTTTCTAGAGAAGCTGCTCTCTATCATCAGCTGCCATTGTAGGAAGGACACATGTAATGGAAAATCTCTCAACTCAAGGGGCTCAGGAGAACCAACTTTCTTTGTGGTGTGGTGAAGGCTATGATATTTCTGCATTCATGTCACACTCTCTGCCTCACCCCTTCTATGGTATATTCTCTTCCTTTTCTCCCTGCCCCTTGTTCATGACTGAGATGGCAGTTACTTCCAAGGCTGATTGAGAATTTAGCACCCCTTCATGTTAAAGGATGGTCACTAGGTGGTGCAGACAACATGTGCTCAACTCCTAAGCTAAATGTTGGTAGTTTGGGTCCACCTAGCAACACCGTGGAAGAAAGACCTGGTGATATGCTTCAAAAAAAAATCAGCCATTGAAAACCCTAGGGAGCACGGGTCTACTCTGACACACGTGGAGTCACCATGAGTCAGAATTGACTCCGCCAAAACTGGTTTTAGTCACCGTTATGGGTTGAATTGTGTCCCCCAAAAATGTGTGTCAACTTGGCTAGGTCACGATTCCAAGAATAGTGTGGTTGTCCACCATTTTGTCATCTGATGTGATTTTCCTATGTGTTGTAAATCCTACCTCCATGATGTTAATGAGGCAGGAGTAGAAGCAGTTATGTTAATGAGCCAGGACTCAATCTACAAGATTAGGTTATATCCTGAGTCAATCTCTTTTGAGACATGAAAGAGAGAAGCAAGCAGAGTCGGGGACCTCATACCACCAAGAAAGCAGTGCCAGGAGCAGAGCATATCCTTTGGGCCAGGATCCCTGCTCTGTACAGGTCCTAGATCAGGGGAAGATTGATGACAAGGACCTTCTTCCAGAGCGGACAGACTGATAAAATCTTCCCTTGGAGTTGGCACCTTGAATTCGGTCTTCTAGCCGCCCAGGCTGTGAGAGAATAAATTTCTGTTTGTTAAAGTCATTCACTTGTGGTATTTCTGTTATAGCAAAAAAAAAAAAAAAAAAACCAAACCCACTGCCATGGAGTCGATTCCAACTCATAGCGACCCTATAGGATAGAGTAGAACTGCCCCATAGGGTTTCCAAGGAGCGCCTGGCGGATTTGAACTGCTGACCTGTTGGTTAGCAGCCGTAGCACTTAACCACTATGCCACCAGGGTTTCCTCTGTTATAGCAGCAGTAGATAACTAAAACAGTCATATTAACAAATATTCTATAAATGTTTGTTTGATATTTATTTAGTGAGGTTAGAGAGAGAACCTAATTTTCTATTAATGATAACTACTCAAACTAAGGGACTTATAACATTCAATTTTCCAAACCAGAAAACAAACAAACATCCCTCCTTAGAGTTGATTTTCCACTGAGCATAATTTTTAACCTCCCTCCCGTCCCATCACATTGTTGTTAGGTGCCATCAACTTGGTTCTGACTCATAGTGACCCTATGTACAACAGAATGAAACACTGCCTGATATGCACCGTCCTCACAGGATTCTTCCCCACCCCCAGAGATTACCACTATTCTGACTTCTATACCATAGATTAAATTTGCCAGTTGTTGAACTTCATGTAAATGGAATTGTACTAGACATACTTTTTTTTATATCTGGCGTCTTTCACTTTTTTTTGTTTTTGAGATTCATCCATGTTGTTGGATGTAAGAGTTCTTTTGTTACTGCTGAATAATACTCCATTCTATGGATATACCATAATTAGATTATCCAGTCTCCTATTGACGGACATTTGGACTGTTTCCAGATTATAGCTATGAATAAAGCTCCTATGAACATTTGTGTATATCTTTTCACGGACGTGTGTTTTCATTTCTCTTGGGAATTTACTTAGGAGTGAAATTGCTGGTTCATAGGTTAGGCATATACTATACCTCAGTTTATTAGAAACTGCCAGTATTTCAAAGTGGTTGTGTCATTTTACACTTTGGGAGACACATTCAACTGTTCACGTTTATGTAATAAACTAAAATAACTCAGACTTTGTGACTATTCCTATGCTATGCTTTATTCAGTTTGGGAGTTTCAATGCTGTGGCCATCAGACTTCAGGCAATAATAGCTGAAAGATCTTAGGGTTGCAGGCTCAGCTGTTAGTTGGATTATCCAATTTGTATGATGCAGGTCACAAAATTACTCACAAGGGATTGGTTAATTCCAACAAGGCATGGTTTTTTACTTCAAAAATGTTGTGTACTTTTTGCCAGTTCTGTAAACTAGCAGGTGGAAACCTGAGTGAAGTGGGACCATATTTCAAATTTACTATAGTCATGTTTTTGGTGCCCCTTATGTAGATCTCTCAGGAGCCCCTTATGTAGATCTCTCAGGAGCCCTGGTGGCACAGTAGTTAAAGAACTCGACTGCTAACCAAAAGGTTAGCAGTTCAAACCCACTAGCCACTCCTCAGAAGAAAGATATGGCAGTCTGCTCCCATAAAGATTATAACCTTGGAAACCCTATGGAGCAGTTCTACTCTGTCTTAGAGGTTGGCTATGAGTTAGAATTGACGGCAATGGATATAAATCTTTCTTTGGAAAATGCAGAGTGTATGGGTTGTGTTTCTGTTATTATTCTCGTTTTAGGAGAAGGATATGGAAAACGTTTATTGCATCATTTTATAACCTAAAATCCTTTTCTTAAAACCTTTAAATATATATATATAACAAATACAGAAAACAGCATAAAGCTAATGTACAGATCAATGAATTATTATAAGCTATCTTAGTTTACCTAGTGCTGCTGTAACAGAAATACCACAAATGGATGGCTTTAAATAACAGAAATTTATTTTCTCACGGTTCTTAAGGCTAAAAGTCCAAATTAGGGTTTCGACCCTGTCAATTCCTTCCTTGTAACTCCAACTGTTCCTTGGTTCCTGGGTTTGTAGACAACCCTCAAATGGCCTCTGTCTTCCCCTGTGTGTGTATATCTTTGTATCTAATCTGCTCTTTTAACAACTTATAAGTGATTAGATTTAGAATCCACTCCCACCCAGGTACGATCTAACGTAACAATAAAAACCCTCTTTCCAAACAGGATTACATCCATAGATGTGGAGGTTAGGATTCCAACACAATTCAATCCATAACATAAGGCAGACATCCTTATAACTACCACCCATGGAAGAAGACAGCACATTGCCAGCCACTCCAGAAGTCATTCATGTGCCCCTCCTAAACACAAAGGCTAATCACTATCCTGACTTTTATGTTTATCATTAAAACAAACAAAAAACAAACCAATTGCTTTTGAGTTGATTCCTCATCTTACCTTCTTTATTTTCTTGACTGTTTTTTTTTTAATTGTGATAAAAATATATATTACCAAATGTTTGCCAATTCAACAATTTTTACGTGTCTAATTTAGTGATGCTGATTACATTCATCATGTTGTGCAACCATGGTTGTTGTTGTGTGCTGTTGAGTTGATTCCAAATCATAGAACTGCCCTATAAGGTTTCCATTGGGGCGGCTTGTGGGTTCCAACCAACAACCCTTCAGTTAGCAGCGGTGTTCTTAACCATTGTGCCAGCAGTGCTCCTTTGTGTAACCATTACCATTATCCTTTTCCAAATTCTTCTGCTACCATTAACCAAAATTCAAAACTTCCTAAGCAATGACTCCCATTTTCCCCCTCTCTCCCATCCCTGGTGGCAAGCAATAAACTTTGGTCTCCATATGCTTGCCTATTCTAGATATTTCATAGAAGTGGGATCATATAATATGTGACATTTTGTATCTGGCTTATGTCACTCAGCATAATATTTTCAAATTATGGATAACATTGTGAAGAATGGAAATTCCAGAATACTTAATTGTGCTCATGCAGAACCTGTACATAGACCACGAGGCAGTCATTCAAACAGGACAAGAAGATACAGCATGTGTTAAAATCAGAAAAGGTGTGCGTCGGGGTTGTATCCTTTCTCCATACTTATTCAACCTGAACGTGAAGCAAATAATCCAAGAAGCCAGACTATGTGAAGAAGAATGCATCATCAGATTGGAGGAAGACTCATTAACAACCTGCAATATGCAGATGACACAACTTTGCTTGCTGAAAGTAAAGAGGACTTGAAGCAATTACTGATGAAGATCAAATTTTAGCCTTCAGTATGGATTACATCTCAGTATAAAGAAAACAAAAATCCTCACAACGGGACCAATAAGCAACATCATGATAAATGAAGAAAATACTGAAATTGTCAAGGATTTCATTTTACTTGGATCCACAATCAACACACATGGAAGCAGCAGCCAAGAAATCAAATGATGTATATTGCATTGGGCAAATCTGCTGTAAGAGACCTCTTTCAAGTGTTAAAAAGCAAAGATGTCACTTTGAGGACTAAGGTGCACCTGACCCAGGCCATGGTATTTTCAATCGCCTCAGATATATTCAAAAGCTGGACAATGAATAAGAAAGACCAAAGGAGAATTGATGCCTTTGAATTACGGTGAATTATGGCAAAGAATATTGAATATACCATGGACTGCCAGAAAAACGAACAAATCTGTCTTGGAAGAAGTACAGGCAGAATGCTACTTAGAAGCAAGGATGACGAGACTTTGTCTCATGTACTTTGGACATGTTATCAGTAGGGACTAGTCCCTGGAGAAGGACATCATGCTTGGTAAAGTAGAGGGTCAGCGAAAAAGAGGAAACTGTCAGTGAGATTGATTGACACAATGGCTGCAATATGGGCTTAAACACAGCAACAACTGTGAGGATGGTGTAGGACCAAGCAGTGTTTTGTTCTGTTGTACTTGGGGTCACTATGATTCAGAACCCACTCAACAGCACCTAACAACAACAGTATTTCAAGGTTCATATTTGTCTTGGTTATCTAATGCTGCTATAACAGAAATACCGTAAATGGATGGCATGAACAAAACCCACTGCCATCGAGTGGATTCCGACTCATAGCGACCCTATAGGACAGAGTAGAACTGCCCGATACAGTTTCCAAGGAGTGCCTGGCAGATTCGAACTGCCGACCTCTTGGTTAGCAGCCATTGCACTTAACCACTGCACCACCAGGGTTTCCACGGCCTGAACAAACAAGGTTATTCTCTCACAATCCAGTACTCTAGAAGTCCGAATTCAGGATGTCAGCTCCAGGGGAAGGGTTTCTCTGTCGGCTCTGGAAGAATGTCCTTGCCATCAATCTTCTACAGTCCAGGAGCTTCTCAGTGCAGGGACCCTGGTCCAAAGGATGTGTTCTGCTCCCAGAGCTGCTTTCTTGGTGGTATGAAGTCCCTGACTGTCTGTTCACTTCCCTTTCCTTTTATCTCTTGTAAAATAAAAGGTAGTACAGGCCACACCCCAGGGAAACTCCATTTACATTGAATCAGGGATGTGATTTTAGTAAGGGTGTTACAATCCCACCTTAATCCTCTTTAACATAATCTAATCTTGCCTCATTAACCACCTAGAGTCATTAGGATTTACAACACTTAGGAAAATCACAACCACAAAATGAAAGACAACCACACAATACTGGGAATCACGGCCTAACCAAATTGACACCTATTTTGGGGGGACACAATTCAATCCATGAAAATACCCATGTTGTAGCATGTATCAGGACTTCATTTCTCTTTATGGCTGAGTGATATGCCATTGCGTGCATGTGTCACATTTTGTTTACCCATTCTTCTGTTGATGGGCATCTGGCTGCTTCCACCTATTGGCATTTGTGAATAGTGCTGCAACGAGCATTGGTGGACAGGTATCTGTGTTCTTGCATTTCGCAGTTTTATTAACCAACTATGCCTCCTTCAACACTATAGTTTAGATTTGCCTTTGTTTTGGAGGGGAGGGCAAAATATGTCTTTTATGTCCCTTAACCTATACATTTCCCCCTCCACCTCTTTTTTCCTCTTGTAATTTATTTGCTGAAGAAATTAGAATTTTTATCCTATAGTGTTTCCCTTGGTCAGCATTTTGTCGATTGCAGCCATGTTTATTATCTCCCTCTGCCTTCTGTGCTTCCTGCAAATTGGTAGTTGAATTTAGAGGCTTTGTCAGATTTAGATTTGACTTTTCAGGAGAAAGATTCCTTTGCAGGTGGTTGTCTTCATGAAGAATCACATAATGTCCGGTTGGCTCTCCTTCTGTGTTGTTAGAAGCCATTGGGGCTCGATTCATCAAGGGTTGCAGAATGATGATATTGCAATTCTACCATTCCTTCTTCACTTATTGTTGGAATGTTTCTGTAAAGAAAAACTTCCTTTCATTAACTATTTGTGGTTATCCAGTGGTATATTTCATGACATAAACAAGAAAAATTCTTAAGTCTTTTCCTTTTTGTTTTTAACCTGTTTTCAAAATAAAGATTTGGCTCCCTTAATATCACTATGAACATGTGAATTTAAGTATACTTTTATCTTTATTGATACTTAAGTTATTCTATCTTTGGTCAGTGGTAGCCTCTTCAGATTGGCTCCCACATCCTTTTAACACCACTCTATCAGTCTCTGACAGATTGTTTTTTTCTCTCTGGTGTGACATGATTTTCCAGGCTCATTTTACACATTTTCTGCCTTAGTCTTGGAATCATATTTTTTCCAAGAAACTTACAATTTTTTTTAAGTGGGAAATGGTATTTTAAGACCACAATTTGGGTGTTAGAGTTGTTAATTTTTACCATGTTGGTCGTTGTTTCTTTCTCTTTCTTTCTTGCTTGCTTTTTTTGATAATATACCTCATGAATTTATACTAGTACTTTCAACTCAAATTCAGGACTATAAGATTTTTTACTTAACTTCTTCTGTACTACATTAATCTCTCTTTTTCTCCTTACCAAAAATCCTGGTTCTCAACAACACTGGACATAATAGAGTAAGAACATCCCATAGTTTCTCTTTGCTCTATTTTTTTTTTTAACAACAAAACCCAAACCATTGTCACCAAGTCAATTCATAGCAACCCTATAAGACAGAAACCCTACAAATCCCTCCCATAGGGTTTCCAAAGAGTGACTGGTGGATTCAAACTGCTGACCTTTTTTGGTTAGCAGCCTAGCTCTTACCCATTGCACCCCAGAGGTTGGTTTTTGTTTTTGTTTTAAGTCAGATTTATTGAAGTGTAATTTACATACATAAAATTCACCCTTTTCAGGTGTACAATTTCATGAGTTTTGGCAAATGTATATAGTCATGTAGCCATCACCACAATCAAGATATAGAATATTGCTGGGGTCTTAAACGCTAGCAAGCAACCATCTAAGATCCATCAATTGGTCTTAACCCACCTGGAGCAAAGGAGAATGAAGAACACCGAGGACACAAGGTAATTACTAGCCGAAGAGACAGAAAGGGCCACATAAACCAGAGACTACATCAGCCTGAGACCAGAAGAACTAGATGGTGCCTGGCTACAACCGATGACTGTCCTGATAGAGAACGCAACAGAGAACCCCTGAGGGAGCAGGAGAGCAGTGGGATGCAGACCCCAAATTCTCATAAGACCAGGCTTAATGGTCTGACTGAGACTGGAAGGACCCTGGTGGTCATGGCTCCCAGACCTTCTGTTGGCCCAGGACAGGAATCATTCCCGAAGCCAACTCTTCAGACATGGATTAGACTGGACAATGGGTTGGAGAGGGATGCTGGTGAGGAGTGAGCTTCTTGGATCAGGTGGACTCTTGAGACTATGTTGACATCTCCTGCCTGGAGGGTAGATGAGAGGGTGGAGGGGGTTAGAAGCTGGAGAAATGGACACAAAAAGAGAGAGCGGGCTGTCTCATTAGGGGAAGAGTAATTGGGAGTATGTAGCAAGGTGTATATAAGGTTTTATGTGAGAGGATGACTTGATTTGTAAACTTTCACTTAGAGCACAATAAAAATTATATATAAAAAAAAAGATATAGAACATTGGCATCCAGCCCCAGTGTGGGAGGGGATGAGTAGAGGGAGGCGTGGTTCTTTGTGGCCATCTCTGGAAACTTGCTACACACCAAGCTTCCATTTGGGGACCTCTTCTTTCCTTCTCATTCTACACTCTCCCAAGCAATTTCATCTACTTGCATTTCTTTATTTTCTTAAAAAATATTTTATTGTGTTCTAGGTGAAAGTTTACGTAGCAAGTTAGGTTCTCATTTGACCTGACGTGCAAATACATCCAATTGGAGGTGCCAGTATGGTTTCCCAAAACTGCTCCTCCTCTGTGTGTCTTATCTTTGGTCTTGCCAATTATCCAGTGATTTGTCCTTCATCGTAGACCCTATCTCTCCTTCAATTTCCACTGCCAATAGATTTCCGTGAATTATAAATCTGTTGATGAATTTTTAAATATTTTTGGAAACAGTCCTTCCCACTATATTTCTTTAGTTCATGACTTCATCATCTCTCATTTAAGTAACTTTTTTGTTTCTGTAGCTTCTTTCTTCCTCTAGTCTAAGGCCTCCTTCCTCTCCACCTTTCTCCCTTCCTCCTCATACCTCACACTTCTTCCTCTTTCCTACCTTCTTTCTATCCTCAATAGTCTGTAGAATTATATTTCTAAATGTAAATTGGATCATATAATTCTGCTGCCTGAAATTCTTAAATGACTTTTCCCTCTTTATAAGATAAAATCTAAATGTATTTGCATCCTATACAGGATATTTTTTCATATTCTGAAAAACATTTGCGGCTCCCTCAAATAAGCAATGGTTTTTCCCTTCTTCCATACGGTTCTCTCTTCTTGGAGTTTCCTCCCATACTTCTTTACCCATAAATTCTAATTTCTCTCTCAGAAGAGGAGAAAGAGCTTCTTCTATGAAGCCTTCCTTGATTTCCCCAGATTTAGGATTGCCCCCCTTATGCTCTCATTACATCTTTTATATAAATTATATTTGTTTATATAATCCTCACTACTCCCCAACTCTTCCCCCCCACTCTGGAAAATAAGCTTCTTCAGAAACAAAACCACGTCTTTTTTTTTTTTTTTTAATGTTTATTGTGCTGTAAGTGAAAGTTCCTCCACGTGTCTGTCAGTTTGTCATACTTTGGGGGCTTGCATGTTGCTACGATACAGGAAGCTATGCCACCGGTATTCAGATAGCAGCAGGGTCAACCATGGAGGACAGGTTTCAGCTGAGCTTCCAGAGTAAGACAGACTAGGAAGAAGGACCTGGCAGTCTACTTCTGAAAAGCATTAGCCAGTGAAAACCTTATGAATAGCAGCGGAACATTGTCTGATATGGTTCTCGAAGATGAGCCCCCCAGGTTGGCAGGCACTCAAAAGATGACTGGGGAAGAGCTGCCTCCTCAAAGTACAGTCGACCTTAATGACATGGATGGAGGAAAGCTTTCGTGACCTTCATTTGCTGACGTGGCACGATTCAAAATGAGAAGAAACAGCTGCTAACATCCATTAATAATTAGAACCTGGAATGTATGAAGTATGAATCTAGGAAAATTGGAAATCGTCAAAAATGAAATGGAATGCATAAACATCAGTATCCTAGGTATTAGTGAGCTAAAATGGACTGGTATTGGCCATTTTGAATTGAACAATCATATAGTCTACTATGCTGGGAATTACAACTTGAAGAGGAATGGTGTTGCATTCATCATCAAAAAGAACGTTTCAAGATCTATCCTGAAGTACAACGCTGTCAGTGATAGGATAATATCCATACGGCTACAAGGAAGACCAGTTAATATAAATATTACTCAAATTTACACACTAGCCACTAGGGCCAAAGTTGAAGAAATAGATTTTTATTAGCTGCTGCAGTCTGAAATTGATAGAACATGCAATCAAGATGCATTGATAATTACTGGCAATTGGAATGCAAAAGTTGAAAGCAAAGAAGAAGGATCAGTAGTTGGAAAGTATGGCCTTGGTGATAGAAACAATGCCAGAAATTGAATACTAGAATTTTGTAAGACCAACGACTTCTTCATTGCAAATACCTTCTTGAACCAACAAAAACGGCGACTATACACCTGGACCTCACCAGATGGAACACACAGAAATCCAACTGACTACATCTGTGGAAAGAGACGATGGAAAAGCTCAATATCATCAGTCAGAACAAGGCCAGGGGCCGACTGTGGAACAGACCATCCATTGCTCATATGCAAGTTCAAGCCGAAACTGAAGAAAATCAGAGCAAGTCCAGGAGAGCCAAAATATGACCTTGAGTATATCCCACCTGAATTTAGAGACCATCTGAAGAATAGATTTGATGCATTGAACACTAGTGACCAAAGACCAGATGAGTTGTGGACTGACATCAAGGACATCATCCATGAAGAAAGCAAGAGGTCATTGAAAAGACAGGAAAGGAAGAAAAGACCAAGATGGATGTCAGAGGAGACTCTGAAACTTGCTCTCGAACTCCTAGCAGCTAAAGCAAAAGGAAGAATTGATGAAGTAAAAGAACCGAACAGAAGATTTCAAAGGGCATCTCGAGAAGACAAAGTAAAGTATCATAATGACATGTGCAAAGAGCTAGAGATGGAAAACCAAAAGGGAAGAACACGCTCGGCATTTCTCAAGCTGAAAGAACTGAAGAAAAAATTCAAGTCTCGAGTTGCAATAGTGAAAGATTCCGTTGGGAAAATATTAAACGGCGCAGGAAGCATCAAAAGAAGATGGAAGGAATACACAGAGTCATTATACCAAAAAGAATTAGTGGATATTCAACCATTTCAAGAGCTGGCATATGATAAGGAACCGATGGTACTGAAGGAAGAAGTCCAAGCTGCTCTGAAGGCATTGGCAAAAAACAAGGCTCCAGGAATTGATGGAATATCAATTGAGATGTTTCAACAAACAGATGCAGTGCTGGAGGTGCTCACTCATCTATGCCAAGAAAAATGGAAGACAGCTTCGTGACCAACTGACTGGAAGAGATCCATATTTATGCCTATTCCTAAGAAAGGTGATCTAACTAAATGTGGAAATTACAGAACAATATCATTAATGTCACACAGAAGCAAAATTTTGCTGAAGACCATTCAAAAATGGCTGTAGCAGTATATCAACAGGGAACTGTCAGAAATTCAGGCCGGTTTCAGAAGAGGACATGGAACCAGGGATATTATTGCTGATGTCAGATGGATCCTGGCTGAAAGCAGAGAATACCAGAAGGATGTTTACCTGTGTTTTATTGACTATGCAAAGGCATTCGACTGTGTGGATCATAACAAACACGGATAACATTGGGAAGAACGGCAATTCCAGAACACTTAATTGTGCTCATGAGGAATCTTTACATAGATCAAGAGGCAGTTGTTCAGACAGAACAAGGGGATACTAACTGGTATAAAGTAGGAAAGGTGTGCTTCAGGGTTGTATTCTTTCACCATACCTCTTCAATCTGTATGCTGAACAAATTATCCGAGAAGCTGGATTATATGAAGAATAGGGCATCAGGATTGGAGGAAGACTTATTAACATCCTGTGTTATGCAGATGACACAACCTTGCTTGCTGAAAGTGAAGAGGACTTGAAGCACTTACAAATGAAGATCAAAGACCACAGCCTTCAGTATAGATTGTACCTCCATATAAAGAAAACAAAAATCCTCACAACTGGACCAATGAGCAACATCATGATAAACAGAGAAAAGATTGAAGTTGTCAAGGATTTCATTTTACTTGGATCCACAATCAACAGTCATGGAAGCAGCAGTCAAGACATCAAAAGACACATTGCATTGGGTAAATCTGCTGCAAAGGACCTCTTCAAAGTGTTGAAGAGCAAAGATGTTACCCTGAAGACTAAGGTGCACCTCACCCAAGCCATGGTATTTTCAATCGCATCATATGCATGTGAAAGCTGGACAATGAATAAGGAAGACAGAAGAAGAGTTGACACCTTTGAATTGTGGTGTTGGCGAAGAATATTGAATATACCATGGACTGTCAAAAGAAAGAACAAGTCTGTCTTGGAAGAAGTGCAGCCAGAATGCTCCTTAGAGGCAAGGATGGCGAGATTGCGTCTTACATACTTTGGACATGTCGTCAGAAGAGATCAGTCCCTGGAGAAGGACATCATGCTTGGCAGAGTACAGGGTCAGCGGAAAAGAGGAAAACCCTCAATGAGGTGGATTGACACAGTGTCTGCAACAATGAGCTCAAACATAACAACGATTGTAAGGATGGAGCAGGACTGGGCAGTGTTTCGTTCTGTTGTGCATAGGGTCACTATGAGTCGGAACCAACTCGACGGCACCTAATGAGAACAAGTGAAAGTTTACAAATCAAGTCAGCCTCTCATACAAAAATTTATGTACACGTTGGTATAGACTTCTAGTTGCTCTCCCCCAATGAGACAGCACACTTCTCTCCACTCTCTTTTTTTTTTTTTTTAAATAATGTTTTATTGTGCTTTAGGTGAAAGTTTACACAGCAAATTAGGTTCCCCTTTAACAATTTTTTTTTATTAACTTTTATTGAGCTTCAAGTGAACGTTTACAAATCAAATCAGACTGTCACATATAAGTTTATATACACCTTACTCCGTACTCCCACTTGCTCTCCCCCTAATGAGTCAGCCCTTCCAACACTCTCTCTTTTTATGTCCATTTTTCCAGCTTCTGCTCCCCTCTGCCCTCTCATCTCCCCTCCAGACAGGAGCTGCCCACATAGTCTCATGTGTCTACTTGATCCAAGAAGCTCACTCTTCACCAGTATCATTTTCTATCCCATAGTCCAGTCCAATCCCTATCTGAAGAGCTGGCATTGGGAATGGTTCCCTTCTTGGGCTAGCAGAACCTCTGGATACCATGACCTCTGGGGTTCTTCTAGTCTCAGTCAGAGCATTAAGTCTGGTCTTTTTACGAGGATTTGAGATCTGCATCCCATTGCTGTCCTACTCCCTCAGGGATTCTCTGTTGTGTTCCGTGTCAGGGCAGTCATCGGTTGTAGCCAGGTACCATCTAGTTCTTCTGGTCTCAGGCTGATGTAGTCTCTAGTTTATGTGGCCCCTTCTGTCTCTTGGGCTCATAATTACCTTGTGTCTTTGGTGTTCTTCATTCTCTTTTCTCCAGGTGGGTTGAGACCAATTGATGCATCTTAGATGGCCACTTTTTAGTGTAAAACTACATCTTTTTATTAATATATTCTCTAACACGGAAAGTGGCTGAATCAGCTAGAAGTCTTTTGTTGCTAACAGTGGAAGTATGACTCTGATTAACCTAAACCAAAGGAAATTTATAGGTGGGATATTAGCTTATAGAACAACTGGTAAGGATGGAGAGCCAGGTTTGGAAATAGGAATGGAGTAGGGCCGTTCTTGAGAACTAGGAAGCAGAAGTGAAGAGAACAGTCTTGTTACCAGAGCAGAGTGGATGAACTTCAGCCATTTTCTGTCTCTTTGGCTGGACAAAGTTCATGTCAGGAATATCCAATTGTCCTTGCTATGCCCATCCCTAGCCGTGAGAGCAGGGCTTTGATTAATTTCCATATAACTGGCCAGTGATAATGAAATAATTTCTTGAAAGGAAATAAGATGATGTTAGGAAGGAAACATGATACCTGGTAACTAAAACAACAACAACAAACATCCACATACTAGCATATAGTAACTACTCAATATATATTTAATATGTGAATCAATCAATGAATGCTTGAAAATTTCATTTCCTGCCATACTAAGCTGCCACCATTCCCTGGATGCTTCAAGTAACCTCTCACGTTCCAGCCTTTGCGTAAGCAGCCACATCCATTTGGATGGTCCTTTCTCCTCTTATCTGTCTGGGAAACTGCTTGTCCCCTAAGACTCGGCTTAAATGAAATGACCTCTTTCGAAACTTCCGATTTGTTCCCCAATTTGTGCTGTATGGTATGCTCTGTTCTCCTATCATACTGCTTAATTTACTACATTCCTTTACACATCACGATCCTCAGAGTTGATTCCTCTTGCTTGTAGCCAAAGCATCCTTACTGATATACCAAGATAAACATGTCTCCTGTTCTTGTAGAACTTACATTCTAAAAGGGAGAACCATGAATATATTATCAAAATGAAGTGGGTTCCAATGAGGTGGGTTTGGCTACTGAGCCACCATTTCCAACAGTTTGCCCATCGAGCCACTAATTTTTAAAATTTCTAATAAAAATCTTGTGCTGAGTTCCTAAAACTAACAAACTATAGGAACACATGACATTGCTAAGTTGTGACCCATCTCTTTGTATATTTCAACAAATATTTATTGCGCTGGCCAGGAGGCACCCATAGGAGAATAAAACTTGCCTCCTGGATAGGTTTTTATTCATGTTCTCAGGAATTTACATGTTTCTATTGGGAGAGATAAACATTTGAATAACTAATTATAACGGAAGGCAAAGCACACACAGACGCAGGCTACATAGGTCTTTTAAAGAGTTGTGAAATAAAAGAAAGAAAGGAAGGAAGGAAGAAAATGAAATCACTTCTCTAAAGACCAAGATCTGATGGAGTAATTGTGATGGAGTCAACTGACAGAGTTAACGATGGTACTAAAGGTTAAGCACTTGACTGCTAGCTGAAAGATTGGTGATTCGAACCCATCCAGAGGTGCCTCAGAAAACAGGCCTGACAATCTGCTTTTGAAAGATCACAGACTTGAAAACCCTATGGAGTCCAGCTCTACTCTGTGCACATGGCATTGCCATGAGTCAGAATTGACTTAACAACAACAACAATCAGTATGGAAGATTTTTATCAGTGTATAAAAACCAAAAATTGTGCCTTATCTCATTCCCATCCCTCACAATGCCTGCCTATATGGTGTTTACAAAAGAAGTTCAATAAATAGTGTTTAGTTGATTGATTTTCTGATATATAACCAGTTAACCAGTTGCCATTGAGTTGATTCCAACTCATGGTGACCCCATGTGCTTTAGAGTAGAAGTATGCTCCATAGGGGTTTCAATGGATTTTTCAGAAGTAGATTGTCAGGACTTTCTTCCAAACTACCTCTGGGTAGACTTGAATGTCCAATCTTCGAGTTAACAGTTGGGTGTGTTAACCATTTGCACCACTGAGAAACTCCATATAGAAGTTAGTTGATAGGTATTATGGATTGAATTGTATCCCTCCAAAATGTGTGCCAACTTGGCTTGGCCATGATTCCCAGTATTGTGTGGTTTTCCTCCATTTTGTAATTTGATATAATTATCCTATGTGTTGTAAATCCTAACCTCTGTGATGTTGAGGCAGGATTAGAAGCAGTTACGTTAATGAGGCAGGACAAAACCTACAGGATTAGGTTGTATCTTGAGTCTATCTCTTTTGAGATACAAAAGAGAGAAGTGAGCAGAGAGAGAGGGAGCCCTCCTACCAGCAAGAAAGCAGAACCAGTGTGGAGTGCTTCCTTTGGACCCAGGGTCCCTGTGCTGAGAAGGTCTTAGACTGGGGGAAGATTGATGACAAGGACCTTCCGCCAGAGCCAACAGGGAGAGAAATTCCCCTGGAGCTGACGCCCTAAATTCGGACTTCTAGCTTCCTAAACTGTGAGAGAGTACATTTCTGTTTGTTAAAGCTACCCATTTGCAGTATTTTTGTTATAGCAGCACTAGATAACTAAGACAATAGGTATTAAAAAGGAGCCTCAGCAGAGATTAAGAAAGAGAAGATGGGTTGTAATTAAATACTTTCTTGAGATGTCATACAGTCACAGATAAAATAATGCCTACCTGGCACCTTAAAATTTCAGCCTGAGATTCGTGCTTATGCCTTATGTGTCATTTGAAGTATAAACAACATTGCCCCAGTGCTGACTCAGAAGGAAATTTGTCTTACTAAATCACCTATTCCATGAGCGTGAGCAGTCTAGGGTTTCCCTGAAGGTCTCCAAAGATGTCCAGTTAATCATGCCTAGAAATATAATTAGTTAGGGAGAGCGGCATAAAGCATCAGGCTTCCATTCAGAATGCTGTTTATTTCTATGAAAAAATATTTCACTGGAATTGTAAATGTTTTTGACAAAGAATATTTTTCAAAAGTGTGGTTTTTTAATTTTAAGATTTTTTTAAAACCTCTTCAGACCATCAAGCTCAATTGTGAGGAAGTGGAGGAAATGAGTCATTAGAAATAAGAGCTAGCTGTGGCAACAAAAAAATGGAAAGTTCACAATCTTCAAAATATTTAAACTTAGGAGTTAATTCTTGAGATTTAAAACAGAGGGCTTCTTCTAAAATCTAACACTTCTAACAAAAAATAGGAATGGGAAATAGTTTTTTTTTCCTTAATGTTTTAAAGTTTAAACTGTTGTTGATCCACAAAATGCTTAGTGGATAGAATGACCTATGAGGCATACAAGCTTGGTAATTACCTGCTTGTGCACACCCAGACATCTGTTTTCAAAAACTAGTGAAAGGAGTTTCGTCGCAGATGCCTGAATAATTTGGTGATTACGTAATGCCCAGGTTAATTTCAGAAATCATTTCAAGCAGGGTAGAGATTAACAAAGTAACAAAAAAAAAAAAAATCAAAATTTAAAAGGGTCATGTTCAGATATGTTTTTCATGCTCAGGTCAGATGCTTTGATTTTTACCCTCCCCTTCTGCAGTTTCCAAGCTGCCAAACTGGCTTTTCTGGAGGCAAGCTTTGTCCTGATGAGTGACAGTAGGTGATATTTGCTTGAGTAAAATCACTTTTGAATTTTTGATCTCTGGCTGTCTCTTTCCTCCACATTAACTCTTTGATCTTTCTCTTTTTTTCTTCTTTTATCTCTCTCTCATGTACTTTCGGCTTTGCTCCATTTCCACTTGGCTCTTTGCTTGCCTTCCCTGGTGATTCCCTCGGAACCCTTCCTGGCGTCACTTGCCATGCTTTCCCGTGGCCGGCTAGTTCCATGCCTGTTTTCCTATGCTGCGTTTAGGAGGTGTCCTGGGGTAGGAAAGTAAACATTGCTTTTCAACCACTCCGAATTATGTATTAATTAGTGTGATAAATCTAAACAAACGAATACAATTGTCTGTTGGTAGTGTGCTTGCTAAGGATACACAGGACATATAAAATGTGGGTGGTTGGTGGCCATTTCAGACTTGGTTCCTCTAAAGTAACTCCTCCTCATAAAAGCCGTCTTTGGACATTTGGAACCAGCTCTGAGTCAGCTTGAACTCTAAGGACCCAGAAGAGATTGAATTCTCTGCCTGGAGTGGGAATTGCTGTCACTAACTGGGGCAGGTTCCTGAAAGATCTATTTAATAAGAATCAGAACTTTAATAAGACTCAGACTGTGCCTTGCAACTGATGGTAGCATGGAATATCGGTGTACAAGTATCTGAGTCCCTGCTTTCAATTCTTTTGGGTATATACCTAGGAGTGGAATTACTGGGTTATATGGTGATTCAGAAACAACTATATTTTAACTGACTATACAGGTGTAAAAAAAAAAATTTTATCTATTTATTTTTTTATACAGGTATAGTTTCATGAACTCCCTTTCAGACTGAAAGGACCACTTTTTTTTTTTTTTAAGATTCTTTCCCCATTTTTTAAAAAGTTTTTATTGTGCTTTAAGTGAAAGTTTACAAATCAAGTCGGACTCTTATACAAAAATTTATAAATACCTTGTTATATGCTCCTAATTGTTCTCCCCCTAATGAGACAGCATACTCCTTCCCTCCACTCTCTCTTTTCATGTCCATTCTGCCAGCTTCCGATGCCCTCTGCCCTCTCATCTCCCCTTCAGACAGGAGATGCCCACATAGTCTCATGTGTCTGCTTGATCCAAGAAGTGCATTCTTCCTTAGTATCATTTTCTATCCCATATGCCAGTCCAATCCCTATCTGAAGGGTTGGCTTTGGGAATGGTTCCTGTCTTGGGGTAACAGAAGGTATGGGGACCATGACCTCCAGGGTCCTTCTAGTCTCAGCCTGACCATTAAGTCTGGTCATTTTATGAGAATTTGGGGTCTACATCCCACTGCTCTCTTGTTCCCTCAGGTGTTCTCTGTTGTGTTCCCTGTCAGGGCAGTCATCAGTTGTAGCCGGGCACCATTTAGTTCTTCTGGTCTCAGGCTAATGTAGTCTCTGCTTTATGTTGCCTAAAAGGACCTAATTTTTCACAGCACAAAAATGGCAGGTGATTAGCCCAATAAAGTGAATTTTTTGAGTAACCTCCATATCCACACACATGGGCCCCCTTAAGTATTATGAGATTATCTAGAAGGTACAATTAAAATAAAAGAGAATCACTAAGTTAAATTGAATCTATTTTTATTTCTTATAAATTTGGGCACTTTTTTTTTAGTAGATTAAGCAACAGAGATATGAAATAGAGGCACTTTTCCATGAATTGTGTAGATGCCCATTATAAAATTACCTATCACCCCTGCATCTCTATTTATAAGTGCTGGAATAATATTTGCTGATCATATGACTGCAATATTGACTTTGGTTGTTGTTGTTAAGTGCCGTGAAGTCAGTTCTGATCCATAGCAACTGTATGCACAACAGAACAAAATGTTATCCAGTCCTGTGCCATCCTCACAATCATTGCTATGTTTGAGCTCATTATTGAAGCCACCGCGTCAATGACACCCTTCTCCAGGACTGGTCCCTTCTGAGAACATGTCGAAAGTATGTAAGATGAAGTTTTACCATCCTTGCTTCTAAGTCTGTACTTTTAAGACAGATTTGTTCATTGTGGCAGTTCATGGTATATTCAATATTATTCACCATAATTCAAAGGCATCAGTTCTTCTCCAGTTTTCCTTATTTATTGCCTGGCTTTTGTATGCATATGAGGCAATTGAAAATATCCTGGCTTGGGTCAGGTGCACCTTAGGGCTCAGAATGACATCTTTGCTTTTTGACATTTTAAAGAGGTCTTTTGCAGCAGGTTTACCCATGTAATATATCTTTTATTTCTTGACTGCTGCTCATCTGTGAAATGGTTGGATACTACTCAGACTATGTTGGACTTCTTATTTTATGTTTAGTGTTGCTTTTAGCATGGACAAGGTACTGTTATCTTTTCAGTATATCAAAAACCAGTTGCCTAGTTGATTCTGACTCATGGCGATCCCAGGTATATCAGAGTAGAACTGTGCCCCACAGAGTTTCCAATGCTTGATTTTTCAGAAGTAGACTGCCATGCTTTTCCAAGGACTCTCTGGGTGGACCCTCCAACCTTTCGATTAGTAGCTATACACTAGTTTGCACCACACAGGGGCTACCCACAGGGGCTACAGGGCCCCTTAATTCTTTTCAGCCTCCTCTGAGGATGATCTATTTGAAATGTAAAAAAAGCACACATTTGTGTGAAAAGTGGAGTTTGCTTTGATTCTTTGCCTCCCCATCTACTGGGGCTTTTTTGCACCACGATCAGTGGTTAGAGCTTGGATCCTTAGAACCTCACTTTTGTTTAGAACACTAACTTTGTCATGCTGGCTTCTTAACCATTTTTTTGGAGCAGCAAATAAACAGAGAAGGCTGGTAGGCATTGCATTATATGAGGAAAACAGGCCTCGTCTGCTTTATGCAGATCGTGTTTGGGTTTGGAGCGGGTCAAAGGCAAAGATTGCGCCTAAGAAGGAAGCTCCAGAGACTTAACTGATAAAATGGTGAGCCTCACGGCCTAGGCTCCCCCTGGTGGCCACATGAAGTCGGTACAGTAATTTGCAGAATTAAAGCTGCCTTTTCTAAAAAAATATATATATATATATATTTTTTTTCTCCCACCACTTTGTTACTTTTAAATATACATCCCTATTCAGGAGTCCTGTATAGAACAGAGAATAGAGCTTCTTTAAAGCTTATGTTTTTAGCTTTTAAAGTTTAGGTGTTGACATTATTCCCACTGTCCCAAAAGTGGGAATAATGAAAACACCTGCATTTAAAAGCAGGAAGGAGAACAGTAAAAGACAAATCATAGGTTTGGTGAATAAAATGTAGTTAACAGCTGGGACATTTAAGAACAATGCCGATATTAAACATTAGATAGAGAAATAGGAACCAAATCACAAACAGCAGCTCTCTAAGAAATAATGCTACTAATACGTTTTCAAATACTTCTCAAACAAGTAAAAATGTGTATCTTTTATATCCAGTTTAAGTAAACCTGTGTTTAATTTGGCACTTATTAGTAAATTCCATGAGTTCAAGAACAGTGTCAATGTGTGTAACAGATTCTCGGGCAGACTGGATACCAGCTGCTTTTTAAAAAATATAAATACCTAGCTGTCTAGAATGTTAGATCCCGGAACTAATTCATAAGCCTGATTTTCCCCTCATACATAGAAAAACACTGTTCCAAGGTCCGGACAAAAGTCAAGTGCCAAAGCACAACAACCTGAGCAGAAGTGGAATCAGAGCAAAGTTTATTTTCCTGACAGCATTCATTGCAGTATGGACATAATCAAAGGGTGTGGGTTGGGCAGTGGCCAAGTTGGGACAGGGAGGAACTGGCCATAGGTAAATACAGTCTCACCGTGGCGGGTCATCTGTGGGGAATGAGGCTGCACCTAGTTCTCAGTGAAGCAGCCTACAGCTGCCACAGCATTCTGTCTGACTCAGTGCTGTCAATGTGGGGACAACATATAATTTAGTCCTGCCTTGGAGCTTTCCCACAGGTGGTTCCTTCCATTTATAACATTCTTTCCCTGCTCTCCACAAGACTGGCTTTCTGTCCCTCAAGCTTCAGCTGAAGCATTAGCTTCTTACACAGGGCTTCCCTACTACCATGTCTGTTATTCTCTGGCAGGATCCTGTTTGTTTCCTTCCTAGCATTTTTCTCAGTTTTTAATTGGTTTTATGGGTTTGTTTACCTGGTTAGTGTCTATTCCTTCCCCAGACATAGAACTCCATTAGGGCGTTGTCTGTCCATTTCTACCAACATATGTCCATCACAATGCGTAGCTCATAGCAGGCACTTCATAAATATGTGTTCAATGATTTAATAAATTTAGCATTGGCTAGTTTAAGGATGTCTTGGTGGTACAACTGTTAAGCATTGGACTGCTAACTGAAAGGTTGGCTGTTCGAACACACCCAGCCGCACCACAGGAGAAAAATCTAGCAATCTCCTCCTGTAAAGATTATAGCCTAGAAATCCCTATGGGGCAGCTCTGCTCTGTCACATGGGGTCACAATGAGCCAGAATAGACTCCACAGCACCTAGCGACAACCACAACAGTTTAAGGATGTGAATCGCAGTAAGTAGTAGCATCAGAACTTGTCTGAATTTCTTAGATAGAGGAACAAGGATCAGCCCCAATACAATTCCTATGAGGTGGAGGTCAGACATACCTCTTCTCGCCAGCCTTTTTGTCAGCCCTGACACCAGCTATCCTCCCCATGGCATGCTCTACTTCTCTGCTGGGTTTGATAATTCATTGCAGTGGCTACATGGTACTCACAGACCATAAACCAAACCAAACTAAACCCAGTGCCATCGAGTCGATTCCGACTCATAGCGACCCTATAGGACAGAGTAGAACTGCCCCATAGAGTTTCCAAGGAGCGCCTGGCGGATTCGAACTGCTGACCCCTTGGTTAGCAGCCATAGCACTTAACCACTACGCCACCAGGGTTTCCTCACAGACCATACTTACAGTTAAATGGTTTATTAAGGAAGTAACAGGGTAAGACTCAGGATCAGGATCAACAGGCTACAACTCAGAATCAGGAAGCAGTATGCAAAGTCTGGAAGGCTCCTCCAAAGTGGAGAGCACATGCCTCCCTTCTTCAGTGCAGGACACTCTCTCAGCTCCTCTTGGCAGTGCAAAAAGCAGGCCTTTCTCTCTGCTGTGCATGCTCCCCTCAGCCCTGCAGCCCTCCTTTCCGCCCCACCAGGATGGACATCCTCTTGGCTGCCTGAGGACAGGCCTCCTCTGAGCCCCCTCAGGACAGGCCTCTTGGCTGTGCATACTGCCTCTCAGCCATGCAGACCTCCCTGCCATCAGCCTCTCCGCTGTTAAATGACCCAGCTCATAGCCAGTGTAGCAGCTTTGTTCAGCTCTCTTAGCTGCATTGCCTCAGGGCCTCTTGCTGTCTTCAGTGTTGCAGCCATTGACCTGTGTTACAGCTCTTTTAGGAGGTTCCACACCTCTTCTCCCTCTGCTTCTTTCTTCTCTCTCCTTGCTTCTCTTGCTGTTTCTCCATTCCTCTCTCTTTTTTTTTTTTCTGAAACCTCTGTGGGTTTGGCTGCATATATAAGCAAACTCCTTGTTAATTTCAAGGCACAGCCCTCCCTTCAGGGCCACAAACTGATCAATCCCCTTGCTAGGCCATAGTCACTTCATTTACATAGTCTATAGTCACTTCATTTGCATAGTCTATAGTGTCTTGCTCAACCTTTTCAAGGCGTGTAAAACAGACCAATCACAGGGCAGGCTGCATCCTAGGGCCAGACAAAAATATCAAACCATCAAGTTCTTTACTGCATATCCAGGAAATGTCAATAATTAACCTGGTATTTCAGAGCATAGAAAAGGATAGAATACTCCCAAATTTATTCTATGAGGCCAGCATATCCCTGATACGAAAACCATATAAAGACACCACAAAAAAAGAAAATTACAAACGTATATCCCTCAGGAACTTAGATGCAAAAATCCTCAACAACATCCTAGCCAATAGAATTCAAGAACATATAAAAAAAAATAATAATTCACCATGACCAAGTGGGATTCATACCAGGCACACAGGAAAGGTTCACCATTAGAAAAACAATGTAATCCGTCGTATAAATAAAACAAAAGAACCAAATGTTCTTATCAATTGATGCAGAAAAGGCATTTGAAGAAGTCCAACACCCATTCATGATAAAAACTCTCAGCAAAGTAGGAGCAGAAGGAAAATTCCTGAACATAATAAAGGGCATTTATACAAAGCCAACATCATCCTAAATGGAGTGAGTTTGGAAGCATTGAGATCAGGAACCAGACAAGGATGCCCTTTATCACGACTCTTATTCAACACTGTGCTGGAGGTCCTAGACAGAGCAATTAGGTTAGAAAAAGAAATCAAGGGCATCCAGATTGGTGAGGAAAAAGTAAAAGTATCTCTATTTGCAGATGACATGATCATATACACAGGAAACCCTAAAAAAGAACCCTCAGGAAAACTACTGAAACTAATAGAAGAGTTTAGCAGAGTGTCAGGATACAAGATAAATGTACAAAAATCAGTTGGATTCTTCTACACCAACAAAAAGAACATTGAAGGGAAAATCACCAAATCAATACCATTTACAGTAGCCCCCAAGAAGATAAAATACTTAGGAATAAATCTAACCAGAGTTGTAAAGACCCATACAAAGAAAACTACAAGACACTATTGCAAGAAACCAAAACAGACCTACATAAGTGGAAAAATATACCTTGCTCATGGATAGGAAAACTCAACATTGTAAAAATGTCTATTCTACCAAAAGCTATCTATAGGAACAATGCAATTCCAATCCAAATTCCAATGACATTTTTTAATGAGATGAAAAAACAAATCATCAACTTCATGTGGAAGGGAAAGAGGCCCTGGATAAGTAAAGCATTACTGAAAAAGAAGAACAAAGTGAGATGCCTCACACTACCTGATTTTAGAACATATTATACCTCCACAGTAGTGAAAACAGCCTCATACTGGAACAACAAATACATAGACCAATGGAATAGAATTGAGAATCTAGACATAAATCCATCCACATATGAGCAGCTGATATTTAACAAAGGCCCAAAGTCAGTTAAATGGGGAAAAGACAATCTCTTTAACAAATGGTGCTGGCATAACTGGATATCCATCTGCAAAAAAATGAAACAAGATCCATACCTCACACCATGCACAAAAGCTAACTCAAAATGGATCAAAGACCTAAATATAAAAACTAAAATGATAAAGATCATGGAAGAAAAAATAGGGACAACACTAGGAGTCCTAATACATGGCACAAACAGTATATAAAATGTTACCACAAAGTATAAACACCAGAAGAGAAATTAGGTAACTGGGAGCTCCTAAAAATCAAACACTTATGTTCATCCAAAGACTTCACCAAAAGAGTAAAATGCTTACCTACAGACTGTGAAAAAGTTTTTAGCTGTGACACTTCTGATCAGTGTCTGATCTCTAAAATCTTCATGATACTGCAAAAACTCAACAACAAAAAGACAAATAACCCAATTAAAAAACGGGTGAAGGATATGAACAGGCACTTCAGATGGCTAACAGGTAATGTGAGGAAATGCTCACTATCGTTGTTGTTGTAAGGTGCTGTCGAGTCAGTTCTGACTCATAGAGACCCCATGCACAACAGAACGAAACACTGCCCAGTCCTGTGCCATCCTTAGAATCATTTTTATGCTTGAGCTCATTGTTGTAGCCACTGTGTCAGTCCACCTTGTTGAGGGTCTTCCTCTTTTCCGCTGATCCTGTACTTTGCCAAGCATGATGTCCTTCTCCAGGGACTGATCCCTTCTGACAACATGTCCAAAGTATGTAAGATGCAGTCTTGCCATCCTTGCCTCTAAGGAGCATTCTGGCTGCACTTCTTCCAAGACAGATTTGTTTGTTCTTTTGGCAGTCCATGGTATATTCAATATTCTTCGCCAACACCACAATTCAAAGACGTCAATTCTTCTTTGGTCTTCTTTATTCATTGTCCAGCTTTCACATGCATATGATGCGATTGAAAATACCATGGCTTGGGTGAGGTGCACCTTAGTCTTCAAGGTGACATCTTTGCTCTTCAACACTTTAAAGAAGTCCTTTGCAGCAGATTTACCCAATGCAATGCGTCTTTTGATTTCTTGACTGCTGCTTCCATGACTGTTGATTGTGGATCCAAGTAAAATGAAATCCATGCCAATCTTTTATCCGTTTAACATGATGTTGCTCATCGGTCCAGTTGTGAGGATTTTTGTTTTCTTTATGTTAAAGTGCAACCCATACTGAAGGCTGTGGTCTTTGATCTTCATTTGTAAGTGCTTCAAGTCCTTTTCACTTTCAGCAAGCAAGGTTATGTCATCGGCGTAACGCAGGTTGTTAATGAGTCTTCCTCCAATCTTGATGCCCGGTTCTTCTTCATATAGTCCAGCTTCTTGAATTATTTGCTCAGCATACACATTGAATAGGTATGGTGAAAGAATACAACCGTGAGGCACACCTTTCCTGACTTTAAACCAATCAGTATCCCCTTGTTCTGTCTGAACAACTGCCTCTTGATCTATGTAAAGATTCCTCGTGAGCACAATTAAGTGTTCTGGAATTGCCGTTCTTCCCAATGTTATCCATATTATGACCCACACAGTCAAATGCCTTTGCATAGTCAATAAAACACAGGTAAACATCCTTCTGGTATTCTGTGCTTTCAGCCAGGATCCACCTGACATCAGCAGTGATATCCCTGGTTCCACGTCCTCTTCTGAAACCAGCCTGAACTTCTGGCAGCTCCCTGTCGATATACTGATGCAGCCATTTTTGAATGACCTTCAGCAAAATTTTGCTTGCATGTGTTATTAATGATATTGTTCTATAATTTCCACATTTGGTTGGATCACTTTTCTTGGGAATAGGCATAAATATGGATCTCTTCCAGTCAGTTGGTCAGGAAGCTGTCTTCCATTTTTCTTGGCATGGACGTATGAGCATCTCCAGCACTGCATCCGTTTGTTCAAACATCTCAACTGATATTCCATCAATTCCTGGAGCCTTGTTTTTTGCCAATGCCTTCAGAGCAGCTTGGACCTCTTTCTTCAGTACCATCGGTTCCTGATCATATGCTACCTCTTGAAATAGTTGAACATCGACTAATTCTTTTTGGTATAATGACTCTATGTATTCCTTCTATCTTCTTTTGATGCTTCCTGCACCGTTTAATATTTTCCCCATAGAATCCTTCACTATTGCAACTCGAGGCTTGAATTTTTTCTTTAGGTCTCTCAGCTTGACAATTGCCAAGTGTGTTTTTCCCTTTTGGTTTTCCATCTCCAGCTCTTTGCACATGTCATTATAATACTTTGTCTTCTCGAGGCACCCTTTGAAATCTTCCATTCAGTTCTTTTACTTCATCAATTCTTCCTTTTGTTTTAGCTTCTCGATGTTCCTGAACAAGTTTCAGAGTCTCCTCTGACATCCATCTTGGTCTTTTCTTTCTTTCCTGTCTTTTCAACGACGCTTTGCTTTCTTTATGTATGATGGCTTTGACGTCATTCCATAACTCATCTGGTATTCGGTCGCTAGTGTTCAATGCGTCAAATCTATTTTTCAGATGGTCTCCAAATTCAGGTAGGATATACTCAAGGTCATATTTTGGCTCTCCTGGACTTGCTCTGATTTCTTCAATTTCAGCTTGAACTTGCATATGAGCAACTGATGGTCTGTTCCACAGTCGGCCCCTGGCCTTGTTCTGACTGATGATACTGGAAAAGCCCATGATCATTAGCCATTAAATAAATACAAATCAGAACTACAATAGGGTATCATCTCACTCAAACAAGCCTTCCATTAGTCCAAAAAACACAAAATAATAAATGTCGGAGACTTTTGGAGAGACTGGATCACTGATACGCTGCAGGTGGTAATGTAAAATGCTACAACCACTTTTGAAATTGGTTTGGCAGTTCCTTAAAAAGTTAGAAATAGAACTAGTATATGATCCAGCAATCCCACTCCTTATAATATATCCTAGAGAAATAAGAGTCTTTACATGAACAGATATATGCACACCCATGTTCATTGCAGCACTGTTTACAATAGCAAAAACATGGAAGCAACCAAGGTGCCCATCAATGGATGAATGCATAAATAAATTATGGTATATTCACACAATGGAACACTACACATGGATAAAGAACAGTGATAAATCTGTGAAACATTTCATAACATGGAGGAATCTGGAAGGCAATATGCTGAGTGAAGTTAGTCAGTTGCAAAAGGACAAATATTGTATGAGACCACCATGATAAGAACTCAAAAAGTAGTTTAAACACAGAAGAAAATATTTTTGATGGTTACAAGGGTGGGGACGGAGGGAGGGAAAGGGGTATTCACTAATTAGATAGTAGACAAGAACTATTTTAGGTGAAGGGAAAGACAACGCAGAATACAGAAGAGGTCAGCACAACTGGACTAAACCAAAAGCAAAGAAGTTTCCTGAATAAACCAAACGCTTTGAGGGCCAGAGTAGCAAGGGCAGGGGCTGCGGACTGTGATTTCAGGAGACACGTAAGTCAACTGGCGTAATAAAATCTATTAAGAAAACATTCTGCCTCCCACATTGGTGAGAGGCTTCCTGTGGTCTTAAATGCTAGCAAGCAGCCATCTAAGATGCATCAATTGGTCTCAACGCACCTGGAGCAAAGGAGAATGAAGAACACCAAAGACACAAGGTATGAACCCAAGATACAGAAAGGGCTACATAAACCACGGACTGCATCAGTCTGAGACCAGAAGAACTAGATGGTACCCGGCTACAACTGATAACTGCCCTGACAGGGAACACAACAGAGAACCCCTGAGGGAGCAGGAGAGCAGTGGGATGCAGACCTCAAAATCTTGTAAAAAGACGGGATTTAATGGTCTGACTAAGATTAGAAGGACTCCGGAGGTCATGGTCCCCAGACCTTCTATTAGCCCAAGACTGGAACCATTCCCAAAGCCAACTCTTCAGACAGGGATTGGACTGGACTATAAAACAGAAAATGATACTGGTGAGGAGTGAGCTTCATGGCTCAAGTAGACACATGAGAATATGTGGGCAGCTCCTGTCTGGAGGGGAAATGAGGAGGCAGAGGGGGACAGGAGCTGGCTGAATGGACACGGGGAATACGGGGTGAAGAGAAGGAGTGTGCTTTTGAGATGCTGGGGGAGAGCAACTAGGAGTAAATAGCGAGGTGTATATAAATTTTTTTATGAGCAACTGAATTTGTAAACTTTCGCTTAAAGCACAATAAAGGAAAAAAAAAAATAATAATAAAAACCTGGGCAAAAGTAAAAAACCCTTTGAGGTAGAAAACTAGGGCAAAGGTAACTCCTCAGGGCATAGGAGAAAAATCTCTCAAGCTATTTTCACGAAGAACTAAGGCAAAAGGCCACAGAAAGGAGCTCATTTCACCACAGAATGGAATATATGTTTTATCTCCCTTGCCAACTCTGAGCTATTAGTATTTAGTACTTGTATTGGGAATGATTCTGAGGCCAAATATACTCTTAAAAAACCAGAAACCAGCTGCTGTTGAGTTGACTCAGACACATAGTGAGCCCATAGGGTTTCCTAGGCTTTAAATCTCCACAGAAGCAGAATGCCACATCTTTCTCTCGCAAAGCCACTGGTGTTTTCCTACTACCAACCTTTCAGTTAGCAGTCGATTGCTTTAACCTCCAACCTTTCTGTTAGCAACCCAGGTTGTTGACTATATGCACCACCCACAGAAGAGTTAGATCACTGTGGTAGGCTGAATAATAAAAAACCTCCCAAAAATGTCCCTGTCCTAATCCCCAAAATCTGTGAATACGTTGTCTTTGCAGATTTGATTAAATTAAGAATTTTGAGCTGGGGAGATTATCGTGAATTATCTGGGTGGGCTCACGTAACCACGAATTATAATTTACATGCAATAAAATGTACCCATTTTAATAGTGTTCAGTTTGATGAATTTTGACATTTATGTAGCCTCTACCTCAATCAATATATAGAATATTTCCGTTATCCCCAAAAGTCTTCTCATTTCCCTTTGTAGTCAGTCCTCCTTCAACCCCTACCCCACCCATCTTTTGGTTTAAGTAACTACTAATTTGATTTCTATCACTATAATTAGTTTTGCTTATCCTGGAATTTCTTATGGAGTCACTGGGTAATGAGAACAGTTGACGTGCTCAGCTGCTAACCAAAAGGTTTATGGTTCGAGTCCATCCTGAGGTGTCTCAGAAGAAAGACCTGAAAATCTGCATCTGAAACATCAGCCAGTGAAACCCAATGGGGCACAATTCTACTCTGACACACATGGGGTCGTCATGAGTTGGGGTCTACTCAACAGCCACTGGTACCTGCTAGGAAGTCTTATAAAGGAAATAATATTGTACACACGATTTCTTTCTGGCTTTTTTCACTCAGTAGATGTTTTTGACTAAAATTTGGTCTGATTTTTATTATCACTATGTGCCAGCAATTCTAAACAATGTGTACAATGGCATACTCCTCCTCTAAAAAATGCTTTGAGCTCTAAGTTCTATAGAATTGCTGCAGTTACTGTTGAGAGTTTTGATAATACATATGTAAGCTTCGAATTGCAGATGACACAACCTTGCTTGCTGAAAGCAAAGAGGACTAGAAGCACTTACTGATGAAAATCAAATACTACAGCCTTCAATATGGAGTACAGCTCAACGTAAAGAAAAAAATCCTCACAACTAGACCAATAAGCAACATCATGATAAACAGAGAAAAGATTAAAGCTGTCAAGGATTTCATTTTACTTGGACCCATAATCAATGCCCATGCAAGCAGCAGTCAAGAAATTAAAGGACGTATTACGTTGGACAAATCTGTTGGAAAAGACCTCTTTAAAGTGTTAAAAAGCAAAGATGTCACTTTGAGGACTAGGGTGTGCCTGACCAAAGTTATGGTATTTTCAGTAAACTTATATGCATGTGAAAGGTTAACAATGAATAAGAAAGACTGAAGAAGAATTGATACCTTTGAATTATGGTGTTGGGGAAGAATACTGAATATACTATGGACTGCCAGAAGAACAAACAAATCTGTCTTGGAAAGAAGTACAGCCAGAATGCTCCTTAGAAGCAAGGATGACAGGACTTCATCTTATGTACTTTGGACATGTTATCAGGAGGGACCACTATTCGGAGAAGGATATCATGCTTGGTGTCAGAGATTGAATTGAGCTTCCCCAAAATATGTGTATCAATTTGGCTAGTCCATGATTCCCAGTATTGTGTAATTGTCCACTATTTTGTCATCTGATGGGATTTTCTTATGTGTTTTAAATCCTGCCTCTTTCCTATGAGTCGGAATCGACTCAATGGCACTGGGTTTCGGTTTTTTTTTTTTTTTAATGATGTTTATGAATGGGGATAGGTGGCAATTATGTTAATGAGGCAGGAATCAATCTACAAGATTGGATTGTGTCTTGAACCAATTTCTTTTGGGATATAAAAGACAGAAGTGAGCAGAGAGACAAGGGGACCTTATACCAGCAAGAAAGCAGTGCAGGGAGCAGAGCACATCCTTTGGACTTGAGGTTCCTGCACCAAGAAGTTCCTAGTCCAGGGGAAGATTGATGACGAGGACCTTCCTCCAGAGCCAACAGAGAAAACCTTCCCCTGAAGCTGATGCCCTGAGTTTGGACTTCCAGCCTACTAGACCGTGAGAAACAAACTTCTGTTTGTTAAAGCCATCCGCTTGTGGTATTTCTGTTATAGCAGCGCTAGATGGCTAAGACACTTGGTAAAGCAGAGGGTCAATGAAAAAAAGGAAAACCCTCAACGAGATGAACTGACACTGTGGCTGCAATAATGGGCTCAAACACAGCAATAATTGTGAGGATGGCACAGGACCTGGCGGAGCTTCCTTCTGTCGGACATAGGTTCGCTATGAGTTGAAACTGACTCAAAGGCACCTAACAACAACAACAAGATTTGACCTGGTGGTGCAAAGGTTAACACTAGGCTGTTAACTGAAAGGTTGGCTATTTGAACCCATTCAGCAGCTCCACAGGATAAAGATCTGGAAATCTGCTCCCATAAAGATTACAGCCTAGAAAACCCTATGGGGCAATTCTACCCTGTGGCATGTGGTCACTATGAGTCGAAAATCAACTTGACGCCACCTAACAACAACAAGCTTCAGACTGGGATGTTTTCATTAGTTATTTTTTAATAAACATGGGTGTTAATTTGGAGAACTCCTAGTTATACATGTGGACTCAGCTGCATGCTTTCATTTCAGAAGGAATTTCGTAAAGGTTCAGAATTGTTCAAGCTTCTATCTGGCATAGATCATGTCTCCAACCCTTGTGTTAGTACACATTTTTAGGTTAAACAGTATATTTGAAATTAACAATGATAGTACAGTGTTTGTACAGATGAAGAAATAGAAATTGAATTCATTTCTGCCATTCCGTGTGCCTACGTCAACTTTTTATTTGTGTTTAAAACCTTGAAACAGTGTAAACTGCAAGTTGGAATATTTTGGTTTGATAAGTACAAATTTTAGTTTGTACACACAATGTTTTCCCTAATTTGAACAACATATTTTAAATTGACTTTTATTATTATTTTAAAATTGTTGTTTGTTTTAAAATTAGAAAAAGGATCAAGAAAACACAAAATTATATCAGTGGCACAATTTAGCAATTCCCTAAATTGTAACCTTTTGCAGGTGGTTTGATTTTATTAAAATTCACTTATTAGTTACTAGACAATTATTTACACAAAATATTATTGTATCAGATTGTAACCAAAGGATCAAAGTTCAAACTGGTAGGTACATATACAATTGTTTGAATAAACAGTTGTGCTGTTTTCCTTTTTTGCATGTAACATTTATATAAAAGTCCAGTAAGGAAAACTTTCACTGCATTTCTTTCTTCTTGGTCATTGATGTTATTCATGTCATTTTTTTTTTAATTTTTATTGTGCTTTAAGTGCAAGTGTACAAATCAAGTCAATCTCTCATACAAGAATTTATATGCACCTTGCTATATACTCCTAGTTGCTCTCCCCCTAATGAGACAGCACACTCCTTCCCTCCACCCTCTATTTCCATGTCTATTCAGCCAGCTTCGGTCCATCTCTGCCTTCTCATCTTCCCTCCCAGACAGGAGCTGCCCACATGGTCTCACGTGTCTACTTGATCCAAGAAGCCCACTCCTCACTAGTATCATTTTCTATCTTATAGTCCAGTCTAGTCCCTGTCTCAGGAGTTGACTTTGGGAATGGTTCCAGTCTTGGGCTAACAGAAGGTCTGGGTACCGTGACCTCTGGGGTATGTCGTTTCTTGATTATTAAGAAAAATAATCTATTGGGGATGTTAAAAATGCTAATAACATCACAGCTCACCCCCATCCCCGCCAAATGCCTCCTGATCTCCTCCCCACTTCTCCTGGGTTATTTGCACCAATTTACCATATTCCTGCTATTTCTCAGGCATAGTAGTTTTTTTTTAGTAGTTTAGCTGTTTCTGTAAATAAAAATAAAGATATCTCTAAGTGTTTCATTCTGATTTCAACACTGTTACAGGGAATTAAGAGGAAAGGAGTCGATTGCCAACTTTATATGGAAAGGAAAAAGACCTGGATAAGTAAAGCATTACTGAGGAGGAAGAACAAAGTGGGAGGGAGGCCTCACACTACCTGATTTTAGATTCTATTATACTACCATCGTAGTCAAAACTGCCTGGTACTGGTACAACAACAGGCACACAGACCATTGGAACAGAACTGAGAACTCAGATGTAAATCCATCAATCTATGAGCAGCTGATATTTGACAAAGGCCCAAAGTCTGTTGAATGAGGAAAAGACAGTCTCTTAGACAAATGGTACTGATATAATTAGATATCCATCTGTAAAAAAATTGAAACAGCACCCATACCTCACACCATAAACAAAAACTAACTCAAAATAGATTGAAGACCTAAATGCAAAATCTAAAATGATAAAGATCATGGAATAAGAAATAGGGACAATGCTAGGGGCCCTAATACATGGCATAAATAGTATACAAATCATAACTAACAATGCACAAACACCAGAAGACAAAACTAGATAACTGGGAGCCCCTAAAAATCAAACACTAATGCTCATCAAAGGTGTCACCAAAAGAGTAAAAAGAGAAGGTTTAGACTGGGAAAAAATTTGGGGCTATGACATATCTGATAAGGGTCTCATCTCTAAAATCAATAAGATACTGCAACACCTCAACAAGAAAAAGACAAATAATCCAATTAAAAAATGAGCAAAGAATATGAACAGACACTTTACCAAAGAAGACACTCAGATGGCTAACAGACACATGAGGAAATGCTCATGATCATTAGCCACTAGAGAAATGCAAATTAAAACTACAATGAGATACCATCTCACCCCAACAAGGCTTGCACTAATCCAAAAACAAAATAACAAATGTTGGAGAGGTTGTAGGAAGATTGGAACTCTTATGCACTGCTGATGGGAATGAAAAATGGTACAACCACTTTAGAAAACGATATGGCGCATCCTTAAAAACTAGAAATAGAAATACCATATGATTTCAGCAACCCCACTCCTAGGAATATACCTGAGAGAAATAAGAGCTGTCACATGAATAAACATGTGCACACCCATGTTCATTGCAGCACTATTCACAGCAGCAAAATGATGGAAACAATTAAATGCCCACCAATACATGAATGGATAAACACATTATGGTACATACACACAATGAAATACTAGGCAACAATAAAGAATAATAATGAACCAGTGAAAGATCTCGCAACATGAATGAATCTGGAGGTCATTATACTAAGTGACATAAGTCAGTCACAAAAGGACAAATATTGTATGAGACTACTATTAAAAGAACTCAAGAAATGGTTTAAACACAGAAAAAAGCATGAATTGATGGTTACGAGGGTAGGGAGGGAGGGGAATGGGGAATTACTAACTAGATAGTAGACAAGGGTCAACTTCGGTGAAGGGAAGGACAAGACACAATACAGGGAAAGTCAGCACAACTGGACCAAAGCAAAAGCAACAAAATTTCCTAGATATATCCAAATACTTTGAGGGACAGAGTAGCAGGGACTGAGGCCAGGGGACCATAGTTTCAGGGGACATCTAGGTCAATTGGCATAACATAGTTATAAATATTCTACATCCCGCTTTGGTGAGTAGCATCTGGGATCTTAAAAGCTTTTGAGCAGCCATCTAAGATATATCTATTTGTCCCATTCCACTCAGAGCAAAGGAGAATGAAGAAAACCAGAGACAAATGGAGAATACTAGCTCAAAGGATTAAAGGACCAAATGAATCAGAGACTCCACCAGCCTGAAGCCAGAAGACCTAGACGGTGCCTGGCTACCACAGTGACTGCCCTGACAGGGACCACAACAGAGAGTCCCAGACATAGCAGGAGAAAAACGCAGAACAAAATTCAAATTCACGTAAAAAGACTAGACTCAATGCTCCGACAGAGACTGGAGAAACCCTCGAAACTGTGGCCCCCAGATCCTCTGTTAATCCAGAACTGAAACCATTCCCAAAGCCCACTGTCTTAGTTGTCTAGTACTGCTGTAACAGAAATACCAAAAGTGGATGGCTTTAACAAAGAGAAATTTATTCTCTCACAGTCTAGTAGGTTACAAGTCCAAATTTAGGGTGTCAGCTTCAGGGGAAGGCTTTCTCTCTGTGTCATTTCTGGAGGAAGTTCTTTGTCGTCAATCTTCCCCTGGCCGAGGAGCTTCTCAGCGCAGGGATCCTGGGTCCAAAGGATGTGCCCTGGTCCTGGCATTGCTTTCTTGATGGTGTGAGGCCCCGCCCACCCCACTCTGCTTGCTTCTCTCTCCTTTTATCTCGTGTAAGATAAAAGGTGGTGCAGGCCACACCCCAGGGAAACTCCCCTTACATTGGATCAGGAATGTGACTTGAGCAAGGGTGTTACATCCCACCCTCATCCTCCTTAACATAGTCTAAACTTGTCTTATTAACCAAGGCAGAGATTAGGATTTAAAGCACATAGGAAAATCACATCAGATGACAAAATGGTAGACAATCACACATTACTGGGAATCATGGCCTGGCCAAATACTTTGCGGGGACACAATTCAATCCATGACACCCACTCTTCAGACAAGATTAGACAGGAATATAAAACAAAAAACAATACTCATGAGGAACGTGCTTCTTAGTTCAATCAGATATATGAGACCAAATGGGCAGCTCCTGTCCAAAAGCAGGATGAAAAGGCAGGAAGGAACAGGAGCTGGTTGAATGGACACAGGGAACCTGGGGTAGAAAGGCGAAGTGTGCTGTCACATTGTGGGGATTGCAACCAATTTCACAAAACAATATGTGTATGTATTTTTGAATGAGAAATTAACTTAAGGTGTAAACTTTCACCTAAAGCATAATACAAAAAAAAAAAACAAAGAAGGAAGTCTGCCCTTATGGGGGCTAGAACTTCCAAGGAATGCATCAGATGGCTAGCGCTAGAGATCCCCCAAGGGGAAAGTGACTCGGAATGAATAAACATAGGGGCTATGAGGTATAGCTGCCCTTCTTCTGTTGAGTCTCCATCCCTTGTCAAACCTTGGCCAATTTTATTAAGGGAGCTAGAACCTTCCTCACGATGCACTTACCCATCTGCGCCTGGAGGGGTGGAAGTGCGCCTTACACTTTCTTGTATCCTTAGCTCCTGGCTGCGTTTTGGGCATAGTATTAGACTGAACCACACAGAATTACAGATTTATAGGTCAAAAAAGAAAGTCAAACAGCTGCAGTTTCATGTAGTTCAAATATTTACTGTTGTTGATCACGATGATTATGTGAGGAATATCTTTCAATTCTCAAATTTCAAGGTGTTCTTTCAAAGGCAGTTCCAGCGGGGCTGCTGGCTCAGAGTACAAATTCACAATGGGCTCAACCTTGGATGCTGGGAATTACCACTACAGAGATACACTGCCACAATGGAAAGAAGATATTTCATCGCTTAACTTTAAATTTATGTCCCATTACCAGATCACACAGACTATAGAATACGATTTCTGAAATAAATCCTCTAATTATTTTGTGATTTACACAATTATGTCGTATTATTATTTTGTATTAAAGACCATTAATGTATTAAATACAGGCATTTCAAATATACCACAACTCTGTTTTGGCATTTCTTCAACCCTTAATGTACAAGTATCCTCCCGAATCCAGGTGGCCTGGGACTCTCTTGACCCTAAGAGACTCTGGGTTCATGCCTCATTTTTACTTTATTTGTAAAAAGGAGTTAATACTGCCTATTTTACAGAAGATTTAAATTATATAATTAAATATGTGTGTGTATGTATGTATATAAGCACAAAATTAAATAACTATGCATATATAAATATGTACTTAATTATGTCATATATAATATGAAATTATATATATATAATATAAATCTTTCAAATCTGTCTTGAAAGAAGTACAGCCAGAATGCTTCTTAGAAGCAAGACTGTGAGACTTCACCTCACATACTTTGGATATATTATCAGAAGGGACCAGTCCCTGGAGAAGGACATCATGCTCAGTAAAGTAGAAGGGTCAGCAAAAAAGAGCAAGACCCTCAAGGAGATGGACTGACACAGTAACTACAGCAATGAGCTTAAACATAGCAATGATTGTGAGGTTGGTGTAGAACCAGGTAATATTTCATTCTGTTGTACATAGATTGGGTCCCTATGAGTCCACACTGACTTGAAGGCACCTGAGAACAGCAACAATACATATAAAGCTTAAAGTTCATTGTTTATTTAACAGGTGTTAATTAAATACCAACTGGCTGCTGGACACTGTACTAACCCTAGGAATACAAAAATAAATGACTTATATTTTTTCTTTGCAAGATCACAATCTAGGGAAGTACATTGGCGTCTTAGTTATCTAGTGCTACTGTAACAGAAATACCACAAGGGGATTGCTTTAACAGACAAAAATTTATTCTCTCACAGTCTAGGAGGATAGAAGTCTGAATACAGGGTGGCAGCTCCAGGGGACGGCTTCCTCTCTCTGTCGGCTCTGGGGATAAGTCCTTGTCATCAATCTTCCCCTTGTTGAGGAGCTTTTCAGAGCAGGAACTCCAGGTCCAAAGGACGAAGTATTCTCCTGGCTCCTGATTCTTGGTGGTATGAGTCCCCATGTCTCTCTGCTTGCTTCTATCTTTTATATCTCAAAACAGATTGGCTTAAAAGGCAACCTAGTCCTATAGATTGAGTCCTGCCTTATTAACATAACTGCTGCCAGCCCCACCTCATTAACATTATGGAGGTAGGATTTACAACACACAGGAAACTTACATTAGATGACAAAATGTTGGACAATCACACAATGCTGGGAATCATGGCCTAGCCAAGTTGACAGATATTTTGGGGGGAAAAAATTCAACCCATGATAAATGGTAAGTGTATAATTCTGTGCAATAAAAATTTATGGAAGTATTCCTACCATCCAGAATTTTTTTCACATTTGAAACCCAATCTTTTCAATCTTCACTCATCACCTAGTTTATTATTTTTTCTTCTTTAGACTTGTTTTTCTCTATTTCCTAACAGTCAGGTTAGAGTGTTACTCAGTAATTTAGGGGTAAATTTATCACTTGTGGGTTTTATATACTAATAACATAAAATTTTCAGTCTTAATATAATACCCTTTTCAATGTTTGAGGAGCCTAGTGGTGCAGTGATTAAAGCACTTGGCTGCTAACAAAAGGTTGGTGGTTCGAACCCACCAGTCGCTCCTCGGAAGAAAGATATGGCAGTCCACTTCCATGAAGAGTTCAGCCTTGGAAACTCTATGGGGCAGCTCTATGTCTTTTAGAATCGCTATGAGTCAGAGTCGACTTGATGGCAGTGGGTTTGGTTTTTTGGTTTCAATGTTCAGACCATTTGTATAGAGACTTAATATTCTGTGAACCTTTCAGACCAAAATAGCCTATTTAGCTTAATGAAAACAAAGTCATATAAAAAAAAATAATTTAACTAAAAAGAATTCACACTCTGATTTTACTAGGGACTCATAGGAAAGAAGATAAGGTCATGTCATGCATAATATACATTTTGAAAGATGTAGATTTACTTTCACATAGTTTTAATTTTACCAGTCACAAAAATATTCTTTATATTTTATAGTTTTTAGACTTTCTTTGTGGTGGTTTTTTGTTTGTTCGTTTTCCAAATGGTGAATTAAAAAAAAATCAGAGCAAATTATAGTTGTTACCTAATTTTATACTTATTATATAAATGCAATTCCTGAGATACATATTGAGAGACTGTGTATGCTAAAAAATATTAAATGCTTTAAGTGACCAAAATTTTAACGTTTGAAACTCTCCATGGACTGATAAAGTAAGCCAGTGTTTTTCAAGCCTTTAAAGTTTGTCTAAAATGTCAAGTAGGTGGTACGTCTTTTAGGTCATGTTAAGGCTGCACTTACAGTTATACAATGTGGTAGGTGACTGTTGTGTTTGCAGCTATAAAATGTAGAAAGTGACTGGTTTGTAAGTCAGTTTGATGGCCATCGACTGCCTTAGTTTCATGTCCTCCCAAGTTCTGTACCTCACAGGAAAGATGCACTTGTCATGATTTTCCCAGTGTGAATCATGGGCCCACCCCTGAAACAAACACTATTGCCATGTGGCTAGGGTAATCTAAAAATGTCCTTATAGAGAATGGGATTCTATGACTACACTCTCACCTGAACCACAGGGAGTGGGGATGAGTGTTTCCCAAATGAACACATGAGGGGCAGATAAATCACATTTATCTACTACAGGTTTCTTTTAAAGTAGATAGTCACCTGTGAATAGCTTTATGGGAGCTAATCCTGGATTGTCCTCAGTTGGAAATGACAATACTGCTGGTTAGTCATTATTTCTTAAAAAAGATAAAGCTATAATTTGTACCATTATCGATTTTCTCAGGGTTTGTGCTGAGGCCTAAGAGACTTTCATACAGATTGAATTTAGGTTTGGTTTGGAAAGCTATCCCCACTCTTAATTATTTTGTCAAAAATGGGAATTTTTTTTTTAATAATTTTTATTGAACTTTAAGTGAACGTTTACAAATCAAGTCAGTCTGTCACATATAAGCTTATATACACCTTACTCCATACTCCCACTTACTCTCCCCCTAATGAGTCAGCCCTTGCAGCCTCTCCTTTCATGACAATCTCACCAGCCTCTAACGCTCTCTACCCTCCCATCTCCCCTCCAGACAGGAGATGCCAACACAGTCTCAAGTGTCCACCTGATACAAGTAGCTCACTCTTCATCAGCATCTTTCTCCAACCCATTGTCCAGTCCCTTCCATGTCTGATGAGTTGTCTTCGGGAATGGTTCCTGTCCTGGGCCAACAGAAGGTTTGGGGACCATGACCGCCGGGATTCCTCTAGTCTCAGTCAGACCATTAAGTCTGGTCTTTTTATGAGAATTTGGGGTCTGCAACCCACTGATCTCCTGCTCCCTCAGGGGTTCTCTGTTGTGCTCCCTGTCAGAGCAGTCATCGGTTGTGGCCCGGCACCATCTAGTTCTTCTGGTCTCAGGATGATGTAAGTCTCTGGTTCATGTGGCCCTTTCTGTCTCTTGGGCTCATAGTTGTCATGTGACCTTGGTGTTCTTCATTCTCCTTTGATCCCAGTGGGTTGAGACCAATTGATGCATCTTAGATGACCGCTTGTTAGCATTTAAGACCCCAGATGCCGCATTTCAAAGTGGGATGCAGAATGTTTTCATAATAGTATTACTTTGCCAATTAGAAGTCCCCTTAAGCCATAGTCCCCAAACTGCTGTCCTTGCTCCGCTGACCTTTGAAGCATTCATTTTATCCCGGAAACTTCTTTGCTTTTAGTCCAGACCATTTGAGCTGACCTTCCGTGTATTGAGTATTGTCCTTCCCTTCACCTAAAGCAGTTCTTATCTACTAACTGATCAGTAAATAACCCTCTCCCACCCTCCCTCCCTCTCCCCCTCGTAACCACAGAAGTATGTGTTCTTCTCAGTTTATACTATTTCTCAAGATCTTATAACAGTGGTCTTATACAATATTTGTCCTTTTGCTTCTGACTAATTTCACTCAGCATAATGCCTTCCAGGTTCCTCCATGTTATGAAATGTTTCACAGATTCATCACTGTTCTTTATCGATGCGTAGTATGCCACTGTGTGAATATACCACAATTTATTTATCCATTCATCCGTTGATGGACACCTTGGTTGCTTCCACCTTTTTGCTATTGTAAACAGAGCTGCAATAAACATGTGTGTGCATATATCTGTTCGTGCGAAGGCGCTTATTTCTCTAGGGTATATTCCGAGGAGTAGGATTTCTGGGTTGTATGGTAGTTCTATTTCTAACTTTTTAAGAAAACGCCAGATAGATTTCCAAAGTGGTTGTACCAAAAAACAGGAAATTTTTTTTTAAATAATATTTTATTGTGTTTTCAGTGAGAGTTTACAGCAAACTAGGTTCCCATTTAACAATTTCTACACAAATTATTTAGTGACATTGATTACATTTTTCACAATGTGTCAACATTTTTATTAATTTCATGCTGGTTGTCACATGAGTTCTTTTTCTTTCCTTCTAAATTTTGTTTACTTTGTTGTTGTTCTTGAGAGTATACACAGCAACACATATGCCAGTTCAGCAGTTTCTATGTGTATGATTTAGAGACATTGATTACATTCTTCCAGTTGTGCAACCATTCTCACCTTTCTGAGTTGTTCCTCCTTTATTAGCATAAACTCACTGCCTCCCTAAGGTTCCTATCTAATCTTTTTAGTTTCTGTTGTCAATTTGATCCCATATAGGTAGTTCTTAAAAGAGCATAATGCTCAAGGCAGACCTTTGTTACTAGTTAAGCTAAACTAGTATTCAGTTTTAAGATGACTTTAGGGAATATTTTTGGTTTAAGGCTTAAAGATTATGTTAGGGCAATAGTTTCAGTGTGGGGGGAGGTTTATTATTTTTTTTAGTTTTGTGAACCACAACACTGTTTTTCACAATGGCTGTACCAGTTTGCATTCCCACCAGCAATGAATAAAATTTCCCCACATCCTCACCAACATTTGTTATTTTCTGTTTTTTTAATCTTTGTGAAATGGTATCTCATGGTAGTTTTGATTTGCATCTCTGATGTCAAATGAGGAGCCCTGGTGGCATACTAGTTAAGCGTTTGGCTGCTAACCAAAAGGTTGGTGGTTCGAATCCACCAGTGCTCCTTGGAAACCCTATGGGAAGGTTCTACTCTGTCACATGAGGTTGCTATGAGTCGGAATCAACTCAACAGCAACGAGTTTGGGTTTTTTTGCTTGATTGTTTGGATGGCTAATGAAGCTGACCCTCTTTTCATGTGTTTGGTGGCCATTTGAATGTCCTCTTGATGAAATACCTATTCACATTCTTTGCCCATTTTATGATTGGGTTGTCTTTTTTGTTGTCAGTTGTTGAAGTTTTATGTATATATTGATTACTAGATTCTTGTTGGATATATGGTTTTGAAGATATTTTCCCAGTTGGCAGTGTGTCTTTTATTTTTTGGTAAAAAATCTGATTCTTTTTGACAGAACTGTATGTAACACACCATTAAGTTTTAATTCTTCTCTAGGATTTGGTAGGTTGTGTTTGATAGTAGAAAGAGCTGGGAAAACTTAATTGCTTTAAAAAATGTAAGATTCAAAAAAAGAGTAATTGTCTTAAAGAAAATCAATTCCATTCCATTTTACTCAATAAACAGTAGTCGAAGGTAAACTATGGGCCAAGGACTGTGCTGGATGCTGGAAGGACAAAGATGAACAGGGCACAGTCTGCCCTCGAGATGGTGAAGGAAAAGACACAAACACTGATTGTTGTAATATAATGTGCTAGGTACAGTGTTAGAGGTACACCCAGACATACGGAGAATTTAGATTACCCAGAAAATTCAGAAAAGGCCTCAAGAACAAAATGGCTGAAGCTTGAAGAAAGAATAAAATTGAGCTGGAAGAAAGCACTGAGAAAGGCAAGCCTATTGGAGGTTCAGGCTTTGAGCAAAGGCTCAGAATATAAATTAATATGGTATATGTGCAGAAAGTCCAGGGGTGGGGTATAGTTAGAACAAGGTAAAGATAGAGACAAAGCGAAGGAGGCGGTGCCTTGAGGATCGTAGCTCTGATGCTAAAGAACTTAGATTTTGTTCTGCAGAAGACAGTGTTAAACAAAAGAGTGACTTGGCTAGATTTACATTTTTAGATGTGCAGTGGATGATTTTAAGAAGGTCGGGATTGGAGGATGGGAGTCTAGTCAAGAGATTAAGGCAATGGCATGGTGAAAAGATAATGAGGGACTGAGCTAGGCAAGGCCAGGGAATATGTGTTTTTTATCTTTGTATCTCCAGTGCCTGGCGTAATTCTCATCTCATGGGATGCACACAAATATTTGCTATTTGAGCTAAATTTCTTTTCTCCTTTTCTACGTTCCAGTGAGATCTCTGTATTTTAATTTTAGAACCATATTTCTAGAATGCATACTGTAATTCTAGACAAGAATTCCATTTTAAAAAAGCGCCAAACCTGTTGCTGTCAATTCGATTCTGACTCATGACAACCCCATGTGTTACAGAGTAGAACTGAGCTCCATATGGTTTTCTGAGCTGTAAAAAAAAAAAAAAAAATTTTTTTTCTTTTTAATCTTTATAGACACACATCTTCAGGCCTTTCTTCTGTGGCACCACTTGGTGGGTTCAAACTGCCAATCATTTAGTTGATAGCTTAGTGCAAACCATTTTCGCTACACATGGATCCTAATTCCATAAATACATCATGCAAAACAGAGAAGAGTATAAACCCCCCCCCCCAAAAAAAAAACCCAACCTATTACCATCGAGTCCATTCCATCTCATAGCAACCGTGTAGAACAGAGTAGAGCTTCCCCACATGGTTTTCAAGGAGCGGCTGGTAGATTCGAACTGCCAACCTTTTGGTTAGTAGCCAGGCTCTTAACCACTGTGCCACCAGGGCTCCAGAAAAGAGTATACATTCTGCTAAATAAAATACACTGGGAAATCTGCCTAATATGATCATACTTTATTTTGCGAAGATTTATTGATCCTTCCCACAGTTTACTTTGCTTTTCCTAGACCACAGGGATGCAGATAAGAATATAGATTTTTAAGGATTATTTCAATCACCATCATTGCAATAAACAGCGAAAGCCAGATGGCCTATCAACTAGGCAACGCTCAGTGCAGGAAATAAGCAAATCTACAGCTGTTGTTGCTGATAAAAGACTGTATACCTTGCTGGACATGTGGTATATATACAACACTTGTTGATTGATCTGTCACAATTTTTTTTAATTGTTAAGTGTATATGTAACAAAACACTTGCCTTTTCAGCATTCCTCACATATAGCAATATATTTAGAAAAGTCTCTGAAATCATAGTATAGAATGAAATTGGGAGTTTTATTTAAATATATAACTGAACATCAATCAACGTATCCAGATGGGGAGAATTAAGAGAAAGCAAGGGGCTGAAGGCAAGAAGTGAAGAAAGAACCACATTTGGCTGGTCCTATTTTTTTACAGCAGGTTGGCCTCTGCTTGGAAACCCTGCGGGGCAGTTCTCCTCTGCCCTATAGGGTCACTATGAGTCGGAATGGTTTTTATAGCTGGTTGGACCCCTGGTGGTACAGTGGTTAAGAGCTATGGCTGCTAACCAAAAGGTCTGCAGTTAAAATCCTCCAGCTGCTCCTTGGAAACCCTGTGGGGGCGGTTTACTCTGTCCTATAGGGTTGCTATGAGTTGGAATCGACTCAATGGCAATGAGTTATTACAGATTAGATTATTAATCACTGTGATGCTAGGAATCTGACACCATTAACTCCTTCACTGTATATTCAAAGGGAGTTTCATCTGTGCCCATAGCTTCTGCTTTTTGGTGGAGAATTATAGTTTCAATACTTCTCTTTTAAATTACTCACTTTTGGCCATTTTTTCTTAAAAAAAAAAAAGAGAAACTGGCCCTATAAGACACAGTAAAACTGGCCCATAGTGTTTCCAAGGAGTGGCTGGTGAATTTGAACTGCTGGCCTTTTGGCTAGCAGCCAAATGCTTAACTACTTCACTAAGAGGGCTCCTTTAGATCTGTGAGATATTTCAGAATGAAGTTTGTGAATGACAATCTCATATTAACATACTAAAACCTGGAAATTTCCACAAGTCCTTTTGCAAACAGTTGTACGAAGTGTAGCTTCCATAAGTCCCTCACTTTGTGGCTGCAGCATATCTATTGCAAAGACGCTGTTGTGAGCCTTTTTCTTTTTGTGAAATGGAGATGGGGTGGAACAAGGACAGTTTGTAATGGGGAACATTTTTTGAGAATATCAAAGTCTGTGTATCATCCTCCTATAAACCTCTTGGGATTTTAGAGCCTAAAATTTAGACAGTAACAGAGCCCTTAACAGTTCGCCATTCCCAGAAATCATTAATTTGGATTCATTTTTTTCTAACCACAGTATTATAGCAAATGAGATACAAAATTACTTAGTGTGACGATCTTTGGCTGACAAAAGGCCCATGAAATAATGAAAGAAAAAAAATCTCATGTTGATTTTTTAAAAAGTTTTAAAACTAGGCTTCAAAACTTAACAGTTGCTAAATCACTCCTGGTCTGTAATTGTTGACTTGATGACTAGGTACAAATCAGTTGCAACCACCAAAGCCAGAGCCAAGTCAGAAGGCATCATACATTTGTATTGACACAGTCTTTCCCAATTTCATTGTTCCATGGACTGTCAATAAGTGTTACTCAAAAGATTTCTTCAGTCCCAAAAGTTTGTGAAACAGTTGATTAAACAAAGTTCCAACAACTTCTCTTCTGGAGCACTTCTCAAAGACTTCAGTATATTAATGTATAGTGTGGATTGCCAAAAGGGGGTTATAACATACACTATTTCCCAAGTTTATTTGATCATAGGAACTTTTAGGAACATTCTATAGGACTAACATTAGGCCGAACTCAACTTGAGCTTTAGTTTGCAAAACTAAGATGAATTTTACAATGTGATTTCGAGATAGTTTATATAGTGAGCCTTTGCCAGTAGCTTTCCCAGCAACATTCCCCTCCTCTCCTTTTCCCCAGCCCTCACTTTCTATTTTGAGATTCTCAAGGTTCTGGGGAGGCTGATTCCACTCCTGGCTCCAGGGATGGATCATATGATGTAGACTAAGCCGTTCATTGTGTTCCATCCCACAGGCTACAGTGATAGGATCAGGGGTAGGCAGGTATCACAGCAAGTTCAATCAGGATTTTTCCTGGAAATGCTGGTGGGGTAACTGTCCTCCTCCTGCTGGATGTAATGAGAAAGCAAGTGGCCCCAGGAACTTCAGGCTACCATCTTGGACATGCAAGGAGAGCCAGGTTAGGAGGAAGGCAATAATAAGGTCAACAATATATAGAAACAGAAAGAAATTGGGTCTCAGTGTTAAACTTGGAGGTAGCCCTACCTCTGGATATTTTATGGACAGCCCAATAATTTCCCTTTATTGTTAAGCCACTGTGCGTTCTGTTTTGTTATTTTTTGTGACAAAATTCATGCATACTGATAGAGTTTGCTCACCACAGTAAGACATATGTTATAAGGGGTTTCCCCTCATTTAAGAAAATAAGGATTGAATTTTCCAAGGTTTAACCATGAGAAGAGGATCTGCTCCTCTCCTCCCTCCTCCCTCAGTTCGAGTTTGATTTCAACTTTGGGATCTGTAGCTGTTTAATGTTGCTATGACCATGATGTTCCAGAAGAGTGCTGTTCCCACTTTTTGGCTTCCTTCACAGGTGTCATCAAAATATCCTGCTCCAATTTCATCAATCAGCCCTCATGGAGCCCACTATGTATCAGGCACTGTGCTGAGCGCAGAGGGTTCAGAGAGTAAGACAGTTCCTGACTTTCAGGAAGCTCGTAGTCTAAGACAGTTTTGAATTTTCCAAATAATTTTACTCAATACTCTGAGAAATAAACACAGAAATTGGAAGTATTATAAACAATGTGATTAACAAAGAAAGTTTACCTTTAGCACAACTAATCTGTTCCCATTCCTTCTGTTCTTTTGAAATATTTACACTCTAGCTAAAAGAGTTAGCCCAAAGTAGCCTGCACAGGTCCCATGCTTTCTAGCTGCTGTCCTCTCTCTCCATGGTCATTTAATACCCAGAAATAGCTTCTTAGGCATCTTTTATTTATTTTTAATTTGAGGTGAAATTCACATGAAATTAACCATTTTAAAGGGAACAATTCAGTGGCATTTAGCACATTCACAATGTTGTGCAACCACCATCTCTATGGAAAACATTTCCATCACCACGAAAGCAAACTTTGTACTCTTTAAGCCATTACTCCCTGCTTTCCCCCTCTTCCCAGCCCTTGACAAGCACTAATCTGCTTTCTGTCTCTATGGATTTGCCTATTCCGGATATTGCCTATAAATGAAATCACACAATATGTGATCTTTTGTTTCTGGCTTCTTTCACTTAGTGTAACGTTGTCAAGGTTAGTTCACCTTGTAGCATGTATGAGTATCTCATTTGTTCTTATGACTGAATAATATTCCATTGTATGTATGTACCACATTTTGTTCATCCACTCGTCTGTTGATGGGCATTTAGGTTGTTTCCACCTTTTGGCTATTGTGAATAATGCTTCAGTGAACAATGGTGTACAAGCATCTTGTTTTCAAGCCTTTTGGGTATATAGGTAGGAGTGGAATTGCTGCGTCATATGGTAATTCTATGTTTAACTTCTTGGGAAACTGCCAAACTGCTTTTTATGGAAGCTGAACCATTTTACATCCCCAGCAGCAATGGATGAGGGATTCCAACTTCTCCACATCCTTGCCAACACTATTTTTCTTTTCTTTTTTAATTATAGCCATTCTAGAAGCACTAGTGGGGCAGTGGTTAAGAGTTTGGCTGCTAAGCAAAAAGTTGGCGGTTCAAATCTACCAGGCGCTCCTTGGAAAATCCATTGGGCGGTTCTACCTGTCCTATAAGGTCACTATGAGTCGGAATTGACTCGACGGCACACAACAACAGTGGGAGTGAAGTCGTGTCTCATTGTGTACTTGGTTTGTATTTCCCTAATGACTAATGATATTGAACTTCTTTTCATGTGCTTGTTGGCCACTTGCATATCTTCTTTGGAGAAATGTCTACTCAGATCTTTTCCCATTTCCCTCCTCACCCATTTTTTAATTGGACTATTTGTCTTTTTGAGTGGTGTCATGGATTGAATTGTGTCTCTCCAAAATATGTGTCCATTTGGTTAGGCCATGATTCTCAATATTGTGTGGTTGTCCTCCATTTAATGATTGTAATTTTATGTTAAGAGGATTAGGGTGGGATTGTAACACTCTTACTAAGGTCACATCCCTGATCCAGTGTAAAGGGAGTTTCCATGGAGTGTGGCTGGCACCACCTTTTATCTTACAAGAGATAAAAGGAAAGAGAAGCTAGCAGAGAGTGGGACCTCATATCACCAAGAAAGCAGTGCTGGGAGCAGAGTGTGTCCTTTGGACCAGGGTCCCTGCACGGAGAAGCTCCTAGTCTGGGGGAAGACTGATGAGAAGCTGACAGAAAGAGAAAATCTTCCCCTGGAGCTGATGCCCTGCATTTGAGCTTTTAGTCTACTTTGCTGTGAAGAAACAAATTTCTTTTTGTTAAAGCCATTCATTTGTGGCATCTCTGTTATAGTAGCACTAATGACTAAGACAAGTTGTGAGAGTTCTTTATATATTCTGTAATAGTAGATCCTTATCAGATAATATGACGTGTTAGTTTCCTAGAGCTGCTGTAACAAAACGTCACAAAGTGGATGGCTTTAAAGTACAGGAACTTATTGTTTCACATTTCTGGAAGTTATACATCCAAATTAGTGTATCAGCAATGCTGATTCTTTCTGAGGGCTCTGAGAGAGAAACTGCTTCATGCTTCTCTCCTAGCTTCTTGTGTTCTTACCAATCTTTGATGCGCGTTGGCTTGTATCTACCTCCGCAGTCACATGGCTTTTCTTATTCTAACACTCAGTGTCTATTCAGGGACTCACACATGTCATCAAGTGTCCAGGTTCTTTCTGTCTTTCTGCTCTGCCATCCCCAGAGTGTTGGGTAGTCCCTTCATGATTGCAAGATGGCTACTGAACCTCCAGCAGCTCCAAATGTTACTCCACACAAACAACTATATGTAGAAAAGGAACGATTTCATCCTTAGGTCTTTTTTTTTTTTTTTAACTTTTATTAAGCTTCAAGCGAACGTTTACAAATCCAATCAGTCTGTCACATATAAGTTTACATACATCTTACTCCGTACTCCCACTTGCTCTCCCCCTCTTGAGTCAGCCCTTTCAGTCTCTCCTTTCGTGACAATTTTGCCCGCTTCCCTCTCTCTCTATCCTCCCATCCCCCCTCCAGACAAGAGTTGCCAACACAATCTCAAGTGTCCACCTGATATAATTAGCTCACTCTTCATCAGCGTCTCTCTCCCACCCACTGACCAGTCCCTTTCATGTCTGATGAGTTGTCTTCGGGAATGGTTCCTGTCCTGTGCCAACAGAAGGTCTGGGGACCATGGCTGCCGGGATTCCTCTAGTCTCAGTCAGACCATTAAGTTTGGTCTTTTTATGAGAATTTGGGGTCTGCATCCCACTGATCTCCTGCTCCCTCAGGGGTCCTCTGCTGTGCTCCCTGTCAGGGCAGTCATCGATTGTGGCCGGGCACCAACTAGTTCTTCTGGTCTCAGGGTGATGTAGGTCTCTGATTCATGTGGCCCTTTCTGTCTCTTGGGCTCTTAGTTGTCGTGTGGCCTTGGTGCTCTTCATTTTCCTTTGCTCCAGGTGGGTTGAGACCAGTTGATGCATCTTAGATGGCCGCTTGTTAGCCTTAGGTCTCTTTTTAAGAGAAAAGAAATCTTCCCTGGAAGCCCACTTCCCTACAAGTCATAGGGAAAAGCTGAATCACATGCTTTTCCCTAAACCAATCACTGGCAAAAACAATACAATGGCTGTGAAAGGAAGTTAGACCAATTAAGGTCTACTCCTCCAGGCTAGGGCTGAGGCCAGCCTTACTGAAACCTCAAGTTTTTCAAGGAGGAAAAGCAGGAGTGTGTTTCCTAAACAAATTAAGGTTTCTTAGCATGAAAGAGGATGCAGCCATCTGTTTCTACTACAATTATCATTCCCTTATCAGATATACCCTTATAGAGGAAAAGGGCATTCAGAGCTTGATTACACTGGCGTTTGGGGTTTCCTGAGTTCATTCTCCATCACCCCCACAACTCCGATTCTATAAGGTCTGTAACAAATTAACACATGTTTTCTGATCCAACTAGAAATTTGATTTTTCCATGTAAGTTAAGACATTAAAATTTAGTGTATAAGCAATCAGCTGTGAGTGTGATTAAAATGATTCTTTCCTCCAGAGATGATCACTCCTGAGGAAATCAATTAACCATAGTTTCTAAGCCAATGAGGTATCCAGCATCTAGTTCTAGATCTAGGACCTAAACATGATCATACTAATCCTCACAAGCTCTGCCTGAAACAACCAACCTATTTACTTTTCGACATACTTACGCCTAATATCCTGACTCAATTTCAAAAGTACATGGTTTTCTTTGGGTATATCAATCAGGAAATAAATGAGAATAGTCCATAAATTATTAAATATAATATAAAGCAATATAAATAGCCCCCCCCCCGAGTGGTTAGATATAAGAAAGAAACGAATGCTTGAGTACATATTTTTTAGGCACCATACTAAAAAAGGACACCCTGGTGGTGTCCTGGTTAAGTGCTATGCTGCTAACCAAAAGGTCAGCAGTTCAAATCCACCAGGCGTTCCTTAGAAACCCTATGAGGCAGTTCTGCTGTTTTTTTTTTTTTTTTTTGCCGGGGGTGGGGGGTACTAAAACAAAACCCATTGCTGTTAAGTTCATTCCGACTCACAGTGACCCTATAGGACAGAGTAGAACTGCCTCATAGGATTTCCAAGGAGTGGCTGGTGGATTCGAACTGTCGACCTTTTGATTAGCAGCCAAGCTCTTAACTACTGCACCACCAGGCTCTCCTCACTAAGTAAAAAAAAAAAAAAAAAAAAAAAGTAGTGGAATTAAAATAGGATAAGACATGAATTTGATCAGCCAATATTCAGTCCATAGGGCATTTAGAGTATATAGGAAAAATGGAAACTCCTCTACTGGTTCACGTGTTTGACGTTTAGATGACTGTATAAATTAACCAGAATTTAAATTTGTAGGTTTAGCAATGAAGAGATTGTATTCACTTCCTCTCTCTTCTCCAAATTAGGAGACTGCCAGCAGGTGGCAGTAGATAACACAACTGACCCTTGAGTCCAAACTGTAAAGCCAGCCACCTTTGTCTGAGATTTTTAAATTCTCAAAATGATCTTAAAAGCCTCATTTACAAATAATAATAATAAATTTGTTAAAAGAGATGAATTTATTAACTCATCATCTTCCTTCCCACCTCTTGCTTTATTTCTGTCATTGGTACGGACTAGAATTTTCGAGTGTCACGTAATCAGTAAACATTGAGTTCCAGGTACTATGCTAGTCATTAGAGATCATTATTTTATCAAAATCTTAAAACTCTTTTTTTTTTTTAAATGTCTCTTTTCATTCCCTTTCTTTTCATATCCATTGCCAACAACCCAAATTCAGACTTTTAACCCCTCATATGACTTTCTTAATGACGCTTTTGCTCCTAAACTAAAAACCAAACCCATTGCCTTCCAGTAGTTTCTGACTCATAGCAACCCTATCGGACAGAGCTGAACTGCCCCATAGGGTTCCCAAGGAACAGCTAGTGGATTCAAATTGCTGACCTTTTGGTTAACAGACAGCTCACTGTAGCTCTTAACCACTGTACCACCAGGGCTCCTCCCTGTTCCTAGTTTCCCTTTCTATCTTTCTTAAAGACCTCTTTGCTCCTACTCTCTCTTTATTTCCACTCATTATAAACATCATGGAAAGAGTAACCTTCTTAATAAGGCTTTTACATAATTTCTTTCTCCTTTCAAAATATTCAGTGCTCAATCCATTCCCTAGTACATCCCCACCCAGTTTAACAGTTAAATTCCAAAGAGGAATTCAAGGCTCTCCTACACCTGGAGGAGCCCTGGTGGCAGAGTGGTTAAGTGCTCGGCTGCTAACTGAAAGGTTGGCAGTTCAAACCCACCAGCCTACATCTGAACTCAACTGACCTCTTCCATCTTATTATTATCTCCTTCACTGAAACTCATTTACTCGTTGTTCCGGAACATAGTGTCCTTTCTACCATGGCTCACATTGTTATACCAAATTGGAACTCTCCCCCTGCACTTTGGCCTTCTCATTCCTATCTATCATTTAGAGATGATCTCTCTCTCATTCAAATCCTATTTCCATGAAAACTCAATTGACCATTCCAACTCGTATTTGTTTACTCATTCAACAAGCAGAGAGAGAGAGAGAGAGAGAGAGAGCGCTTGTCGTGAGCCAGGTACTATTAGGCAAGAGAATACAACCATAAGAATGACATTTTCCCTTCCCTTCCTTCAAGGGATTTGCAGTTTCTAGAAGGGAGGTTTGTTACCATATAGGAAGAAGTGAAGTAATAAATTGTACAGTAGGAGCATACAGGAGCCCCTTGCTTATATTGGGTGTTGGTGGTCAGGGAAGTTTTCCCAAGTTCTGAAAGGTGAACAGAGAGTTAGCTGGCAAAGGGGTAGCAAGGATATTTCAAACAGAGAAGAGAAAGATTAGAAGCATAGAAAGCACTTTAAAAAATTTTTTTTATTGTGCTTTAAGTGAAAGTTTACAAATCAAGTCAGTCTCTCACACAAAAACCTATATACACCTTGCTACACACTCCCAATTACTTTTCCTCTAATGAGACAGCCCGCTCTCTCCCTCCACTCTCTGTTTTCGTGTCCATTTCACCAGCTTCTAACCCCCTCCACCCTCTCATCTACCCTCCAGGCAGGAGATGTCAACATAGTCTCAAGTGTCCACCTGATCCAAGAAGCTCACTCCTCACCAGCATCCCTGTCCAACCTATTGTCCAGTCCAATCCATGTCTGAAGAGTTGGCTTTGGGAATGGTTCCTGTCCTGGGCCAACAAAAGGTCTGGGGGCCATGACCACTGGGGTCCTTCTAGTCTCAGACCATTAAGTCTGGTCTCATGAGAATTTGGGGTCTGCATCCCACTGCTCTCCTGCTCCCTCAGGGGTTCTCTCTTGTGTTCCCTGTCAGGGCAGTCATCGGTTGTAGGCGGGCACCATCTAGTTCTTCTGGTCTCAGGATGATGTAGTCTCTGGTTCATGTGGCCCTTTCTGTCTCTTGGTCTCGTAATCGCTTTGTGTCCTCGGTGTTCTTCATTCTCCTTTGATCCAGGTGGGTTGAGACCAATTGGCGCATCTTAGATGGCTGCTTGCTAGCGTTTAAGACCCCAGACGCCACTCTTCAAAGTGGGATGCAGAATGTTTGGAAAGCACTTTGAATCTGAAGACCAAAACAAAACAGAAAACCTCAAGGATTTTAAGCCAGGGAATGAGTTGGTCAAATCTGTATTTTGAAGGATCCCTCGGGTATCACTTTAAAGGATGGATTAGAACAGAGCAAGACCAGGCAGAAGGCAGTTGCAGTACAGAGGAAAAATGCAGAGGAGCTCAGTTCAGGGGGTACAGTGGGATGGAGAGGCGAGACCACTGTGAATGTCACTCAGGAGATGAGCTGATTAGGACTAACTGGATGGGAATAGACAGGAGTGCAGGAGAGAATAGAGGGTAAGTCCAGGGCTCTGGCTTAAGCAAGTGATTGGAGAGTGGTGGAATAAGTGGATGGTAACTTCATTTAGGGATCTCCACCTTACAGTGTGAGAGAAATTGCGGGTCACTGAGACTAAGTACCTCACACGGGGTCACACAGCTAGTGAGTGCCATAGTCTTACCCAACTATCAGTTATTCTCTGTTCACTCCTCCAGATCCACTTTGAACTCTTTTCTGCCCTGCTCCTTACCCTGGTTGACTGCCTGCTGCATTACCTGGACTTGTTTGCCCTTTGGCTTCTAATAGGGCTTGGCTAAAGTGGGAAACAACGGAGATCAGAGTGAGCAAGAATAAGATTGAGGTATGCATTCCCCCTAGCTCTCTCTCCGAACGGACATTTCGTAGGAGGTTGAATTTCTCTAGGCCAGTATTTTGCAAACTATCAGTAGTGAAGAATCTTTTTTGAAATTATTACCAACCCACTACAGATTAGCACTTTTTAAAAAAATGTGGTGTAAAAGGACATAACAAAACATACAGCAATTTGAACAGTTTCTGTGCCTACAGCTCTCACAGTTTCCTGCGAAGTCTCCAGCCCTGGGGTGGTAATGGTAATAGTATGTCATGGTAATGGTAATTGTATTGACAAGAAGCCCCGGTGGCACAATGATTAAGCGCTCGCTGCTAACCAAAAGGTCTGCTGTTGGAACCTGCCCAGGGAAGAAAGACTATAGAGATTACAGCCTAGGAAGCCCTATGGGGCAGTTCTATCATGTTCTGTAGGGCCCCTATGACAGTGCCTAACAACACCATAACAACGGTGATCGTACTGGCTTCTCAGAATTGCTCATGCATGAGCACTTTACCCTGTTCCTGCTTGCACCTCAATAAATAGTCCCTTCATTAAATGTTCTTTTTCTGTTTTTCAGCTTTATTGAGGTGTAATTGATACATAATAAACTGCACACATATAAAATGTACAATTGCTGAGTTTTGACAAATGTGTACACTAGGAAACCATCACCACATCAGTATAATTAACCTATCTCTTGCCCCAAACGTGTCATTAAATATTCTTGAATTGAACCTTTTGAATGTGCCATCTCTTTCCTGGCAAAACCCTGACTGAGCCTCAGGTCTGAAAAATTCAGATTTTATTACCCTAAGTCCAGCGCTGTCTTTACACTTGTTCAAGAGAAAAATTAATAACAGGCATCTTTCACTGTAAGGCTTTTATTACCTGCGAAATCCAACACTAACCATAACAGTTCCTGACCAAATCATGCCAGGGCTTTTTTTCACCTGAAGTTGCTAATTTTTTCTTTCCTGTTTGAAGCCAAGCTTACTCAATTTAAATTTCAAAAAATATCATGGCTGAAGGTAGGTAGAGGGCCAGAGACCACCCTGTGACCAGATAGCAGTTGATCTCACCGAAAGGGGGAGGGCAGGGCTCAATCAATCATATAAAGATTAGGCAACGGTTGATTTTCTATTCTTCTTCCTCCTCTTCTCTTTATAAGCCTAATTGTAACCAGCCTACTTTGAGCCATTTGCTTTTTTTGGAATCAAAACGGTCTCCTTATAATGTATACAGAATAACTGCTCAGTATAAACATTATGTTTTAATTTTTTTTTGAGTTTTAATTATTTTTAACTCACTATACCTTTACCGGAAACCCTGGTGGCATAGTGGCTAAGAGCTACAGTTGCTAACCAAAGTGTTGGCAGTTCAAATCCACCAGGCATTCCTTGGAAACTCTATAGGGCAGTTCTACTCTGTCTTACAGGGTTGCTATGAGTCAGAACCGACTCAATGGCAATGAGTTTGGTTTTGTTTTTTTTGTATATTTTCACAGTCTTATAAACAGTCTTTTTATTGTCAGAAGGAGCCCTGGTAGAGACCAATGGTCTTGTGGCAGCCATCATAGGCAAGAAACCAGCCATCAGCTGATTTCCTTTTTAGATAAGTGTCTGGCTTCCAGTCAAAGCAAGAAAATGAGAGACTGGGGTCGAGTAACCAGTTGAAACTACATCTGGCCAGCCTCACAGGTGCAGCTATGACCAGCACGTCCTCAATCTGACCTTTTGACATTAAAAAAAAAAAAAAAGAAAACCAAACCTATTGCCCTCAAGTCCATTCCAACTCATAGCAACCCTATAGGACAGAGTAGAACTGCCCCACAGGGTTTCCAAGGAGCACCTGGTGAATTTGAACTGCTGACCTTTAGGTTAGCAGCAATAGCTCTTAACCACTAGCCACCAGGATTTCTCTTTTGACATTAGAAGGCTAAAAATACATCCCCGTCTATGCCCCCCAGACATGGGCAAAAAGCCATCTTTGTGGCCCCCTTTCCAGACTAAGCAGGCGCAGAGAGAGAAGCACCCAAAAAGTCTCTTTGGGCCAGACCAGTCAGTGACCCTGCTCCTCCCATAACAACTCTTCCCCATTTTTTGTCTCTAATAAAAGTTCTCTCAGCTGTTGTTCTGGCAACCACCTTGGTGACAAAAGTCCTGCTGTGCTCTTTTGCTTGGCCAACCAAATAAAGCTTCACCCATTTTGTGTACCTGTAGATGCATGGAGCAAGACCTGAAACCCCCGGTAACATGATTGTAGGGTGCTAACCAAAAGGTCATCAGTTTGAAGGTACCAGCTCTCTGCAGGAGAAAGATGTGGCTGTCTGCTTTTGTTAAGATTTATAGCCTTGGAAACCCTATGGGGGGGATTCTACTATATCCTATAGGGTCACTATGACTTAGAATTGACTCAACGGCAGTGGGTTTGGTTTATAGTCAGTCATCTTACTAATATTTATGTTTTATTTCTACATTCCTGTTGTCCATTCTCACCACTTGTCTGTCAATTTGTCCTATTGTGGTGATTTGTGTGTTGCTGTGATGCCAGAAAGCATGCCACCTATATTTCACATACCAGCAGGGTCACTCAGACTAAGACAGACTAGGAAGAAGGACCTGGCGATCTACTTCTGAAAAAAAAAATGAGTTATACCTAAACATAAAGAAAACAAAAATTCTCACAATTGGACCAACAAGCAACATCACAATAAACAGAGAAAATATTGAAGTTTTCATGAATTTCATTTTACTTGCATCCACAATCAACATCCATAGAGCAGCATGCAAGAAATCAAGTAATGTTGACCTCATAGACATATACAGAGCACTATACCTGACAGCAGCCAAGTTTACTTTCTTTTCTAAAGCATGTGGAACATTCTCCAGAATAGACCATGTATTAGGCCATAAAACACCTTAACAGAATCCAAAGCACTGAAATATTACAAAGTATTTTTTCTGACCATAAAGCCATAGCAGTAGAAATCAGTCACAGAAAAAGCAACAGAAAAAAAAATCGAACATATGGAAATTGAGCAACACCTTGCTCAAAAACTACTGGATTACAGAAGAAAGTAAGGACAGAATAAAGAAATTTGCAGAATCAGATGACAATGAAAACACTTGCTACCAGAACCTTTGGGACACAGCAAAAGCAGTGCTCAGAGGTCAATTTATAGCAATAAATGCACACATCGAAAAAGAAGAAAGGGCCAAAATCAAAACACTAGTCTTTGCAATGGATTGAACTCTGTCCCCTAAAAATATGTGTCAACTTGGTTAGGCTGTGTGTGGTTGCCCTCCATTTTGTTGTTTTCCTATGTGTTATAAACAGTAATCTCTGCCTGTGGCTAAAGAGTATTTGGGTGGGAATAACACCCTTGCTTAGGTCACATCCCTAATCTAATGTACAGGGAGTTTCCCTGGGGTGTGGCCAGTACCACCTTTTCTCTCTCAAGAGATAAAAAGGAAAGGGAAATGAGCAGAGAGTTGGGGACCTCATACCACCAAGAAGGAAGCACCAGGAGCATAGCAAGTCCTTTCGACCCAGGGTCCCTGTGTAGAGAAGCTCCTAGTTCAGGGGAAGATTGATGAGAAGGAGCTTCCTCCAGAGCCGACAGAGAGAGAAAGCCCGCCCTTGGAGCTGATGCCCTGAATTTGGACTTCTAACCTACCAGACCGTGAGAAAATAAATTTCTCCTTGTTAAAGCCATCTACTTGTGGTATTTCTGTTATAGCAGCATTACATGACTAAGACAGTGAAGAACATGGACTGCCAAAAGAATGAACAAATGTCTTGGAAGAAGTACAACCAGAATATCCCTTATGAGAGAGGATGGTGAGACTTCATCTCATGCACTTTGGCCACATTATCAGGAGGGACCAGTCCCTGGAGAAGGACATCATGCTTTGTAAAGCAGAGGGTCACCAAAAAGAGGAAGGTCCTCAGTGACATGGATTGACACAGTGGCTGCAACAATGGGCTTATACATAGCAACGATTGTGAGGATGGCATGGAATTGGGCAGTGTTTTGTTCCATTGTATGTAGGGTTCCTACGAGTCAGAACTCACTTGATGGCACCTAACAACAATAACAACATTGTCAGTTCAGGTGGCACAAACGATTTGTGCTCTACTGCTAACCTAAATGTTGGTAATTTGAACCCACTCATTGACCCCATGAAAGAAAGGCCTGGTAATCTGCTTCCATAAAGATTACAAGCCAAGAAAACCCTATGGAGAAGTCCTACTCTATAACACTTGGGATCACCACGAGTTGGGATTAACTCAATGGCAACAAAACTGGTTTGATTTGAATTGCCTCTTTATTTGAGATCATCACCATGTTTCATATTGCTACATATGGCCACCGTGCTCAGAAGAGCACTTTGCAAGTTGTTTTTTTGCATTGGAATTGTTTGACTACAAGAAACAGAGAGCAACTCAAGTTATTTCAAATACAGGGGAATTATTACAGTTGTTGTTGTCGTTAGGTGCCGTCGAGTTGGTTGCGACTCATAGCGGCCCTATGCACAACAGAAAGAAACACTGCCCAGTCCTGAGCCATCCTTACAATCATTATGCTTGAGCTCACTGTTGCAGCCACTGTGTCAATCCACCTTGTAGAGGGTCTTCCTCTTTTCCGATGACCCTCTACTTTGCCAAGCATGATGCCTTCTCCAGGGACTGATCCCTCCGACAACATATCCAAAGTATGTAAGACGCAGTCTCACCATCCTTGCCTCCAAGAAGCATACTGGTTGTACTTCTTCCAAGAAAGATTTGTTCACTATTTTGGCAGTCCACGGTACATTCAATATTTTTCGCAAACACCACAATTCAAAGGCATCAATTCTTCGGTCTTCCTGTTCATTGTCCAGCTTTCACACGCATATGATGCGATTGAAAACACCTTGGCTTGGGTCAGGCGCACCTTAGTCTTTAAGGTGACATTTTTGCTTTTCAACACTTTAAAGAGGTGATTTGCGGCAGATGTACCCAATGCAATGTGTCAGTTGATTTCTTGGCTACTGCTTCCATACGGGTGTTGATTGTGGATCTAAGTAAAATGAAATCTTTGACAACTTCAATCTTTTCTCCATTTATCATGATGTTGCTCATTGGTCCAGTTGTGAGGATTTTTGTTTTCTTTATGATGAGGTGCAATCCATACTGAAGGCTGTGGTCTTTGATCTTCATTAGTAAGTGCTTCAAGCCCTTTTCACATTCAGCAAGCAAGGTTGTGTCATCTGCATAATGCAGCTTGTTAATGAGTCTTCCTCCAATCCTGATGCCCTATTCTTCATATAGTCCAGCTTCTCAGATTATTTGCTCAGCATACAAATTGAATAGGTATGGTGAAAGAATACAACCTTGGCGCACATCTTTCCTGACTTTAAACCAATCAGTGTCCCCTTGTTGTGCCTGAACAACTGCCTCTTGATCTATGTAAAGTTTCCTCATGAGCACAATTAAGTGTTCTGGAATTCCCTTTCTTCGCAATGTTATCCATAATTTGTTATGATCCACACAGTCGAATGCCTTTGCATAGTCAATAAAACACAGGTAAACACCCTTCTGGTATTCCGTGCTTTCAGCCAGGATCCACCTGACATCAGCAATGATATCCCTGGTTCCACATCCTCTTCTGAAGCCAGCCTGAATTTCTGGCAGTTCCCTGTCGATATACTGATGCAGCCGTTTTTGAATGACCTTCAGCAAAATTTTGCTTCCGTGTGATATTAATGACATTGTTCTATAATTTCCACATTTGGTTGGATCACTTTTCTTGGGAATAGGCATATATATGGATCTCTTCTAGTCAGTTGGCCAGGAAGCTGTCTTCCATATTTCTTGGCATAGACAAGTGAGCACCTCCAGTGCTGCATCTGTTTGTTGAAACATTTCAATTGATATTCCATCAATTCCTGGAGCCTTGTTTTTTGCCAATGCCTTCAGAGCAGCCTGGATCTCTTTCTTCAGTACCATCGGTTCCTGATCATATGCTACCTTTTGAAATGGTAGAACATCGACTAATTCTTTTTGGTATAATAACTCTGTGTGTTCCTTCCTTCTTCTTTTGATGCTTCCCGCATCGTTTAATATTTTCCCCATAGAATCTTTCACTATTGCAACTTGAGGCTTGAATTTTTTTCTTCAGTTCTTTCAGCTTGAGAAACACCAAGCGTGTTCTTCCCTTTTGGTTTTCTATCTCCAGCTCTTTGCACATGTCATTATAATACTTTGTCTTCTCGAGTCGCCCTTTGAAGTCTTCTGTTCAGTTCTTTTACTTCATCATTTTTTCCTTTTGCTTTAGCTGCTCAACATTCATAAGCAAGTTTCTCCTCTGACATCCATCTTGGTCTTTTCTTTCTTTCCTGTCTTTTCAATGACCTCTTGCTTTCTTCTTGTATGATATCCTTGATGTCAGTCCACAACTCATCTGGTCTTCAGTCACTAGTGTTCAATGCGTCAAATCTATTCTTCAGATGGTCTCTAAATTCAGGTGGGATATAATCAAGGTCATATTTTGGCTCTTGTGGACTTGCTCTGATTTTCTTCAGTTTCAGCTTGAACTTGCATATGAGCAATTGATGATCTGTTCCACAGTCGGCCCCTGGCCTTTTTCCGACTGATGATATTGAGCTTTTCCATCGTCTCTTTCCACAGATACAATCAATTTGATTCCTGTGTGTTCCATCTGGCGAGGTCCATGTGTATAGTGCCATTTATGTCAGTGAAAGAAGCTATTTGCAATGAAAAAGTCATTGGTCTTGTAAAGTTCTATCATTCTCTCTTTGGCATTGATTCTGTCACCAAGCCCCTTCTTTATTTCCAGCTGCCTCCTCAAAGTACAGTTGACCTTAATGACGTGGATGGAGTAAAGCTTTTGGGACCTTCATTTGCTGATGTGGCATGACTCAAAATGAGAAGAAACAGCCGCAAACATCCATTAATAATCAGAACCTGAAATGTACAAAGTGTGAATCTAGGAAAATTGGAAATCGTCAAAAATGAAATGGAATGCATAAACTTCAATATCCTAGGCATTAGTGAGCTGAAACGGACTGGTAATGGCCATTTTGAGTCAGACAATCATATAGTCTGCTATGCTGGGAATGACAACTTGAAGAGGAATGGTGTTGCATTCATCGTCAAAAAGAACATTTCAAGATCTATCCTGAAGTACAACGCTGTCAATGATAGAATAATATCCATATGCCTACAAGGAAGACCAGTTAATATGACTATTATTCAAATTTACGCACAACGACTAAGGCCAGAGATGAAGAAATAGAAGATTTTTATCAGCTGCTGCATTATTACAGTAAGAAATATTAATCTCAGGCAAATGCAGTGACATGGCTGAACCTTCCTTAGTGAACCTGTTTCTGGACTCAAGGCAGCTTGCGTTGTTGAGCGTCGGTGATCATCAGTGCTCATTCGACTTTGTCCTTTATCCTTCATTTGACTCAGCTCCTCTCCAAGCATCTTCATCCTTCTGCCCTACCACAAGCTGGTAACTTCACTACAGTCTCTATCTTTTTGGTTCAGGCCGTACAAGTCAGAAGTTGCTGGCCAGTTAGCCAATCTATTGAGCCTGTCCTTTCTTGTGCCAGGTGACTATCCATAGTCCAATTAGCTGGAGCTGGAGAACCAGGTTATGGACACTGCACAATCAGCAGAAGATTCAAATAGGAGTGCAGTCTCTGATGCAGGGGTGTAAGTGGATTAAAAAAAAAAAAACAACAGAAAAAAGGATCTAGTTAATACTTTCTCAGTTATTAACATTAAGAAGATTCTCATATAAAAACAAGTTTTGGACAACTCAGTTCATTCTGCTAGACATCTTCAAATCTACCTCTGCTTTGTACTTTTACTTTCATTTAAAACCACTAAAAGGAAGAATAATATGTAGGGCTGATGTCACTACCCCTTGAAGGCATAGAAGTAATTACAGCTGGTATGAGCAAGTCTTGATTAAGATATAGTTGCTTGTAATTAGGACCTAAAAAGGAAGTTGGAGACATTTCTGTATACTTCTCAGAGTTTATACTATACTAACAGTCATGGTAAAGCTCTAAGTGGAACACAGGGTATGCAGGGTTTCCCAAATGATTTTTCGTTACAGAAAACTTTTTCCATGGATTTCTTGAGAAAACATGCTGTGAATGATTTTGGATAAGCTAAACACAGAACAGCAATCACAAAAATAGAAAAGGACAATGCATAAGTCTTATTGGCTATATAGTGCAGGCTCTGTACCCAAGTGTTCAACTGTAGCACAGAGTTTTGATTGCCTTTGTTCAAAACAGACAAGATCCACGATTACTGAACATTTTAATCAAAGATTCTATAGCAGAATCCTGATCAAAAGGGGGAAAATGAAGAACAGAATTTCAAATTCTCATGAATGTCAGACTTTCTGGAGCCATGGAAGCTGGATCAATCCCCAAAACTATTGCCCTGAGATAATCTTTAAACTGTGACAGAATTCCAAAATTGAGGTGCCTGACTCATATCAGAATGACCAGTTCAAGTCTGAGCACATCTTAGATTTTGATCATTTCCCCTGCAAGTGCCAAGCCCTTAGATGGACTTAAGTACATAACAAAGGAAACGTTTTTCTCTGCAGTTAAACTAAAGATATAGAAAAATGTTTCTAATGGAGGGTCTTGACACAAGATCCTTATCAGGAATCCCCTCAGTAGCCCTCAGGAAATGTTTTAGGATACTTACCTTGTGACAAACCTGTAACTTGCCCCCCCTCAGTCGTATATTTAACCAATGCAAATAGACCATATTTGTGTTTCCAACCAATCACTGTAAAGCCCCTGCTTTGAGTTGTTACACTCCCTGCTTGTCTAATCTTGCAAATTCCAATCAGAATGTTGTATTCTACCTCATAAATATGCCTCTCTGACTCCTCTGTTTTGAAGTGTTTGGTTACACTTTGTGAGATCAAACTGGCCTGGATTTTATCTGTCTTCAACCTTCAATAAACCTCTTTACTCTTATTTTAATAAAGTATATTTTCTTACTGTTAGACATTACTTAGTTTCAGAAAAGTGGAATTCAAAGGCATGTTATCTTCGGCAGCCCCCGGGAAGTCATGAGTTTGGCCTTCTGGTACCAACAAAGTCATTTTGGGCTTGCCATGGTCCAGATCCCCAGGAGTTGTCCCAGGTAAAAAGCCTCTCAAGTTGAACTCTGTTTCCTTGCATTGGGTTCTTCAAGATTTATTGTTAGCCCTTTTTCCTCCTTTCATTTTCAGCTTGCTCTAAGCATTTGGATGAGTTTGTTGCCAGATTCAGTTCGGTGGGGCTGTCCTCAGCCCATTAAGTTGGAACTTGCATGGTTTTCTTAAGTGCACGTTAAGGTTTCAGTGTGCATTCAGATTTTGAGGCACATTCAAGTTTCTGTATACACAGAGAGTCGGATTCCATTAGCATGTGCAAATTTCAGAAAATCAGTGGCTACAGTGGCCTGTTTTGAGCTGGATAAATTCTGCAAAGTAAATTGGAAAATCAAGGCTCCTGAATTCAGCAAATACAATGGAATGCCTATTTTTGATTGGTATTTGGAAGCCTACAAAAGATGCCAAGAAATTAAAACTACTTTGATGCAGGGTGAAAAACAAAAAAACAAACCTTATGCCATCAAGACAATTCTGACTCATAGTGACCCTATAGGACATTGTAGAACTACCCCATAGAGTTTCCAAGGAGTACCTAGTGGGTTTGAACTGCCGACCTTTGGTTAGCAGCCATAGCTCTTAACCACCACACCACTATGCAGGATGCAATTTCTAAATTGACCAAACAACTAAAGGAAATACTGTGTCAGGCATCTGGCCCTATCCATGCTGCCTCTGCTCCTTCTGCTCCTCTGCCAGCTGACTTTATATCCTCTACCTTCTTACTCTACTAATACCTTTCCTGAACTCCCTTTCTACCCCAAGGAACCTGCTAAAAAACAGCTGGAGAAACTAGTTACTGATGTGGTCCCAGAAGTACCTTTAAAAATAAGATACCCCGAAGAAACTAATAAACCTCTGCAGGTTTCTTTTGCCCCTTGGTCTAAAGCAGAATTCTGCACAATTGTAAAGGAATTTCCTAACCTTCATAAAGGCCCTCAAAGATTCACCCAGGAACTTACCAGTTAATAAATATGCTAGTAGGACCAGGAAAAGCTTTGAGATAGATGGAAAAGACTATCTGGACTCACCCAGAAAGCTCATTAAACTTAAAAGCCAATGCCCCTAGCACAGAACTAACTCATAGATTCTATTCTCAAAGTTTTTTTCCCAGGAAAATAGATTTTGACTAAAGCATAATGATAGGAACTGCTTGATAAAACTTTGCTGAACACTCCGGCTTAAATCTAACAGAGTCTGGAGCTGAAATAGCTTTCAAGTCCGTGTTCCTAAATGTACTTCATTCTAAATTATCTGAGCTAGTCAAACAGCACAGACTGGACTGGAAACCTGTTGCTAACCCTGCTAGGACTTTTATTTGATTTTGGGAGACCAAAGTTTCTACCTACTCTTAACATCCTTGCTAAGTGAGCTTGGATCTTTTTCTACCAGGATGCTGCTTTAGGGTTCATATTCAAAAACACTGTAAGCTGAGTATACTAGAAGTATCTTGGAATTAAAGTGATCACTTGGGAAAATGAATTCCCATTTGCTCTGTCTTTTTTCTCCCCTTCAACTTCAGGAAAATGTGCTCCCATTTCTGGTGTCTTCTTTCCTCTTTAGGGAACTTTTTTGTCTGATGCTCATTGTTGTCAGAAGGTCTGAGACCACTCCATCTGAGACTCTGATCAATTAAAAAGTATTATGTGGAACTTGTTTTTCTGTTCAATTGGTTGAATCTTACCAAAGAATTGCTGTATACATTTTAAGACACTGGGTTGTTTATGTTATGTGGTATTTTACAAGCCTGATTTTTGAGCTAGCCTCACAGACCAGTGGGTTTATGTGTTTTTCTGTCTCATTTTGTTCTGAGAGTTTGCCTTTGATCTAGAGAGTAATGTCTGAATTTGTATCTTGTCTATAGGGTGGCTATGAGTGGGAATCAACTCAACAGCAACAGGTTTGGTTTTTTGGTTATCAAGTTGGAGGTCATGACTAGCAGTTTTTGTTTTTCATGAAGATTTCAGTCCCCCTCCCCCCAGAAAAACTGCTTTTTGCTTCTGTATTATGATTTGGACTTTTAGTAGCTACTTTGAGCTATTTCAAAAGTGCAGTGAAAAAAGAATAAATTGTTTATTCTGATTGGTATAACAAAGCCTTAAAAACAGGACAAATTATTCTAAATTCTTCTCTAAAGGATCCTATAAAGCATGCAAAAGATAAGGTTATGAAAAAGTAATAAAATCCTACCTCCGGATGGTGTTATTAAATTAGATTGTATTGTTTCTTCTCATTGGTTCAATGATAAATAAGTGCTTATATAAATTTTAATAGTAAAAATATTTCCAGAAATTAATGAAAGCGAATTTGTTCTGACAAAGATTTTTTTCTTCTGTAGGATGTCAATCTTAAAAGCAAAAGCTTTCGCAGTATAACTTGAGCAAGAGGAAGTCATAGAAGCTTCATAGATACATCCAAACACATGAAGGACTGAGTTACTGGGGCTGAGGGCTATGGACCATGGTTACAGTGGTCATCTAGGTCAATTGGCATAACATAGCTCATAAAGAAGATGTTCTACATCCAACTTTGGTGAATAGCATCTGGGGTCTTAAAAGCTTGCCAGTGGCCATTTAAGATATATCAATTGGTCCCATCCCATCTGGAGCAAAGGAGAATGAAGAAAAAAAAGACACAAGGGAAAGATCATTCCAAAGGACTAATGGACCACAAGTACCACAACTTCCACCAGCCTGAGCTCAGAACAACCAGATGGTCACCCGCTACCATCACCAACCATTCTGACAGGGATCACAATAGAGGGTCCCAGACAGAACAGGAGAAAAATGTAGAACAAAATTCAAATTTACACACACGAAAAAAGAGACCAGACTTACTGGTCTGACATAGACTGAAGGAAATCCCAAGACTGTGACCCCTGGACACCCTTTTAACTCAGAACTGAAGCTACTCCTAAAGTTCACAGTTCAGCCAAAGATTGGACAGGTCTATAAAACAAACAGTAGCACATGTGAGAAATGTGCTTCTTAGTTCAACCATGTGCACGAGACCAAATGGGCAACACCTGCCCAAAAGCAAAGATGAGAAGGCAGGAAGGGACAGGAAAAATGCACAGTTGGAAATTGGGAACCCAGGGTGGGGAAGGGGAGAGTGTTGACACATCACAGGGATTGCAACAAGTATCACAAAACAATTTGTGTATAAATTGTTGAATGAGAAACTAATTTGCTCTGTAAACTTTCACCTATGGCACAATTAAAAAAAAAATGTGCACACAGTTTAAAGTGAAAAAAAAAACTTTCTATGTAACTTAAGCTAGATATTATATGAAATATATCTTATGTTATATAAAAAGTATAAATTTGTCTTAAAGTAAAACTAGTAGTATTGTAGGGAAAAAGCACTGCAAAGTTTAGTAAAGCAAAAAGAAAGGTTTATTTGGCATATATTCAAAAAAGCAAAAGTGAGAAGTGCACATGGATGCAGGCAGAGCTAATGATTGCCTGAATCCGAGGAACATTGCAGAATCATCAGTATATATTAACATCACAGAATTGGTAAAATCATTGAAAGCTTTACCCCTTCACTGATCAGCTAAAAACTGCTAGATCAGTGTGATTCTACATTTTGAATTATCTTTCTTAATAATCTTTGGTACAGGTTTCAGTAACAATACTAAGGAGGGTCTTCACTGGTCTAACAAATTTTCTATTCACTAAATGCTGGTAGAAAAAGATAACAGTGGAAAGTCTTTTGTGTTCTGTTTGATTGGCTTATGTGAAGTTTCCCTAAAAGATATTTCCCAAGGTTGTCTTAGCTATTGTCTTTATTTAAGGGGCCAGTTGATGTGTTCTTGTGAGTCCTTGTGATCCCAGCTCCAGATGGGTCACATTCTCTATGCTGAAGGACAGGGAATAATGATTCCAATATTATTTCCTATATCAGGAAAAAAGGAGGCATAAGATAAGCCTTGCTCTGATTTTCTTCAGTTTCAGCTTGAAGTGATGTATGAGCAATTGATGGTCTGTTACACTGAAGAAAAGCAGAGCAAGTCCGCGAGACCCAAAATATGACCTTGAGTATAGCCCACCTGAATTTAAAGACCATTTGAAGAATAAATATGATGCATTGAACGCTAGTGACCAAAGACCAGAAGAGTTGTGGAATGACATCAAGGACATCATACATGAAGAAAGCAAGACGTCATTGAAAAGAGAGAAAAGACCAAGACGGATGTCAGAGGAGACTCTGAAACTTGCTCACAAACATCCAGCAGCTAAAGTAAGAGGAAGAATTGATGAAGTAAAAGAACTGAACAGAAGATTTCAAAGGGCATCTCGAGAAGACAAAGTATTATAATGACATGTGCAAAGACCTGGAGTTGGAAAACCAAAAGATAAGAACATGCTCGTCATTTCTCAAGCTGGAGGAACTGAAGAAAAAATTCAAGCCTCGAGTTGCAATAATGAAGGATTCTATTGGGAAAATATTAAACAACGCAGGAAGCATCAAAAGAAGATGGAAGGAATACACAGAGTCATTATACCAAAAAGAATTAGTCGATGTTCAACCATTTCAAAAGGTAGCATATGATCAGGAACCGATGGTACTGAAGGAAGAAGTCCAAGCTGCTCTAAAGGCATTGGCAAAAAACAAGGCTCCAGGAACTGATGCAATATCAATTGAGATGTTTGAACAAACGGATGCAGTGCTGGAGATGCTCATACGTCTATGCCAAAAAATATGGAAGACAACTTCCTGGCCAACTGATTAGAAGAGATCCATATTTATGCCTATTCCCAAGAAAGGTGATCCAACCGAATGTGGAAATTATAGAGCAATATCATTAATATCACACGGAAGCAAAATTTTGCTGAAGATCATTCCAAAAAGGCTGCAGCAGTATATCAACAGGGAGCTGCCAGAAATTCAGGCTGGCTTCAGAAGAGGATGTGGAACCAGGGATATCATTGCTGATGTCAGATGGATTCTGGCTGAAAGCAGAGAATACCAAAAGGATGTTTACCTGTGTTTTATTGACTATGCAAAGGCTTTTTACTCTGTGTGGATCATAACAAAATTATGGATAATTTTGCGAAGAACGGGAATTCCAGAACACTTAATTGTGCTCATGAGGAACTTTTACATAGATCAAGAGGCAGTTGTTCAGAGAGAACAAGGGGATACTGATTGGTTTAAAGTCAGGAAAGATGTGTGCCAAGGTTGTATTCTTTCACCATACCTATTTAATCTGTATGCTGAGCAAATAATCCGAGAAGCTGGACTACATGAAGAAGAAGGCGGCATCAGGATTGGAGGAAGACTCATTAACAACCTGCATTATGCAGATGACACAATCTTGCTTGCTGAATGTGAAAAAGGCTTGAAGCACTTACTAATGAAGATCAAAGGCCACAGCCTTCGGTATGGATTGCACTTTAACATAAAGAAAACAAAAATACTCACAACTGGACCAATGAGCAACAGCATGATAAACAGAGAAAAGATTGAAGTTGTCAAAGATTTCATTTTACTTGGATCCACAATCAACAGCGATGGAAGCAGCAGTCAAGAAATCAAAAGACCCATTGCATTGGGTAAATCTGCTGCAAAGGACTTCTTTAAAGTGTTGAAGAGCAAAGATGTCACCCTGAAGACTAAGGTGCACCTGACCCAAGCCACGGTATTTTCAATCACATCATATACATGTGAAAGCTGGACAATGAATAAGAAAGACAGAAGAAGAGCTGACGCCTTTGAATTGTGGTGTTGGTGAAGAATGTTAAATATACCATGGACTGCCAAAAGAACAAACAAATCTGTCTTAGAAGAAGTACGACCAGAATGCTCCCTAGAAGCAAGGATGGCGAGACTGTTTCTTACATACTTTGGACATGTTGTCAGAAGGGATCAGTCCCTGGAGAAGGACATCATGCTTGGCAGAGTACAGGGTCAGTGGAAAAGAGGAAGACCCTCAATGAGGTGGATTGACACAGTGGCTGCAACAATGAGCTCGAGCATAACAACGATTGTGAGGATGGCTCAGGACTGGGCAGTGTTTCGTTCTGTTGTGCATAGGGTAGCTATGAGTCGGAGCCGACTGGACGGCACCTAACAACAACAACAAGATAAGCCTAGAGGGAAAAAAAAAGGCTAGTCAAGAATTAATGGGTTCACTTACAAAATTACTAAAAAGTTTTGGAATTTACTGGGTAAATAAATAGTGATAAAGAGAAGGCAAAACTGCTTATTAAGAGAATAGCAAAAGTGAAATAATTTGGTTATTTTTTTTCTTTCAAAATACCTAGGCCTAGAGTGAGCTTCTTGGCTCCAGTAGACACTGGAGACTATGTGTGCAGCTCTTGTCTGGAGGGGAGATGGGAAGGCAGAGGGGACAGGAGCTGGTTGAATGGACCTGGGGAATACAGGGTGGAGAAGAGGAGTATGCTGTCTCATTTAAGGGGAGAGCAGCTAGGAGTGCATAGCAGGGTGTATATAAATTTTTGTATGAAAATCTGACTTGATTTGTAAACTTTCACTTAAAACACATACACAAAAAAGTACCTAGGCCAACTTAAACATATGTAAACTAATTAGGATGACCAATTCTTGTCTTTGACTAGGAGCCAAAAGATAGGAAGGGCAGGACAAGATAAGGCCTCTTTGGCCCCCAGCCTCTGAGGTCATGCAGCTCCAGGGAATCTTCTGAATAATACCCTCCCGACTAGGTGAAGATCTTTTGAGACAAAGGAAAATAAGAAAAATGGGGTCTTACTATAGTTATCGGAAACCCTGGTGGAGTAGTGATTAAGTGCTACAGCTGCTAACCAAAGGGTCAGCAGTTCAAATCCACCAGGCGCTCCTAGGAAACTCTATGGGGCAGTTCTACTCTGTCCCATAGGGTTGCTATGAGTCGGAATCGACTCGACGGCACTGGGTTTGGTTTGGTTTGGTTACTATAGTTATCAGGAATTGGGTGGATCCCCATCTGTCATGGATTGAATTATGACCCCCCTAAAAAACACAAATGTGTGCATCAACTAGGTTAGGCCATGACTGTGTCGTTGTCCTCCATTTTGTGATTGTAATTTTATGTTAAGAGGGTCAGTGTCGGATTATAACACCACCCTTACTCAGGTCACCTCCCTGACCCAATGTAATGGGTGTTTCCCTGGGGTGTGACCCGCACCACCTTTTATCTCTCAGGAGATAAAAGGAAAGAGAAACAAGAGAAAGCAGCAGGAGGAGCAAAGCACATCCTTTGGACCTAGGGTCCCTGCACCTGAGAAGCTCCTCAACCAGGGGAAGATTGATGACAAGGAATCTTCCTTCAGAGCTGACAGAGAAATTCTTCCGCTGGAGCTGATGCCCTGAATTTGGGTTTTTAGCCTCCTTTACTGTGAGGAAATAAATTTCTCTTTGTTAAAGCTATCCACTTGTGGTATTTCTGTTATAGCAATGCTCGATGACTAAGACACCACCCTAAAAGCATTATGAACAGGTTCTCTCTATTACAGAGGAATTTTAAAAAGCCAAAAGATAGAAATAACAAGGAGACACATCTGAAATGGCCTGGTTAAATGTTTCTACTCCTAGCCAGAGACTTAGGGTTATATCCATATCAATGAATTGGTTGGTTGAGCAGAGACTTTGTGATTTCCAAAACCAGTTTATAAAGCCTTAAAGGGCTACAGTTAGTTCGGGGAAAACATGGAAAATGGAAAAAGGTTGAATAAAACAAGACTATTTAAACAAACTTTTTTCAACAGTAATTACATTTTTAGCATATAGGCTTAATATAAATTCCAAGACCTTTAGGTAACTTTCTGATATTAAATTTAGCTAATATTTGTTATAATTTAAGTTCATATACTTTTTTTTTTTTAATGCCACAGAGAAGGGATATTTATTTGGGCCTGCTAATGCCACTTAAAGGGTTGTACTATAAGAAATATGAAACAGACTAACTTTAAAAGGTGAGTCAAAGCTTTTATCTGGCTGAAAGTTTGATGGGTTAATTTATGAGAATTTCTAAAAGCTTTAACGTCAAATAGCAAAAAGATTTTTTTTTTTTTTTTGCTGTTAAAGTAACAAAATTTGTGTAATTACTGGGTTCAAGAGTTAATCTATTCTGCATGTAATCTGTCTCCAATCCAAGAGTTCACTATCTCATTGGAATAAATTCCTGAGCTGAAAATCAAGCTGCACAGTTTTGATAGAAGCTAAAGTTTTTATCATTAAGATCTTTGGTTAAATAACTTAAGTATTGTTTCTCAATGACCTGTGATAAACTCCTGACAACTTTGAAGCATCGTGGAAAGCTACAAATGTTTTCTTTCTGAGAAAAGTACTAGAAAGATTTCTTTAATATTATAAATTACATGAAACATGTTGTCTAATCAAGAATGTGCCTGGTTCTCTTTGGGTAAAAAATTTGCATGTTGATATTTCCTCTAATGTTTTTGCCTGACATTAGATAACAAGTACATACTATTATGTTATAATTTTATTATTTTTTAATTGCTAGCTTGGCCATACCTTTGCTTCTCTTGAATCTCACATCATCAAAGCTGATGAGGAATTCACATCATTTACTCATGTAGTTTTTATTACTATTCAGATGTTTAGAGATATGATAATTTTGCTATATTCTCAGTATGTCCTGATTATATGATATCGTGTCTCAAGATTATTATGCATTATATCTGAAGCTCTTTAAAAATCAGGTTAATCATTATGTTTAGAGATATTTTTGTCTGAATTGATGTTATTTGGCTCTACATTACCTTTTGTAATTAATTCCCATCACGTGTTGTCAAGCAACAATGCATACTCTGTTTAAAATGAAAGTAAACAGATTTATTGAGAGCGAAGGCACTTGAGCCAGGGACACACCGAATCTCACTAAATGAAAACCAGCAGTCCAAAAGGCTATGGTCACACAGGCATAGTTACAGGGTTGAAACAGGAACTTAGCTTACTATATTCTGACTGATAGATGAACAATCAATAAGGTAGAAAGCCGGAATATCTTGAAGTGGGGCTTTGGTTGGGATTGGTTAACAGAGTATACGTGAGTTAAGGGAATTGAGAACACTCACATAATTGTGAAAATACTTGCTCAGAGAGTCACAAGATGATTCATATGGGGCCAGCGTCTGTAGCTTCTGTCTAGCCAGGGCCCCAAGGTAATATGCATAAGAATGAAAAAAAGTCAGTTGGCTGCTTTCATCCATCCAGAGGCCCAAGGCCTTATGTATGTTAATGGGAAGAGGTTAGTCTGCTGGTCCCACCAACCAGAGGCCCAGGGCCATATTCAAATGAAGAAGTCAAGGTTACCTTCTCAGGAACGCAGAAACAAAAGTCACAAAATGGAGTTGGGCCTACACCTGAGCCAGCTACCCTAGACATGCTAGGCACCTCAGTTTTGGAACCCTTTCAAGTCCCCTCCTTGAGATCAAGAATTTCTAGCTAAATACTTTAATCATTTCAATGACCACTGTCTTTTGATGCTCCCTGCATCGTCTAACGTTTTCCCCATAGAATCCTTCAATATTGCAATTCAAGGCTTGAATTTTCCCTTCAGTTCTTTTAGCCTGAGAAATGCTGATTGTGTTATTCCCTTTTGGTTTTCCATCTCCAGGTCTTTGCACATTTCATTATAATACTTTGTCTTCTCGAGTTTCCCTTCGAAATCTTCAGTTTAGCTCTTTTATTTCATCATTTCCTCCATTTGCTTTAGCTACTCTGCATTCAAGAGCAAGTTTCAGAGTCTCTGCTGACATCCATTTTGGTCTTTTCTTTCTTTCCTGTCTTGTTAATGACCTTTTGCTGACTTCATGCATGATGTCCTTGATGTTATTTCACAACTTCTCTGGTCTTTGGTCATTAGTCTCAAATGCGTCAAATTTATTCTTGGGATGGTCCCTAAATTTAGGTGGGATATACTCAAGGTCATGCTCTGGCTTTTGTGGACTTGCCCTAATTTTTCTCAGCTACAACTTGAACTTGCATATGAGCAATTGGTGGTCTGTTCCACAGTTAGCCCCTGGCCTTGTTCTGACTGACGATATTGAGCTTCTTCCTTGTCTTTTTCCACAGATGTGGTTGATTTGATTCCTGTGTGGCAAGGTCCACATGAATAGTCACCGTTTATGTTGTTGAAAAAAAGGTATTTTTGATGAAGAAGTCATGAATCTTGCAAAATTCTATCATGCGATCTCCAGCATCACTTTGATCACCGATGCCATATTTTCCAACTACTGATCCTTCTTCTTTGTTTCCAACTTTTGTGTGCCAATCACCAGCAGTTATCAACTTTTTTTCTTTTTTAATTTTCCACACGAGCAAAGCTTTATTGAAAAGGCTTGTAAGCAGAGATGAGGAGGGCCTAAAGCAATGCTTACCCCCATCTCACAGAAAAAAAGACCTGCCCTGGTTTTTAAAAGTCCTTGGGCAGAAAAAGATTCATGTTTATTCACAGGCATAGGCAGGGTTTTCCGGCAAGTAGCCCATCTGGGGCAGGGATAGGTTAACTAAGGTGCATGTGCAGCAGCTTTATAAGATGGCTTCTCTCCCCGAGGCCTCTGGGATTAGTAGCAGGACTTATTATGGGATGTCACACCTGCACAGTCTGTTGCTTACTGTTCGATTACTGGCTGCTGCTGCCCCTCACTGCCCTTGTGGGATGTCATACACTGGTCACAGGTGGAGGTTCTACACATGTCCCTGGGGCTGGTTTTATCCATCTGATTCTGTAAGACAACTTTAAAGAAGTTTGTGGGCTACTTTCTGATACCCTGCCCCATTTTCTGGGGAGTGACTTTGTTTCTGAGCCCTGACCCATTTCGTGTTACTTTGTTTGCAGATTTGGGGGGTCCTCTGTTCCCTATCTTAATACCACAAGGGGATGACTTTAACAAAGAGAAATTTATTTTCTCACAGTCTAGTAGGTTACAAGTCCAATTCAGGGTGTCGGCTCCAAGGCAAGGCTTTCTCTTTCTGTTGGCTCTGAAGGAAGGTCTTTGTTTTCAATCTTCCCCTGGTTGAGGAGCTTCTCAGGGGCAGGTACCTCGAGTCCAAAGGATGTGCTCTGCTCCTGGTGCTGCTTTCTTGCTGGTATGAGGTCCCCAACTCTCTCCTTGCTTCACTTTCCTTTGATCTCTTGAAAGAGAAAAGTGGTGCAGGCCACACCTCAGGGAAATTCCCTTTACATTGGATCAGGGAAATGACCTGAGCAAGGGTAGTGTTACAATCCCACCCTAATCCTCTCTACATAAAATTACAATAACAAAATGGAGGACAACCACACAATACTGGGAATCATGGCCTAACCCAGTTGACACATATTTTTGGGGGGACACAATTCAATCCATGATATTCTACCCTTTGGCCCCCCGCAAATCACATCCTTGCAACATGCAAAACATATTCAGCCCATCTATTCATAGCAAAAGTCTTAATTCTAAGTTCAAAATCCAAAAATTCCTCCTCACTTGTGAAATCTAGAATACAAGTTATCTGCTTCCAAGGGTACAGAGGCAGAACAGGCATAAGCTAGACATTTCCATTAAAAATGGGGGAAACTGGGAGGAAAAAAAGGCATAACAGGCACCAAGCAAGTCGGCAGAACACATTACACTAGCCCTCAAAGCTTTAAAAATAATCCCCTATTCTCTGAGACAATTTACTCAATGGCCCTGCCTCCAGACTCTAGTTATTGGCCACACTCTCCAAAATCTGAGTGAAGGCCCCTTGGCCCTGGGCTTCAACTCCACCTTCCAGGCCCACTGGAAAGGCAACTATGCTCCCTCGGCTTTAGGGGCACCATTCTCCTCAACCATCTGAGTGGCAACTCCACCCTTAGAAACAACAGAGGCCATGGCTCCACCCTTTGAAGCCCCTGAGGTCATGGCCATACCTTCTGAGACTGAGGCAGCTCAGTTTTTTGTATTCCTTGTCTCTTCAGGTTCTGCTTCATTGTTTCTTGGCATCTTGGCTCCTCAGCCTCACACCCGCATCTGCCTTGCTGGGAGAAGTGTTCCAAAGCTCTGTAGCTTCACCGATAAGCACCCGGAGGCACCCCACTCTGCCAGGAAGCCTCCTGCACACAGGCATTCAGCTCTCTGACTCTGTGGGTCTGCAAGCGTAGCTCCACCGATAAGTGCCCAGAGGCACCCCACTCTGCCAGGAAGCCTCAGGTGCAAAGGCACTCAGCTTTCTCCTTCCGTGGGTTGGCGCCAGCGCCGTCTCGTGCTGGTATCCTGGCTCTGCTGCTTCTGGTTCTGTGCTGTTGCCACTTTTCTGCCACTGCAGGTTCTGTACTGCACTGGTCCTCTGCCGCTGTCGCAACTCTAGCCAATCAGTTTCAAAACTGCTTCCACATTTTAGGTATCTGTTAGAGCAGCACCCTACTCTCTCTGTACCAAATTCTGTCTTGGTCATCTAGTGCTGCTTTAACAGAAATACCACCAATGACTTTAACAAAGAGAAATTTATTTTCTCACAGTCTAGTAGGTTATAACTTCAAATTCAGGGCATCAACTCCAGAAGGCTTTCTCTCCCTGTCGGCTGTGGAGGAAGGTCTTTGTTCTCAGTCTTCCCCTTGTCGAGGAGCTTCTCAGGCACAGGGACCTTGAATCCAAATGATGCGCTCTGCTCCTCATGCTGCTTTCTTGGTGGTATGAGGTCCCTATCAACTTATTTGACTGCATGTTTGATCAATTTCAGACAGCAAAAGTTTGGTAAAAAATCTTCAATTTCCTCATCTTTGGCATTAGTGGCTGGTGTGTTAATTTGAATTATAGTCATATTAACTGGCCTTCCCTGTAGGTGTATAGATATTATCCTACCACTGACAGCATTGTACTTCAGGATAAATCTTGAGATGTTCTTTTTCACAATGAATGTGATGCCATTCCTCTTCAAACTGTCATTTCCAGCATAGTAGACCACGTTGTTGTTGTTAGGTGCCGTCGAGTCAGTTCCAAGTCATAGTGACCCTATGCATAGCAGAACAAAACACTGCCCGGTCCTGTGCCATCCTTACAAACATTGTTATGCTTGAGCTCATTGTTGCAGCCACTGTGTCAATCCACCTCGTTGAGGGTCTTGTCTTCCTCTTTTCCGCTGACCCTGTACTCTGCCAAGCATGATGTCCTTCTCCAGGGACTGATCCCTCCTGACAACATGTCCAGAGTATGTAAGACGCAGTCTCGCCATCCTTGCCTCTAAGGAGCAGTCGGGCCACACTTCCTCCAAGACGGATTTATTCGTTCTTTTGGCAGTCCATGGTATATTCAATATTCTTTGCCAACACCACAATTCAAAGGTGTCAGCTCTTCTTCGGTCTTCCTTTTTCGTTGTCCAGCTTTTGCGTGCATATGGTGCAATTGAAAATACCATGTCTTGGATCAGGAGCACCTTAGTGTTCAGGGTGACATCTTTGCTCTTCAACACTTTGAAGAGGTTCTTTGCAGCAGATTTACCCAATGCAATGCATCTTTTGATTTCTCAACTGCTGCTTCAATGACTGTTGATTGTAGATCCAAGTAAAATGAAATCCTTGACAACTTCAATCTTCTCTCCATTTATCATGATGTTGCTCATTGCTCCAGTTGTGAGGATTTTTGTTTTCTTTATGTTGAGGTGAAGTCCACACTGAAGGCTGTGGTCTTTGATCTTCATTAGTAAGTGCTTCAAGTCCTCTTCACTTTCAGCAAGCCAGGTTGTGTCATCTGCATAAGACAGGTTATTAATGAGTTTTCCTCCAATCCTGATGCTCTGTTTTTCTTCATATAGTCCAGCTTCTCGTATTATTTGCTCAGTATACAGATTAAATAGGTATGGTGAAACAATACAACCCTGACTCACACCTTTCCTGAGTTTAAATCAATCAGTATCCCCTTGTTCTGTCCAAACAACTGCCTCTTGATCTATGTAAAGATTCCTCATGGGCACAATTTAGTGTTCTGGGTTCCCCATCCTTCGCAATGTTATCCATAGTTTATTATGATCCACACAGTCGAATGCCTTTGCATAGTCAATAAAACACAGGTAAACATCCTTCTGGTATTCTCTGCTTTCAGCCAGGATCCACCTGACATTAGCAATGATATCCCTGGTTCCACGTCGTCTTCTGAAACTGGCCTGACTTTCTGGCAGTTTCGTGTTAATACACTGCTGCTTCTGTTTTTGAATGATCTTCAGCAAAATTTTGCTTGCGTGTGTTATTAATGATATCGTTTTATAATTTCCACATTCTGTTGGATCACCTTTCTTGGGAATAGGCATGAATATGGATCTCTTCCAATCAGTTAGTCAGGAAGCTGTCTTCCATATTTCTTGGCATAGATGACTGAGAACCTCCAGTGCTGCATCTGTTTGTTGAAACATCTCAATTGATATCCCATCAATTCCTGGAGCCTTGTTTTTCGTCCATGCCTTCAGAGCAGCTTGTACTTCTTCCTTCAGTACCATAAGTTCCTGATCATATGCCACCTCTTGAAATGGCTGAATATCCACTAATTCTTTTTGGTATAATGACTCTGTGTATTCCTTCCATCTTTTTATGATGCTGCCTGTGTCGTTTAATATTTTCCCCATGGAATCTTTCTCTATTGGAACTCAAAACTTGAATTTTTTCTTCAGTTCTTTCAGCTTGAGAAACACCGAGCATGTTCTTCCCTTTTGGTTTTCCATCTCCGGGTCTTCGCACATGTCTTTATAATACTTTGTCTTCTCGAGGCACCCTTTGAAATCTTCTGTTCAGTTCTTTTACTTCATCAATTCTTCCTTTTGCTTTAGCTGCTCAATGCTCAAGAGCAAGTTTCAGAGTCTCCCCTGACATCCATATTGGTCTTTTATTTCTTACCTATCTTCTCAATGACCTCTTGCTTTCTTCACGTATGATGTCCTTGATGTCATTCCACAGCTCGCCCGGTCTTCGGTCACGAGGGTTCAATGTGTCAAATCTATTCTTCAGATGGTCTCTAAATTCAGGTGGGATATACTCAAGGTCATATTTTGGCTCTCGTGGACTTGCTCTGATTTTCTTCAGTTTCAGCTTGAACTTGTATATGAGCAATTGATGGTCTGTTCCACAGTCGGGTCCTGGCCTTGTTCTGACTGATGATGTTGAGCTTTTCCATCGTCTCTTTCCGCAGATGTTGTCAGTTTGATTTCTGTGTATTCCATCTGGTGAGCTCCATGTGTATAGTTGCCATTTACGTTGGTGAAAGAAGGTATTTGCAATGAAGAAGTCGTTGGTCTTGCAAAATTCTATCATTCGATCTCTGGCATTGTTTCTATCTCCAAGACCATATTCTCCAAGTACTGATCCTTCTTCTTTGTTTCCAACTTTCGCATTCCAATCGCCAGTAATTATCAATGCATCTTGAATGCATGATCAATTTCAGACTGCAGCAGCTGATAAAAATCTTCTAGTTCTTCATCTTTGGGCCTAGTGGTTGGGGCATAAATTTGAATAATAGTCGTATTAACTGGTCTTCCTTGTAGCCGTATGGATATTATCCTATCACTGACAGCGTTGTACTTCAGGATAGATCTTGAAACGTTCTTTTTCATGATGAATGCAACAGCATTCCTCTTTGAGTTGTCATTCCCAGCAAAATGGCCAATACTAGTCCATTTCAGCTCACTAATGCCTAGGATATCGATCTTTATGCAGTCCATTTCATTTCTGATGACTTAGTTTTCCTAGATTCATACTATTATACTTTCCACATTCCAATTATTAATGGATGTTTGCAGCTTTTTTTCTCTTGTTTTGAGTCATGCCACATCAGCAAATGAAGGTTCCAAAAGCTTGACTCCATCCACGACATTAAGGTTATCTCTACTTTGATGAGGCAGCTCTTTCCCAGTTATATTTTGGCCCTCCCAACCTGAGGGGCTCATCTTCTGGCACTATACCAAACAACATTCTGCTGCTATTCATAACGTTTTCAAAGGCCAATTCTTTCAGAAGTAGAGCACAAGGTCCTTCTTTCTAGTCTGTCTTAGTCTGGAAGCATTGCTGAAATCTGTGCATCATAGGTGTCCCTTCTGTTCTTTGAATACCGGTGGCATAGTTTCCAGCATTACAGGAACACGCAAGCTACCACAGTATGACAAACTGACAGATTCATGATGCTCTGTTTCCATAACTTACCAATATCATGAACCAAATTAATGTCTAAAGTCTGTGTAACATTTACTAACTGTCTGGAAGCCAATTTGCAAGCCCTCATGAGCATGAAACCCTGGTGGCGTAGTCGTTCAGAGTTACTGCTGTTAACCAAAAGGTCAGCAGTTCGAATCCACCAGACCCTCCTTGGGAACCCTATGGGCAGTTCTACTCTGTCCCATGTGGTCACTATGAGTCGGAATCAACTCAACGGCAACAGGTTTTATTTTTCAAATGAGCGTGAGTAATTCAGCTTGTTGAGCTAAACTGACTTAAAGAAGGGTGCCATTTTTGAGGACTTCAATGGAAGTGGTCACAGCATAGCCTCCCTGGTAATGAGAGCTAGTAGATTCAGTTTTTAAATATGATTCATAATAAATACAACCAAGTCAGGATTTGCAAATGAGGTCTCTTGTAAATCTTGCTTGGGGGACAAGGGTTGTTCAGTATGATTTAATCAGTCATGGGTAGGACACTCATCTTCATGAAGTGGGGGTAATAAAGTAGGTGGGTTTTATGAAATTCCACTATGCAACCAAATATTAGAAACGGCTAAAAGATGAACTTCATAGGAAGTTAGTCTATTAACTGATAAATGCTGGGTAAAAGTTGAATTTAAATTGGCTAACACTGCTTGGGAAGCATAGACATCTAAATAGTTTCCCAAATCCATGTCTGCTGCACTTTCGACCAGTTTAGTGGTCGTGGCAACTGCCCTGAGAAGGGTTACTCCTAGCTGTAGGATCTAATTGAATACTATAATACCCACTGAGTCTTTGTTTTCTTCCATGTTTTTGAGTAAGGACTCCTAATTCATTGCTGGACACTTCATGCACAGTGAAAAGTCTAGATTATAATTAGGAAATCCTAAAGCTTCCTTTAGTTGTTAGATGGCCCCCACCATCCTCTGACAATTGGAAAGCATCAGGTTCAGAGGTTTTTAAATCTTTATGTAGTGGCTGAGCCAATAAAGGAAAATTTGGTGTTCAGGCTTGGCAGTATCTGCAGAGCCCATGAAATGTTCTAAGTTGTTTTCTTGGTATTAGGAATACGGTAAGCTAGGATAGCTTCCTTTCTTTTGGGGCCTATAGTACTTCCTTTTGCATAAATGATGTGGTCAAAATATTTAACTGAAGGTTGGGCCTAGTCTAATTTTTCTTTGGATGCTTTGTGCTCACCAGTGGCCAGATGTTGTGATAGGAGGATACAGAATGGCAGTTAGAACACACAAACAGGTCATCCACATGTTGTAACAAAGCATACCCTTTATTAAACTGCCAAGGCTGTATGTTAGTGTGCAAATTTTGAGAAAAATAGGTTGGGGATTTGCTAAATGCCTGAGGTATCATAGTCCAAGTATATAGTTAGCTCTCTCAAGTAAATGTGAACAAATATAGGCTATCTTGGTGTACAGGAATATTAAAGAATGCACTACAAAGGTCAACCACCATAAAGTGAGTGGCATTGTTGAAAAGAAGCCTATGAGGATTGGGAACGAGTGAAAATCTAGGAATCTCAATGTGATCAATAGCACACAAATCTTGGCCAAATTGCCATCCCCAATTATTTCGCTTTTTACTGGAAAAAGGGTGTTACAAGAACTTGTGTATAGGATGATTAAACTTTTTGCAAGAAAATCTTTAATTATAGGAACAGGTCCCTCTTTAGCTTGCCATCTCAAAAGATATTGGGAGATTTTTGGTAAAGATTTAGAGGCATCAATCGCATTTGGATTGGGTTCACCAAGATCACCTGGCCAATGTCAGTAGACAAAGTAGCCCATACTTTTTCAGGAATTGTGGATAAATAGTGTGAGGAGGAGGAGACAGGAGCTGTGTGTTTCCCTTCCTCTAGCAGCAAATGGAGTGCCTGTAAATAACAAAGACTTTCTTCCTCATTTTGGTCTGCTCCTGTTCAGGAATCATTGTGTAATTTGGTTTCAGGAAAATCTAGCAATATTTCTCCGTGCTCAGTGAACTTTAAATGGCAGTTACATTTAGATGGAGTCTCTTGCAAGCAAATTAATTTGAGTATCTAAACTAAGAAAAGGTGCATTTTTCAATAGGACCCAAAGATATAGAAATAGGTAAAAAATGAGTTAAAATTTGCTCTTGGTTAGCAATCCCCACAACTTTAGAGGTCTTTGCACTCCAAAGTAGCGGCTTTTGCAAATATATGTGGTTAATAGCAGAGAGAGTCTTACCTGTGTCAATTTAAAAATTACAAGGTTCTCCATGGATCTGAATGATTGTTTCCCCTTGAGAATCTAAAGCCACTGCTGGAAAAGCCCCTAAATGGTTCCTGGAGCACCCTTCTTCAGGCTTGGCCTGAGGCATATTCAAGGGTGGAATGCCCATTTCATTCTTCAGCTTTGTAGCATCCAGTTTGAAATATCCAGTTTTCTTGCAATAATAACCAACCAAAGGGGTGTTGTTTGGGCATTTAGTCCCCGCATAGACTTTGAGTTTGATAGAATTAGGAGATCACAGCTGTTGTAACTGCAAGGCCATTAACTTCTTTTGTTTAGCTTTACTTCTTTGTTCTATTTCTTTAGCTTTTTGTTCTAAAGTTTGCACCAATTTGTAAGCTTAGGTAGTTAGCTCTGGTGTGGGAACATTTTCCCAATCTAGCCTATGGCATTTGACAAGTTCATCCAAATCAGGGTGGAACCAATTAAGGAAAATGAAATTAAAGCTATACCAGATGCTGGTTCTTCTACATTTAATCCAAAAATTTCCGTAAAAAGTTTGGTCAAATGGTCTCTGTTATTGTAAATATTTTCATCTTTCACTTGTTTACAGCCCTGGCCTTTAGTCCAATCTATTTTCTCATAAAATCCTTAGGGATTGTATCAATAAGGCTGGCAACAATAGCTTTGGTCTGATTTAGTAATTCAATGCCAGGAACATAAGCCTGGATTGCTAAGGATTTTTCCAGGATTTTTTTTCTTTTAGCTTCTCCCATCCATCTTTGGGCATTCCTGGTCCTAGTAACTTATTATTATATAAATTTTACTGACTAGGTTAATAAGTCTCATCCAAAATTCTAAATTCTTTGGTAAGTTTTTGTGGATCTTTGTGAAGGTTAGGAAATTCCTTCACTATTGCACGAAATTCTATTTTTGACTGTTGGGCAAAGGCAACTTTTTGAAGATTTCTGAGGCTTGTTGGGGTACTTGATCTTAAAGGACATCTCAGAATCCGTCTTACTCTCTTACAGAAAGTCCTTAGGGTAGTAGCAGAGTTCAGATAAGGTATTTTCAGAGAAATAGAAACAGATATTTCCAAAGGCATTCAACTGTGTGGCTCATAACAAATTATGGATAACACTGTGAAGAATGGGAATTCCAGAACATTTAATTGTGCTCATGAGGAAACTGTACCTAGATCAAGAGGTAGTTATTTAAACAGAACAAGGGAATACTGTGTGGTTTAAAGTCAGGAAAGATGTGTGTCAAGGTTGTACCCTTTAGCCACTTTATTCAATCTGTATGCTGAGCAAATAAGCCAAGAATCTGGAGTATATGAAGAAGAACAGGCCATCAGTGTTGAAGGAAGACTCATTAACAACCTGAGTTATGCAGCGGACACAGCCTTGATTGTTGACAGTGAGAAGGACTTGAAGCACTTACTGATGAAGATCAAAGACCACAGCATTCAGTATGGATTGCACCTCAACATGAAGAAAACAAAAATCCTCACAACTGGACCAATAAGCAAGATCATGATAAATGGAGAAAAGCCTGAAGATGTCAAGGATCATTTTACTTGGATCCACTATCAATATCCATGGAAGCAGCAGTCAAGAAATCAAACAACACATTGCATTGGGCAAATCTGTTGCAAAAGACCTCTTTAAAGTGTTAAAAAGCAAAAATGTCACTTTGAAGACTAAAGTGCATCTCACCAAGCTGTGGTGTTTTCAATCACCTCATATGGACGCAAAAGCTGGGCAATGGATAAGAAAGACTGAGAAAGAATTGATGCCTTTTAATTATGGTCTTGGTGAAGAATATCGAATATACCATGTGCTGCCAAAAATATGAACAAATCTGTCTTGGAAGAAGTACAGCTTCAAGACTCCTTAGAAGCAAGGGTGGCAAGACTTCATCTCACACACTTTGGACATGTTATCAGGAAGCACCAGTCCCTGGAGAAGGACATCATGTTTGGTAAAGTTGAGGGTCAATGAAAACAAGGAGGACCCTCAATGAGCTGGATTGACACAGTGGCTGCAACAATGGGCTTAAGCATAGCAAAGATCGTGAGGATAGGGCAGGACCAGGCAATGTTTCATTCTGTTGTACATAGGGTCATTGTGAGTCAGAAGTGACTCAACAGAACCTGACAACAACAGCAGGGAGGTAGAGATGGGTAAAGGGAAAAAATCACTGGAGAGATGGACAGAGGGACAGTGGTCACATTTAAAAAGTCCTCTGAAGAGGTGGTAGAGCTTTGGCTTTGCAACTCTTTAATTTGTTTAGCCTCTTTAGAAACTGCTTCTTTTAATGATGCAAATTTCCTATCTTGATGTCTTTTGGAGGTCTGTAGATAGCAATTAAAACAGAACGTCTATTGACCTTGTTTTACTTGAGACCCTTTCTTTTCTATTTTCCTGCTCAGAAAAATTATTTTGCCTGGATCAAATGAGTCCCAAAATGCCCACTGGTTCTCCAGATTGCCTTGGTAAGTATATGCCACTGATTAATGTAGAAAAGAGTACTAGGGCCATAATGCCTACCCTTATGAGCTGTATGAGTCCATTAAGGGTGTCCTGCTGGTCTTTTGACCTGACATTCCCCATCTTACTAAGTAACCCACAGATGCAAACTTTAAGAGAACACAAAAGCCTTAGTTGTCTCTAGCAAACCAAACCAAACCTAGTGCTCTCAAGTCAGCTCCGACTCGTAGCAACCGTATAAAGAAACCAAAATTGTTTTTCAAACTTATATCCATGGTGGACTCAACATAATGTTCAGATCGTGAACAGAAAAATAAAGTGAAAACAGAAAGCTAACAATAAATCTCTCAAAGGGACGCCTTCACAATTCAGCGGAGGTTCATTTTGAGAGGCCTTACCTCAAGCAATTTCTGAATCCCTGAGAGTCCATGGAGACAGATGAGCACAAAAGCTTGAACTTGTGCTGGGCTCTGGTTCTTGACTTCTCAAGATTTGAAGAGTATAAGATGCCTTCGAATCCTGTGATCTACACAAAAAATGTCAAGTGACAACGTGTATTCTGTTTAAAATGAAAGTAAAGAGATTTATTGAGAGGAAAGTCAGGTCGAGCCAGGACCGCATCGGATTTTCTGAAGTGAAAACCAGCACTCCAAAAAGCTGCAGTCACATGGGCATAGTTATAGGATTGAATCAGGAACTTATCTTACATATTCTGATTTGTAGGTGAGCAATCAGCAAAGTGAAAGACGGGATATCTTGAAGTGGGGTTTTGGTTGGGGTTGGTTAAGAGAGTATATGTGGGTTAAGACAATTGAGCATATTCACATAATTGTGGAAGTAATTGCTCACAAGGGGGTGTCACAAAATGAATGATAGTTGGCCAGGGTCTGCAGTCTCTGCCCAACCAGAGGCCCAAGGTAATATATATAAGAATGGGAAGAAGTCAGTTTGCTGGTTCCACTCAGCTAGATGCCCAGGGTCATATGCATATGAACGGGAAGAAGTTAGTCTGCTGGTTCACCAGGCCAGAGGCCCAAGTCCTTATAGATATGACGAAGTCAAGGTTATATTCTCAGGAATACAGAAGGAAAAGTCACAAAAAGGAGTGAAGCCTACACCTGAGCCAGCTTCCCTAGGCACACCAGGTGCCTCAGTTGAGGGACCCTTGCACAGAGGTCTTTCACTATTTATGAAATATTATTATTATAAGTTAACCCTGACTATATTAAAATTTGTCATCTGTAGGTAAGTTTTTGCTTTGCTGAAAGTGCTTGAAATATTTCAACAGAAAGATGGACTATATTGGACTTATGAAAAGGACTATGACATTTTGAACATGGATACTACTAAACTTAATCAAGATTTCCAGAACTCTTATATAAAAGCTTACAATGTTTGCAGACTGCTGTTGATTCAGAATTGCATGGAATGAAACTTAAGATTTAGTAAACTAAAAGAATTACTGTAAGATTTATATGAGAATATTGCTGATGTTCAACATTCTATTCTTAGATACAAGAAACCTTTTATTCCCCTTTCCCTCTTTCAATATAAGAATCAGTTATTTCAGTAACTAGTAACATTATGTTGGCTACGTGATGTTCTATGGATTAGAAGACATTACGATGCATGTCAAAGTTCTAACTGAATGTATTATGAGTGGTTTAAACGACTCCATACTTAATTCAGCTTTGAAAGAATATTTTTTCACAGGTTAAAGAAAACTTTGATGACCAGAAGTTAGAGTCCCAAAATCTGCTTGACCTCGCACCAGAAGAAAATGGCTCTTGTAAAAGATTCCTATTAAAAGTTTCATTGGTGCCCCAATGGAAAAGACTATGCTTGGTCCTTCCTTCTAATCAATGTGCCGACAAATTACAGGGATTTAAGATCTAAACTCATCCATTTCAGCCAAAGAAAGCCAAGCCACCCTTGCTGCACTTGTGGACTTGTTGACACTCTGAAGAACTAAAAATATCATTGAAATGCCCAGGTGGCCAGAAGAGATGACATCTGAGGTAGACAGCTAGTTCCAAGACCATGTAACAAGACCTCATGCAAATATTTAGAACTTTGCTTTATAATCATAGCTGTTCTTATGCTTAGCTTCATGGTATATTTGTGGTCTTACTTCCTAAGAGTTTTTGTTCATCATTGTCTTAGTCATCTAGTGCTGCTATAATAGAAATAACACAAGTGGATGGCTTTAACAGAGAGAAATGTATTGTCTCACAGCCTAGGAGGCTAGAAGTCCATATTCAGGGTGCCAGCTCCAGGGGAAGGCTCTCTCAATCTCTCTCGGCTCTGGGGAAAGGTCCTTGTCATCAATCTTCCCCTGGTATAGAAGCTTCTCATTGCAGGAACCCCAGGTCCAAAGGACATGCTCTGCTCCTGGTGCTGCTTTCTTGGTGGTATGAGGTCTCCACATCTCTGCTCACTTCTCTCTTCTATATCTTAAAAAAGATATTGACTTAAGACACATTCTTGTAGATTGAATCCTGCCCCATTAACATAAGTGCTGCTACTTCCACCTCATTAACTTCATAGAGATGGGATTTACAACACGTAGGAAAACCACATCAGATGACAAAATTGTGGACAATCACACAACACTGAGAATTATGGGCTAACCAAGTTAAAACACATTTTGGGGGGACACAATTCAATCCATTACATTCCACCATTTGCCTCCCAAAAATTCATGTCCTTGCCACATCTAAAACATATTCACCCCATCATATCTTAGCAAATATCTTAAATTAACTCCAAGTCAAAAATCCAAAAGTTCCTCTTCATCTGTGAAATCTATAATACAAGCTATCTGCTTCCAAAGTACAATGATGGAACAGGCACAGGCTAGACATGTCCATTACAAATGGGAGAAATTGGATGGAAAGAAGGGATAACACGTACCAAGCAAGTCAGCAGAAGACATTACTTTAGCCCCCGAGGCTTGAAAATAATCTTCTGTTCTCTGACACCATTTAGGCATCAGCCTTGCCCTCCAGATTCTGGGTGTTGGCCACATTCTCAGGATTCCAGGTTGAGGCCCCTTAGCCCTGGACTTCAGTTCTGCCTTCCAGGCCCACTGGATCAGCAACTCTGCTCCCTTGGCTTTGGGGGCACTCTTCTCCTATTCCATCTGACTGGCGACTCCACCCTTTGAGACTGAGGCAGATCTGCTTCCTGTGTTCCTTGTCTCTTCAGCTTCTGCTTCCTGGTTCTTTGCCTCTCAGCCCCTTGGGCCTCACCACCCTTATCTGCTCTGCTGGAACAATTTTTCCAAAGCTCTTTAGCTTGGCTGATAAGTGCCTGGAGGCACCCCACCCTGCCAGTAAACTTCGGCCAGAAGGCACTCTTCTCTCTTGCTGCATGGATCGGCAAGCCTAGCTCCACTGATAAGTGCTTGGAGGCACCCCAGTTAGCCTCCTGCCAAAGGCGTTCAGCTCTCTCGCTCCGTGGGTCAGCTCCAGGGCTGTCTCATGCTGATCTCTTTGTTCTTCTGCTGTTTCTTGTCCTCTGAGCTGTCTCCAGTGTAATAGCTCCCCACGTTTCCTTTTGAGTCTTCAGCAGAATTGTCTTTGATGTCCGTACTTCCACTAAGAGTCTCTCCAAGGCAACATAAGCTTTTACTATTAGGCACTTTAAAACTCTTCCAGCCCGTATCTGTTCACAGTTTCAAAGCCACTTCCACATTTTAGGTATGTTAGAACAGCAACCCACTCTCTCAGCATCAAAGTCTGTGTCAGCTATCTAGTACTACTATAACAGAAATGCCACAAGTGGATGGCTTTAGCAAAGAGAAATTTATTCTCTCACAGCCTTGGAGGCTAGAAGTTGGTATTCAGCATGGCAGCTCCAGGGAAGGCCCTCTTTCTCGGCTCTAGGGGAAGGTCCGTGTCACCAAACTTCCCTTGGTCTAGGACATTTCAGTGCAGGAACCCCAGGTCCAAAGGATATGTTCTACTCCTGGCACTGCTTTCTTGGTGGTATGAGGTCCCCATATTTCTCTGCTTTCTTCTCTCTTTATATCTCAAAAGAGATTGACTTAAAACACAACCTAATCTTGTAGATTGAGTCCTACCCTATTAACATAACTGCTGTTAATCCCAGCTCATTAACATTATAGCGATAGGATTTACAACCCATGGGAAAATCAAATCAGATGACAAAATGGTGGACAATAATACAATACTGGGAATAATGGACTAGCCAAGTTGACACACATTTTTAGGGAACAAATTCAATCCATAACAACTATGAAGTTATTCCTTTCTTTCCAACAGTTTCTTCTAATGCTTGGAGAGAAAATGCATTTATTGAATTAGCCCAATCAGTAATTAATGCCAGTAATTACAGCCATATGTTTTATTTTAGCCTAACAAGGAGGTGTTTGTGTTATACCAAACGCTCCTCACTGTACCTAAATTAACAATACCGATGAGGTTGAACAGCTCCTGTGGCTATGTGAATCAGGAGAAGCCTCTATTCTGACCCACGGACTTGGGACATTACAGCTGCTACAACTGTGTGAGCCATTTCCTTGAGATAGATATCTCTATCTCTGTCTCTGTCTCTATCTCATCTCTAATCTCTATCTCTATCTCTGTACCTCTATATCTCTATCTCTATCTGTATCCCTATATCTGTATGCTTTTAGTGACTTTTTTTCTCTAGAGAATCCAGCCTAAGGCATGATGTAACTTGGCAGTCATGTAATGAAGTAGTTATTATCCATTTTGGGATATTATGTAATCACCTCCATGATGTAAGCAGCCAATCAGTTTTAAGAGGAGTTTCCTTGGATGTGTGACCTGTATCCAATACATATGGATGTTCTGGCAAAGCTTGCTGGCTTTTGCTCGCTCAAGATCCTGCATCCAGCTTATCATCATCTTACATCTGGTTCTTGGGACTTCAGCCACTTGTCTGCCATATTGCTTGCTGATCTTGGAATTTACTGGGCTCTGCAGCCTGCGAGCCAGCAGTCTACCATCCAACCCACTGATCTTGGGTTTGTCAGTTAGCCTCTGGTGCCATATGAGTCAGAGAAGGCTCCAGCCTTATGCCTGACCCAAGCATGCTTCACTGGTTTTGTTTCTCTAGGGAACCCAGCCTAAGATATTTGGTACTGAGGGTGGCTCTTGAAAAACAAAATTGTAAGGGTGAGTTTTCTAATTGGTTCTCAAGTCTATTTAGCCTGATGACTCAGCTTCCAATTGTAAAGGAGGCACTGCTAATCCACGGCCTCAGGTGGCAATAGAAATATGCAAAATACCACCACCAATAGACCAGGCATTAGTGAGAGGTAAGGCTCTGGGTGATTGTGTGTTTGATTCTTTCCTATAATTTTATCAGAAAAGGAAGTATGAGGAAGTGGTTAATTGATTGGTCCTACTTTCAAGAGAAACGTGGTGAAAGAAAGAGATGAGCTCAGGGCTTCAGAGTCACAGCTCAAGTGCTGCATAAATGACCTCAAAGTTGCTGCTTGTGCCCTGAAAGAAACCTTATTTCTTGTAGTAACACAGCTGATATTGCCAAAAACCAAACCCAGAGTCTTATTGTAAGAGTAGCTGAATTACAACGCCGCTTGAATTCTCAACCTTGAATAGTGTCTGAAGTTAAAGTGAGGGCATTGATTGGGAAGAAATGGAATCCTGAATCTTGGGTTGGGGACATAGACAGATAGGAAACTGGGTACAGTGAGACTCTAAATTCCGTTGAATCACTCCTGCAACAGAACCAGCCCTCTCAATCCCATCTGATGTGATTACTCCATCTTTGTCTGCTAAACCACCCTCCCCAGTAAAACCATTACCCCCTCCACTCCCATCTGATGGATTAACCCAGCTGTGTCTGAAGAGCCTTTGCAATATTTCCTCGGTTGGTGTCTGAATCATCACTTGGAGAGGCATCTGAGTCATTGTCTAGGGCATTGTCTGAGGCAGATGCCTTATAACACGTTGCTAAATGTTCTCAGAATGCACCACCACCCCCATTTTTGCTTCTAGACCTATAATTAAACTTAAGTCCCAGCAAGCCCTAAAAGGCGAAGTACAAACTGTGACCCAGGAGTGGGTATGGTACACTCCAAAAAAAACTACTTGATTTTTCTAATACATACAAACAGAAACCTGGGAAATATGTATGGGAATGGCTATTAGGGGTGTGAGATAATGGTGCAAGAAACAGAAAGGTAGGTCAGTCTGAGTTTATCTATATGGGCCCACTAAGCACAGATCCTTCATTCAATGTTTCAGCTCAAGAGATTAGGAAAGTACCTAATAGTTTATTTGGCTGGGTTACTGAATCATGAATTGCATGGTGGCCTACACTAAATGATATTGAAGTACCAGATCTGCCTGGTATACTGTAGCAGAAGATATCTAGAGGCTTAAGGAAATTGACAAGTTAGAGTGGATTTATTAGATAAGACCCCCAGATCCACATACGGAGTGCCCAGAGGACACACCTTTTACCACAATGGTCAGAAACAAATTTGTGAAGGGAGCCCCAGCATCCTTGAAGACTGCTATGATTGCTATTTTATGTAAGTCAGATTTGACAGTGGGAACTACCCTTACTGAATTAAGACACCTAACAACAATGGGGAGCCCTGGTGGGGCAGTGGTTCAGAGCTATGTTTGCTAACTCAAAGGTCAGCAGTTCGACTCCACCAGCCACTCCTTGGAAACCCTATGAAGCAATTCTACTCTGTCCTATAGGGTAGCTATGAGTCAGAATTGACTTGACAGCCATAGATACAGGTTTAACTGCAATGGGGCTGATTTGACCCTGTGGCGTTAGGGGCCAACTGGCAGCACTCAAATGAAAAAGACAAGATGCGCATGGTTACTGTAATGAACTGTGGAGTCCGAGTACTAAACGGAATAGTCTAACTCATATGGATTTATGGCGTTGGGTACTTAGTCATGGTGTTCTTTGGAGTGAAATAAATGGGAATCTACTAGATATTTACTTGAACTGTACAAGTGGAAGATTCTAGGTCAAGTAAATGGCAATCTCACTCAAATCACCAGAATAGAGAGTCATGGTACCCCAGTCAATTCCCAGACTTGAGCAAGTTTACAGACCCACAACTGCTTGAATGAAGGCAGACTGGGTCCTCTTGAGGAAGAACCCCACTACACTGTCAAGCATTTATACTGTTAATCTTTCTCCCAGCCTTCCCCAAAGGGATCTAGGACTTTTTATGAGAGTAACTGTTCATTGGAGAAAAGGAAATAATCAGACATTTTAAGGATTACTGACAGTAATTACAGGAGACACAAAACGTTACCTGTGGGCCACCGGTCAGAGCGGTGGCATATGGACGTCAGTTTATTAGTGGAGTCTTAGCTCAGTTTCCTCTCATAGTAGGTCCAGTGGGTACCTGAACTCGTCCTGTAGTGATTTTCCCCAGTTCCAGAAAACATAATCAGAATAGACATACTCAGCAACCAGCAGAACGCCCACATTTATCTCTGACAAATGGAGTAAAAGCTATTATGATAGAACAGCCACATGGAAGCCATTAGAACTGCCCTTACCTAGGAAAACAGTAAACAAAAAACTGTACTGCATTCCTGGAGGGATTGCAGAGATTACTGTCACCATCAAAGGCTTGAAGAATGCAGGGGTAGTGATTTCCACAACATCCTCATTCAACTTGCCTATTTGGCCTCTGCAGAAAACAGATATTAGAGAATGACACTGAATTATCAAATACTTAACCAGGTGGTGACTTCAACTACAGCTGCTGTTCCAGATGTGGTTTCGTTGCTTAAATAAATATGTACATTTCCTGGTATCTGGTATGCAGCTACTGATCTAGCCAATGTTGTTTTCTTGACTCTGGTTTCAGAGGAACACCAGAAGCAGTTTGCTTTCAGCTGGCAAGGCCAGCAATATACCTTCACTTTCCTACCTCAGAGGTATATCAACTCTCTAGCCCTATGTCATCATTTAGTTCATAGGGACCATGATCACTTTTCCTTTCCACAAGACGCTCATCTATTACATTGATGACATTAAGCTAATTGGGCCTAGTAAGGAAGAAGTGTCAATGACTCTGGACTTAATGGTAAAACATTTGTGTGCTAGAGGGTAATAATAGACAAAAATTCAGGTGTCTTCCACCTCAGCGCTGTTTCTGGGGGTCCCGTGGTGTGGGGCATGTTGAGATACTCTTCCTAAAGTGAATGTGGTGTGATTAATTACTTTCATGTGCTTGGTCTCTGCAGAAGTTGAAATACTTGGCAGTTCATTCAGACCAGCCTGCTCTGTATACTAGTGCTTAAATCAGTCACCTTCAAAGGAAGCGCATCTGTTATCAAATAAAGGCAACATTGAATTCTTGTGCCCTGGTTAGACCTATCCCACCATCTTTTCCTGTTTGTCAATCTGAATACTCCTGGCAAGTATTCTGATGAGCTAAATTGCTTTTCACATTACAGGAAATTTTTGCTTTTCTTTGAATTGCTCTTCTTCCTTCAGGGTGGTGGAAATCAAAGAAGGAAAAAAAAAAACAGTAGCTTGTAAAAAATAATAATAGCTAACTGGGCTGTTTGCAAAGCACTGTCATGGGGGGCATTCCATATAAAATTCAAACTAAAAAAATTAATTCATTTAGTAGATATTTCTGGATGTTTAGTATATGCCAAGTACTGGGAGCGTACTTGTAAACAAGATACAATCCCTATATAGAAGAAGCTCACAGTCTTGAAGGAGGACAACAACCTGTAAATAAATAAGTGCAACAAACTGATTGGGTACTAGTGCTATTACAACTGTTGAACATACTCTGATGTCATGAATGACAGAATGTCAAATCTGCTGACAAATAGGGGGAGTAGATCGGGAGGAAGGAATTTAGAGAAGGCAGATAACAACCGCAGAAAGGCTATGGATTTAGAGAATATATACTACATATAGGTTTTTAAAAAAAATTATAGTAAAATGCATATATAAAACACCATTTTTCATCTTAATCATTTAGAAAATAATTTATTTTAATGTTGTTGTGGTTGAAAACATACACAGCAGATCTGCGTGTATGATTCAGCTACGCTGATTACATTCTTTGAGGTGTACAACCATTCTCACCCTCCTTTTCTGAGTTGTTCCTCCTCAATTAACATAAACTCACCATCCCCTTTTGATCCCACACAGATAGATCTTAAAAGAGCACAATGCTCAAGGCAGAGACATTACAAGATAAGCTAAACTACTGTTGGTTTTAAGAAGACTTCAGGGGATATTTTTGGTTTAAGGTTTAAGCTGATCTCAGAGCAATAGTTTCAGGGGTTCAGCCATCCTCTGTGGCTCCAGAAAGTCTAGAGTTCATGAGAATTTGAAATTCAGTTCTGCATTTTCCCTCTTTTGATCAGGATTCTCCTACAGACTCTTTGATCAAAATGTTCAGTAATGGTAGTCGGGCACCATTGAGTTTTTCTCATCTTATGGCAAAGGAGGCAGTTGTTCATGAGGGCAGTTAGGACACATTCCATTTCTTTCTCCTCTTCCTCTTTTTTCTTCTTCTGTTGCTCCAGGCAAATAGAGAGCAGTTCTTGTTCCTTGGATGGCCACTTGCAAGCTTTTAAGACCCCAGATACTACACAATGAAGTAGGATGAAGAACAGAAGCACTAAACACCTTTTTAGGTCAATTAACTGGGATGTGTCATGAAACCATGACCCTAAACTTCCAAACCAAGGAACTAAATCCCATGAGGCAGTTAGTTGTAGATTTACGTGGTTGTAAATATGTCTATCACACAACTTTTGCCAATTCAGCTTTTTATAGGTGTACAACTTATTGGCAGCACTTAATCAGTTGTGCAACCCTATCCTTAATCAATGAGGTATTTCCATCACATAAACAGAAACTCAGTACTCCATAAGCAATAATCCCTTTTGCCCCCTAACTGCCACACCTGAAACCACTAATAAACTTTGTTCTCCATCATTTGCCTATTTTTGTCTTTTTACATAAGTGAGGTCATACAATATTTGCCCTTCTGTGATTCATTTATTTCACTCAGCATAACGTCCTCAAGCTCCATCCATACTGCGGTATGAATCAAGACTTCATTTCTCCTACTGGCTGAGTAGTCTTCCATTGTATGTATGTGCCACGTTTTCTTTATCCATTCATCTACTGATGGGCATTTACGTTGTTTCCACCTTCGGGCTACTGTGAATAGTGCTGCAATGAACATTGGTAGAGTCTTTGTTTTTCTCTCTGCTTTCAAGTCTTTTGGGTATATACCTAGGAGTGGAATTGCTGGGTCATATGGTAGTTCTATTTTTGTTTTATGAAGAACTGCCACCCTATTTTTCACAATGGCTATACCATTTTGCATTCCCACCAGCAATGGATAAGGGTTCCAATTTCCAGACATCCTTGCCAATATTTGTTATTTTATTTTTATCTTAGCTACCCTTGTTGTTGTTAGGTGCAGTCAAGGCAGTTCCAACTCATAGTGACCCCTATGTGCAACAGAAAGAAACAGTGCCCGGTCTAGTGCCATCCTCACAATCTTTGCTATGTTTGAGCTCATTGCTGCAGCCACTGTGTCAGTCTATCTCACTGAGGGTCTCCCTCTTTTTCTCTGACCCTCTTTGTACTTTACCAAACATCATGTCCTTTTTCAGGGCCTGGTCCCTCCAGATAATATGTCCAAAGTACATGAGTCAAAGTATCACCACCTTTGCTTCTAAGGAGGAATCTGGCAGTACTCCTTCCAAGACAGATTTGGTCATTCGTTTGGCAGTCCATGTTATATTCAATATTCTTTGCCAAAACACCATAACTCAAAGGTATCAATTCTTCAGTCTTCCTTATTCAATGTCGAGCTTTCAAATGTATATGACCCAAAAAAACCCACTGCTGTCAAGTCAATTCCGACTCATGGCGACCCTATAGGACAGAGTAGAACTGCCCCATAGAGTTTCCAAGGAGTGCCTGGGAGATTCAAACTGCCGACCTTTTGGATAGCAGCCATAGCACTTAACCACTATGCCACCAGGGCTTCCACATGCATACGAGGTAGTTGAAAATACCATGACATGGTGAGGTACACCTCAGTCTTCAAAGTGACATCTTTGCTTTTTAACACTTAAAAGAGGTCTTTTTCAGCAGAGTTGCCAAATACAATATATCCTTTGATTTCTTAACTGCTGCTTCCACAGACATTGATTGTGGATCCAAGTAAAATGAAATCCTTGACAACGTCAATCTTTTCTCCATTTATCTTGATGTTTCCTATTGGTCAAGTTGGGAGGATTTTTGTTTTCTTTATGTTGAGGTATAATCCATGCTAAAGGCTGTAGTCTTTGATTTTCATCAGTAAGTGCTTCAAGTCCTCTTCACTTTCAGTAAGCAAAGTGGTGTCATCTGAATATTACAGGTTGTTGATAGGTCTTCCTCCAAGCTTGATGTCATTCTTCTTCATATAGTCCAGCTTTTTGAATTATGTGGTCAGCATACACACTGAATAAGTATAGTGAAAGAATACAACCCTGATGCACACCTTTACTGATTTTAAACCCAGAAGTATCTCCTTATTCTGTCTGAATGACTGCCTCTTGGTTTACGTACAGGTTCTGCATGAGCACAATCAAGTGTTCTGGAATTCCTATTCTTCGCAATATCATGATCCACACAGTTGAATATTTCTGCATATTCAATAAAACACAGGTAAAGATCTTTTTGGTATTCTCTGCTTTCAGCCAAGACTCATCTGACATCAGCAATGACATCCCTCATTCCACGTCCTCTTCTGAATCCAGCTTGAAGTTGTGACATTCTAGCAGTTCCCTGTTTATGTATTGCTGCAACTGCTTTTGAATAATTTTCACCAAAATTTTACTTGCATGTGATATTAATGATATTGTTTGATAATGTCCACATCCTGTTGAATCACCTTTCTTTGGAATGTGCACAAATATGGATGTCTTCCAGTCTGTTGGCCAGGTAGCTGTCTTGCAAGTTTCTTGGCATAGATGAGTGAGTACCTTTAGTGCTCCATCTGTTTGATGAAACATGTCATTTATTATTCCATCAATTCCTGGAGCTTTGTTTTTCCTGGAGCCAATGCCTTCAGTGTAGCTTGGACTTCTTCCTTCAGTATCATTGGTTCTTGATCATATGGCTACTTCATGAAATGGGTGAATAATGTTAACCAATTTTTTGGTACAGTGACTCTCTGTATTCCTTCCATCTTGTTTTGATGCTTCCTGTGTTGTTCAATATTATGTCCACAGAATCCTTCAATATTGCAAATCAAGGCTTGACTTTTTTCTCCAATTCTTTCAGCTTGAGAAATTCCCTTTTGTTTTTCTAACTCCAGGTCTTTGCACATTTTATTGTAATAATTTATTTTGTCTCTTTTTGCTACTCTTTGAAATCTTCTGTTCAGCTCTTTTACTTCATCATTTCTTCCATTTGCTTTAGCTATTCTGTGTTCAACAGCAAGTTTCAGGGTCTCTTGTGACATCTATTTTGGTCTTTTCTCTTTCCTGTCTTTTTAATAACCTTTTGCTTTTTTCATGTATGATGATGTCCTTGATACGGTCTTTAAATTCAGGTGGGATATACTCAAGGTCTTATTTTGGCTCTCATGGGCTTGTTTTAATTTCCTTCATCTTCAACTTGAATTTGCATATGAGCAATTGATGGTCTTTTCCACAGTCAGTCCCTGGCCTTGTTCTGGCTGATGATATTGAGCTCCTCCATTGTCTCTTTCCACAGATGAAGTTGATTTGATTCCTGTGTATTCCATTCAGCAAGGTCCATGTGTATAGTCATGCAGTATTTGTTGTTGAAAAAAGGTATTTGCAATCAATAAGTCGTCATTTTTGCAAAATTCTATCATGTGACTGCCACTATTGTGCTTATCACCAAGGCCATATTTTCTGACTACTGACCCTTCTTCTTCATTTCCAACTTTTGCATTCCTATCACCAGTAATTATCAATGCATCTTGATTACATGTTTAATCAATTTCAGACTGCAGAAGCTGGCAAAAATCTTCAATTTCTTCATCTTTGGTATGAGTGGTTGGTGTGTAAATTTAAATAGTAGTTGTATTAACTGCTCTTCCTTGTAGGTGTATGGATATTACACCTACCGCTTATAACATTGTACTTCAGGACAGAGCTTGAGGTGTTCTTTTTAATGATGAATGTTATGTCCTTCCTCTTCAATTTGCCATTTCCAGCATAATAGACCATATGATTGGCCAATTCAGAATGGCCAATATCATTGCATTTCAGCGCATTAATGCCTAGGATATCGATTTTTATGTATTTCATTTCATTCTTGATGACTTCAAATTTTCCTAGATTCATACTTTGTACATTCCACATTCCTATTATTAATGGATGTTTGCAGCTGTTTCTTCTCATTTTAAGTCGTGCTTCATCAGCAAATGAAGGTCCCAAAAGCTTGACCCCATTTACGTCATTAAGGCCGACTCTACTTTGAGGGGGCAGCTCTTCCCCAGTTATCTTTTGAGTGCCTTCCAAAGTGAGGTACTCATCTTCTGGCACTATATCCCCTGCTATTCAGAAGGTTTTCACCGGCCAGTTCTTTTAGAAGTAGATAGTCAGCCCCTTCTCCCTAGTCTGTGTTAGTGTGGAAGCTGAGCCAAAAACTGTCAACCATGGATGACCCTTCTGGTATTTGAAACACTGGTGGCATAGCTTCCAGCACCACAGCACCATACAAGCCACCACAGTATGAGACACTTGAGTGATGGGAAAAAAAAAAAAAAAGTACAAGTGCACTACATGGTAAAAACTATGACATTCTGTTAAAAGAAAGCTTATGTGAAAGTTGATAAACACAAATACATATTGTAATAAATAAGGCATTATGAACATAAATAAAGCATTGATTACAAAAATTAGAAAAATTAAAACACGTAAGTCTAAAAAAAGCAGAAGGAAGGAATCAGTAAAGCCAAATGCAGAAACTGAAGAATTAGAAAAAAAGAAAGTCCTAGAAATAATACATGTGAATGCAAGAGCTGGTTGTTTGAAAAAAACAAATAGTAAAAGAGATAAACTGTTAGTTAATAGAGCTTGCTTTTGGGAAGGAAACTGCATAGTTGTAGAAGGTGGTGGATGGGATATTTACTTAAAAAATAATATATTGTTAAATATTTCAGGCATATCAAAAGGTGCAAAGAACAATATAAAGCACACCTATGAAACCACCATCAACCTAAGAAATAAAACATCATCAAAATGTTTGAAGCCCCTGTGTGCTTCTCCATTACATCTCCCTCCAGCTCACCATGAGTTTGAACTCTTAGTGTTCATATTTCCAAAGCATTTATCATTTTATAACATATGCAGGCCCTTAACAAGTGCTATTTCGCACATTTTTGAACTATGTAGAGGTTATTTCACACTACTTATTTTTTAACCTGTGGTCGTATAACTCCGTTGCTGAGATTATCCCTGTTAGTAGATAACAGCACTAGTTCATGCTCTCCCAGTGCTATACGCTATTACATTGTATCAACCACAGTTTACTTTTCACTTCTTCCGTTAATGGAAATTAAGTTTCCAGCTTTTTTGCAACTAAAAATTGTTGCCTTGAACATTCTATCGGTAGGTATTTTTTTTAGGCACATCTGCAAGAATTTTCCCAGGAGTTGGGCAGTCACATGTTTACTTTTACTAGATGTTTCCAAATTACTCTCCCAAACCGTTGTGCCAATTCACACCACCAAGTAGCTGGGTATGGTTCCAGTTGCTCCACATGCTCAACACTTGGCAGGGAGACTTACTCTCCACTCTGCGCCCTTTTTATTGTTCCTGGCATTTCACGTTATAAAATGTCTTGAATTTTATCTCAATCCTCACAAGTTTGTGGGTTAGGTATTCTTATTCTTAGTTTACAGATGAGAAATCAAAGGACCTTTTCGTTTTCTGAGACGTTTCTTTTCTTTTTTTTCAATGTCTTTTTCTTTTCATCCTCTCTCACTGCATCTTTTCCTCCACGTCGTGTAGGGGCTGCTTGTTGGAGGGTATGCAAGGTAGGGCGGGGTATCAAGAGTTGGCACCTTTCCCCACCCGACCTGCACCACGTGCAAAACCTACTCGGCACTCCGCCACCCAGAGGCCGTCGTGGCTCTGTAACGCGCGCGGTAGAGCAAGGTTTGGACCACTGGAGCCTCCGTAGTCAGCTCCTCTCCTCCCCTCTCCTCTTGCATCTCAGAGGGCTCCGTCCGCCGCGCTGGAGTAGGCGGGGCGACGATTTCGGGCAGCTGGGCGCCTTACGGTAGGCCGAGGTTTGCAGCGCAAGCGCGCAGGGCGGCGGAAGTGCTGTCGTTTCTCCGTCTCCTGAGCCGTTGTCGTTTCTCCCTCTCCTGAGCCGCTGTCGCCGAGGTTGTAGCACACTGCCCCGGAAGTCTTCCCCCTGCCCCCGCCCGCTGCAAACATGGCGGTGGACTCGGCGATGGAGCTGCTATTTTTAGATACTTTTAAGCACCCGAGCGCTGAGGTAAGGCCTTGTGACTTCATGCCGACCTGCTTCTCCACTTGGGCATCCATACCAAAAAAGAAAAAAAAAAGGCCATTAGACATGCCTTCATTTTTCTTCCCGCCGATTGTCGCGTTAATTCCTCACATACACCCTCCCTCCCCCAACATGGGTGGGGGCACCATGTCTGAGAAAGGGCTACAGCAGCCCTCTCATTTCCCTGGTCTAACTTAGGCCTCCGTGTCTTTAGTCGAGTTGGCTATTCTGCTCGCATTCCTCTTTTTTTTTTTTTTTTCTCATTCCTGTCAGTTTTGGGCCTTCAGAAGGATCATGGTTTGCAGATTTACCTCACGTGTTTGGGAGAGGTCTTGGGCAGCTTGTGTTTGACAGTAACGCAGGAGTCCGAGCACCTCACGCTGGTTTGGTAGTTCTTGGTTAAGACTTCTCTGAATCTTCTTCAGGTCACTTTTCTAACGGGAGTTCTGAAGCTCAGTTGTGAGAATTAGGATTGCGGCGTTTTCCAGTTTATCCTGAAACTTCAGTATTTACCTCTTGGAAAGATTTCACACATTTGTACACGAAATGCTTATACGGAACGTCCCTTGTGTGGAGAATACTTGCAAAGAGGGGAGAATTGAGAGAAGTGTAGCCAAACTTCCGTCCGAAAGCACAAACGTATTGACGTTTTGGAGAGTCGGTGTTGTGCAGCAGCTGTTCTGTACCAGACAATTTCGAGCACCCCTGAACGTTTGACTGGCTCTGCAATATGTAAATGGAATGTCACTTTTGGAGCCCTGGTGGCATAGTGGTTAAGAGCTCGGCTGCTAACCAAAAGGTTGGCGCTTGAATCCACCAGGCGCGCCTTGGAAACCGCAGGGGGCAATTCTGCCCTGTCCTGTGGGGTCGCTGTGAGTTGGAAACGACTCGATGGCATCGAGCTTTTTCGATTTAGTTAACTAAATGTTCCCAGAAGCAGGCCACAAACTAATATTAACGAAGTCCCCAGTGAAATTAAAAAAAAAAAAAAAACCCTCACATTTCTTCCCTTAATCTGGATTTAATCAATTTAGAGAACTGTTCTTTATTCGGAGATTCTTCTGTTTTTATCATCAGAGGAGTGTGTGTGCATATCAAGCTCCATTTGGATAAGTAGTGTCTCTCTTCTTCACCGCTGTATCTCCAGTGCCTAGAACAGTATCCTGCAAAATGTAGGTGACCCATTAACCAGCTGCCGCCGAGTCGATTCCGACTGATAGTGACCTTATAGACCAAAATGTAGGTGCTCAATAAATATTTGAATAAGTCTTTTAGATTGTTCTTTCATTTTTGAGGAAACCCTGGCAGCGTAGTGGTTAAGTGCTACAGTTGCGAACCAGAGGGTCAGCAGTTCGAATCCGCGAGGCGCTGCATGGAAACTCTATGGGGCAGTTCTACTCTGTCCTATAGGGTCGCTATGAGTCGGAATCGACTCGAGGGAACTGGGTTTGGTTTTTGGTTTTGGTTTTCACTTATGAAATAATGGTGGTAGAAGGTGTATTTTAATGCTTTGCTTGTCAAAATGAAACGTTGACAACCGTGATGTGATTTTTTTAACAAATGGTTTACAAGTCTGTGAAAGTCAAAATTTTGTGAACCATGGATTAACATCTTACTGATAACCTCACATTTCTTGTAGGTCAGTTAGCTCTGTTCAGTGACATCTTTTCTGACTGTAGTTCTAGCTAGGCTTTCGAAAACTTACAGTGGAGTCAGTGGTTGGATCAGAACAAACCTATCGTGTACAGAGATGGAGAACAGTTAAAAATGAAAGAAAAATCACATGGTAAGTCAATTTAGTAGTAGTCTGGTTTAAGAAAAGTTGGCGTTCAGTCATTTATCACATATTGGTTGGCGATTTGAACCCACCCAGTGGCTCTGCAGGAGAAGGACATGGTTATCTGCTTCAGTAAAGATTACAGTCAAGAAAACCCTATGAGGCAGTTCTCCTTCGTCACACGGGGGGGTCCTTATGAGTTGAGATCAACTCGATGTCACCTAACAACAAGAATCTCTTATTCCTTCATTTATTCTTAGCAAGTGAGAACAGTGAGAGCTTAGGGAAGGGAGTAAATATCTCCTTGTGGGGGTGACTGGGCATAGTATAGATCAAATCTGAACAGAGTCTTGGTGGAGTATGGGCTTGTGTGTAGAGAAGGAATGGGGGAGAGATGTTCTCAACAGCAGACTAGGTGTGTGCAGAGGTGTGTGCAGAGGTACTGTGTAAGATATATTTAGGAATTGGATAGTAATTGTGATCTAAGGATAGGGTGTTTAGAAAACAGTGTTGGAGAGTGAAAAATTAAGAGTAGTCTATCTGGAAGTCAGCTTTGGTGGTCAAGAAATGTGTGAGAGCTATCAAGTTTCACAGTTAAAAATAATTAGTATGTCTTAAAACAGATGGTTAATGAATTCTATATGTGTGAGGCACTTTGCTGAGTGCTGTAGGGGACATTGAGATAAAACAGAATCTCTATGCTCAAGGAGTTTATAGATAAGTATTAGGGATTTAAAAAAAAAAAAACCAGAACCCATTCTTTTAGTCAGTTCCGACTCATGGGTTACAGAAAATTGCCCCTTAGGGTTTTCTTAATCTTTACGGAAGGAGATCTCCAGGCCTTTCTTTTCAGTTACTGCTGGGTAGATTTGAGCTGCAAACCTTTAAGTTAGTAGTCCAGTGCAAACCATTTGCACCACCTTTGTTGTTAGGTGCCGTGGAGTCAGTTCCGACTCATAGTGACATTATGTACAACAGAAAAAACACTGTCCGGTCCTGCACCATCCTCACAATTGCTATGCGTGAGCCCATTGTTGTAGCCACTGTGTCTATCAGTGAGGGTCTTCCTCTTTTTCGATGACCCTCTATGTTACCAAGCATGATGTCCTTCTCAATTACTCATATGAAAGTTCAAGTTGAAGCTGAAGAAAATTAAAACAAGCCCACAAGAGCCAAAATGCGACCCCAAGTATATCCCACATGAATTTAAGAGACCATCTCAAGAATAGATTTGATGCGTTAAACCCTAATGACCGAAGACCAGAGGAATTGTGGGATGATGTCAAGGACATCACAAATGAAGAAGGTAAAGCAGAAGGTCATTAAAAAGACAGGAAAGAAAGAAAAGACCGAAATGGATGTCAGAAGAGACCCTGAAACTTGGCCTTGAACATAGAGTAGCTAAAGTGAGTGGAAGAAATGATGAAGTAAAAGAGCTGAACAGAAGATTTCAAAGGGTGGCTCGAGAAGATGAAGTAAATTATTATAATGTAATGCGTTTTTTTTTTTTTTTTTTAATGCGTAAAGACTGGAGTTAAAAATCCAAAAGGGAAGAACACGCTAGGCCTTTCTCAAGCTGAAAGAACTGAAGAAAAAATTCAACTTACACCATTCAAAGATTCTATGGGGAAAATATTGAACAACACAGGAAGCCTTAGAAGAAGATGGAAGGAATACACAGAGTCACTATACCAAAAAGAATTGATCGATGTTTAATCATTTGAGGAGGTAGCATATGATCAAGAACCCATGGTATTGAAGGAGGAAGTCCAAGCTACACCGAAGGTATTGGTTCTAGGAAAAATAAAGCTCCAGGAATTGACGGAATACCAGTTGAGATGTTTCAACAATCAGGCGCAACGCTGGAAGCTCTCACTCGTCTATGCCAAGAAGTTTTGAAGACAGCTACCTGGCCAACCGACTGGAAGAGATCCATATTTGTATCTATTCCAAAGAAAGGTGATCCAACATAATGCAGAAATTATCAAACAGTATCATTAATATCACAGACGAGTAAAATTTTGCTGAAGATAATTCAAAAGTGATTGCAGCAGTACATTGACAGGGAATTGCCAGAACTTCAAGCTGGATACAGAAGAGGGTACGGAATGATTGATATCATTTTGACGTCAGATGGATCATGGCTGAAAGGAGAGAATACCAGAAAGATGTTTACTTGTGTTTTATTGACTATGCAAAGGCATTCGACTGTGTGGATCATAACAGATTATGGATAACATTGCAAAGAATGGGAATTTCAGAACACTTAATTGTGCTGATGGAGAACCTGTACATAGACCAAGAGGCAGTTGTTCGAAGAGAACAAGGGGATACTGCATGGTTTAAAATCAGTAAAGGTGTACACCAAGGTTGTATTCTTTCACTATACTTAGTCTTTGTGCTGAGAACATAATTTGGGAAGCTGGACTATATGAAGAAAAACAGGGCATCAGAATTGAAGGAAGATTCATTAACAACTTGTGATATGCAGATGATACAACCTCGCACCACTTAGGGACCATGTATTAGAGATTAGATCCACAAAATTATGATTCAAGTTAGAATGTAATGAGTACATAAAAAGGCAGAGTGGGAATTCCTTGGGGTTCATTGACTTTGTTTCCAAAATGTCCAGCAGTGTTTGACACATTCCAGTTCCAAATCAGTATTTAACTCTGTTTGGGGGGTGTATATAAAGGCTATGTGATTTCAGAGGAACAGGAGATCACCCTTGAGGAGATCAGGAAAGACTTCATCAAGGTGGGCTGACATATGTACTTGGTGTTTGCTGGAAGGGTATATGTTCCACAGCTGTGGATAGGTAAGGAGGACATTATAGCAAAGTAGCTTAGTCCTCTGTAGGGTATAAAGAAAGTAGCAGTATGAAGTCACATCTGAAGGGCAGTTTGAAGCCAGGTCATGGAGCTCTTTGAATGCTCACCAAAGGAGTATCGACTATTTTGTAGAAACTGGTAGTTTTTCAAACAGTCAGATTACATGATTAGTGGATTACTTGATCAGTAATGTCTGAAATGGTTTAGATAAATTAAAAAAACAAAACGCACTGCTGTTGAGTCGATGTAATCCTTCCATCAACTTTGAAAGGTAGTTATCTCCATTTTATAGATAAGGGAACTAAGAATGAGAAGTTAGGTGACTTTCCTAAAATGGCATAGGTAGATTAAGACACATCAACACACATTTTCCTGGCTCTAAATCCATGGTATAAAGTCCCAGGGGGAGTGAATTAAACAATAAAAAAACTAATTGCCGTCTAGTCAATTCCAGCTCGTAGTGACCCTGTAGGACAGAGTAGAACTGCCCCATAGGGTTTCCAAAGAGCAGCTGGTGAATTCCAACTGCTGATCTTTTGGTTAGCAGCCGAATGCTTAATCACTGCACCACCAGGGCTCCATATGAGACTAAGTAGGAGAGAGGGGCTAAATCATAGTCCCAGCTACAAACAGCTTACTTAATATTTTCCAAACTGTGTAGTGAATATATATTTAAATATGTACATCCACATTAATGAACTGAAACTCTGCATACTGTTTTGTGGCTTCATTTTCACGTAACAATGTATTACATATTTTTGGAATAAAATACACCTATATATAATTTTTAAAAATAAGTTTCATTTAAAAAGTTATCTTTTTTTTTTTTTTGGACTAGGTAATACATATATGAGGTACACATTCAAAAAGTATAAAAGAGTATATAATAAAAAGCAAATTTTCCATCTTCCGCCTATCTTGTTTCCCTCCCTAGAAGAAATCACCATGACCAGTTTCTTATATATTCTAGAGATCATCTATACACTATCATTTTTTATTGGTTGCATAATTTTTTTTTGTGATATATTATTTACATACTGAATTCTCTTGCATTTAGGTTACTGATTTTTTACAGTGATGTGATGTTCTTGAAGTTAGATTATTTTATACGTCTTTAATTCTTTAACATTACTTTCCAGAGTGGAATTGCAGGGTTAAAATAAAGTCTTAGAGGAATGGCTGATTCTAGAAAATCCTACTACATTTTAAGTTTCTTTAAGAAACCAGTGTGGAATTCATCTAAACAGAAGTGATAATGGAAGTGGTAGGAATAGATGATACTGCTAAGAGAGAGGGTAAAAAGAAAAGATAGTTGCAGGGATAGAAGAGGGAGTGGGAGACAGCTATACTGTGGGCCTTAAACACACAATGACTCCTTCCTTCCACAGGTAAGTGAGGCTTAGTTATGTGTCCTGAAATCTGACCTATTTATTCTAAACATTCCTGCTACCTTCCAAATCATAAACCCTTTATAATTTCCCATCATTATCAACCTGTCTTTCTAGGCTTACTTAACTCTTCTGGATACCTTAAGCCCCTATTTCATTGTAATATTTTTAACTCTCTGTAAACACAATTTAGTCAGCTTTTAAGCATCTGTTAAAAGTCTTTCATTCTTAATGTAGAACAAAATTCTAACTCAAAAAGAAAGACCAGACTTGCTGGCCTGACCGAGACTGGAGAAACTCTGAGAATATGGTCTCCGACACCCTTTCAGCTCAGTAACGAGTCACTCTTGAGGTTTACCCTTCAGCCAAAGATTGAACAGGCCCATGGAACAAAACTAGACTAAAGGGGCACACCAGCCCTGGGACAAGAACTGGAAAGCAGGAGGGAACAGGAAAGCTAGTGATGGGGAACCCAGGGTTGAGAAGGGAGAGTGTTGACATGCCGTGGGGTTTTTAACCACTGTCATAGACCAATGTGTGTACTAACTGATGAGAAACTAGTTCTGTAAACCTTCATGTAAAGTATAATAAGGAAGAAGAAGAAGAAAAAAGTCTTTAATTCTTTGAATGAATATGCTAGGCACTAACTATGAATATAACAGGAAACTGAGACTTTGTTCTTGAATTCTTGGAAAACATACTCTAGTGAGAGAGATTAAAAAGGCAATTACAAATCAGTTTGCTAGGGGGCTTTGGGTACACAAAGGGAGAGACACCTACCCAAACTTGGGATCTGGCTCAACTTTTAAGAGAAGGTCAGCATCTAGAGGGAGTTGGGACAGAGGGATGTGGGAGGGCTCTAAGCAGGGAGAAAAGCATGAGTGAGGGGATGAAGATGAGAAAGTATGCTGTATTGGGGGTATAAATTTAGAGTGATGAAAAGAGACCAAATTCATAAAAACCAAAAAAACCCAAACCTGTTGCTGTTGGGTTGATTCCGACTCATAGCGACCCTACAGGACAAAGTAGAACTGCCCCATAGGGTTCCCAAGGAGCACCTGGTGGGTTCAAACTGCTGACGTTTTGGTTAGCAGCCATAGCTCTTAGCCACTACCCCACCAGGGTTTCTGCCAAATGGTAAAGGGTCTTATAAAGCTTATTAAGGAATATGGCCTGAGGGCAATAAGTAGCAGGCAACTGATGCATTTATATTCTAAAAAGACTATGCTCCAGTAGAAGAATGGATTGGGGTGGGGCAAGAAAGAAGCAGAAAACCAGTTAGAATCCTGTTGCTGTAATCCAGATTAGAGAGTACAGTGTCCAGAACTAGAGAAGTGACAGTTAATTGGAATGGAGGGAAATATATATATTTGAGAGATTTGGAGGTTTAATCAATAGGATTTGGTGTTTCAGTGGATGACTGGTTTAGGTGAGGGAGAATGAAAAGCCAAGGATGATACTGCTGTCTTTCTGGGGCATTGTGTGAGTGTGGCACCATCCCCAGTATAAGAGAGTTCTGTTTTGGATTTGTTGGATTTATGGTGGCCGAAGGATTTCGAAGTGGAGATACCCATTGTGGAGATACCCATTAGGCAGTTAGATATAGTAGCCTGGAGCTCAGGAGAGAGGTCCTGGATAGAGATGTAGATTTGGAGTTGTCTTCAGTAGAAGAGAATTTTTTTTTTAAAATAATTTTTATTGTGCTTTAAGTGAAAGCTTACAAATCAAGTCAGTCTCTCACACAAAAACCCATATACACCCAGCTACACACTCCCAATTACTCTCCCCCTAATGAGACAGCCCGCTCTCTCTCTCCACTCTCTCTTTTCATGTCCATTTCACCAACTTCTAACCCCCTCCACCCTCTCATCTCCCCTCCAGGCAGGAGATGCCAGCATAGTCTCAAGTGTCCACCTCACCAGCATCCCTCTCCAACCCATTGTCCAGTCCAATCCATGTTTGAAGAGTTGTCTTTGGGAATGGTTCCTATCCTGGACCAACAGAAGGTCTGGGGGCCATGACCACCGGGGTCGTTCTAGTCTCAGTCAGACCATTAAGTCTGGTCTTACGAGAATTTGGGGTCTGCATCCCACTGCTCTTCTCCTCCCTCAGGGGTTCTCTCTTGTGTTTCCTGTCAGGGCAGTCATCGGTTGTAGCCAGGGACCATCTAGTTCTTCTGGTCTCAGGATGATGTAGTCTCTGGTTCATGTGGCCCTTTCTGTCTCTTGGGCTCGTAATTGCCTTGTGTCCTTGGTGTTCTTCATTCTTCTTTGATCCAGGTGGGTTGAGACCAATTGATGCATCTTAGATGGCTGCTTGCTAGCGTTTAAGACCCCAGACGCCATTCTTCAAAGTGGGATGCAGAATGTTTTCTTAATAGATTTTAATATGCCAATTAACTTAGATGTCCCCTGAAACCATGGTCCCCAAACCCCTGCCCCTGCTACGCTGGCCTTCAAAGCGTTCAGTTTATTCAGGAAACTTCTTTGCTTTTGGTTTAGTCCAATTGTGCTGACCTCCCCTGTATTGTGTGCTGTCTTTCCCTTCACCTAAAGTAGGTCTTATCTACTATCTAATTAGTGAATGCTCCTCTCCCACCCTCCCTCCCTCCCCCCTCTCGTAACCACAAAAGAATGTTTTCTTCTAAGTTTAAACTATTTCCCAAGTTCTTAAAATAGTGGTCTTATACAGTATTTGTCCTTTTGCAACTGACTAATTTCACTCAGCATAATGCCTTCCAGGTTCCTCCATGTTATGAAATGTTTCACAGATTCCTCACTGTTCTTTATCGATGCGTAGTATTCCATTGTGTGAACATACCATAATTTATTTATCCATTCATCCATTGATGGGCACCTTGATTGCTTCCATCTTTTTGCTGTTGTAAACAGTGCTTCAATAAACATGGGTGTGTGTATCTGTTCGTGTAAAGGAGAAGAGAATTTTTATTTCTTGTAATTCTATTGGTTGTGGCCTGTCCTCCCCTGCCATTTTACCCTCTGTTGTTGTTAGGGGCCGTTGAGTTGATTCCTACTCATAGTGACCCTGCATGCAACAGAACAAAACACTGCCTGGTCCTTTGCCATCTCCACAGTCATTATGCTTGAGCCCATTGTTGCAGCCACTGTGTCAGTCCGTCTTGTTGAGGGTCTTCCTCTAGTCTTGGTGAACTTACTTGTGAGTATTCTTTTTGGGCAAGCTTCTCCCTTTGCCTGGAAAGCTCTTCCTTTCCCACTTTTCCACTGATTCTTGTTTTCCTTAAAGACTTAGTATTTCTTTGGCTCAGGTGCTATTTCTTTTGGGAAACCTCCCGTGACACTCCTTTTCTTCCCTTACAAGTGTTTGGCCACAGTGATGGGTTAAGTACGTATCCTTCCTTTGAATTTTCATAACAACCTGTGTGAGTTTATATCATAGCGATATATCTGTTTGTCTGCTACAGTAGATTAGTGTGTTTCTTCATGGCAGAGAGTATGTCTTGTTTTTATATCTTTGGGACCTAGTATACCTTACAAAATACAATTTATGCTATGCATTTCTTTTATTATGATAAGTTTTTATTTTGTGGATTTCCTTTTTTTTTAAATATATTTTTATTGTGCTTTAAGTGAAAGTTTACAAATCAAGTTAGTCTCTCACACGAAACCTTATATACACCTTGCTATATACTCCTAGTTGTTCTCCGCCTAATGAGACATCACACTCCTTCTCTCCACCCTGTATTTCTGTGTCCATTCAGCCAACTTCTGTCCCCCTCGGCCTTCATATCTCCCCTCCAGAAAGGAGCTGTACACATAGTCTTATGTGTCTACTTGATCCAAGAAGCTCAGTCCTCACCAGTATCATTTTCTGTCTTATAGTCCAGTCCAATCCCTGTCTCAAGAGTTGGCTTTGGGAATGGTTCTTGTCTTTGGCTAGCAGAAGGTCTGGGGACCATGACCTCTGGGGTTCTTCTAGCCTCAGTCAGACCATTACGCCTGGCCTTTTTATGAGAATTTGAGGTCTGCATCCCACTGCTGTCCTGCTCCTCAAGGGATTCTCTGTTGTGTTCCCTGTCAGGGCAGTCGTTGGTTGTAGCCGGGCACCATCTAGTTCTTCTGGTCTCAGGCTGACGTAGCCTCTGATTTATGTAGGCTATTCTGACTCTCGGGCTCATACTTGCCTTGTGTCTTTGGTTTTCTTCATTTCCTTTGTTCCATGTGGGTTAGGATTTTCTTTTTTTTTTAATCTCAGAGTGGTTAGCCTCAACTACTCATTACTTAAATGGCCTTCCTGGATTCCTTGATATTAGTCGTTTGTACACCGACTAATTTAGTGAGTTAAGCTAATTTTATCATAGATCCACAATCCCTTATCTATAAATTTTGAAATCCCAGGGTGGCAGAAAAATCTGTCTTCAATTCATTTGGCCACACAACCTGATCTGAACTGACATGATGCTAGTTATAGTCTTTATTATATAGTGTGAAGCCATATGGTATAGAAATATTAATGTGCTGGCTATAAGGTGCTGTCTCAGAAACCACTGGGAGTGTTAAGTAATGTGCAGTATTTGTAGCATATTACCTTTAGGAATTTGAAAAGTCGGAATTCTGAAAGGCCTCTGCCTCCAGAGGTTTCAGATAAGGGGTTGTGGTCCTAAGCAAAATAGCAAGGAGGTAAATACATGGCAGAAAGTGTTATACAGCCACTCATACAAACGGAGAGAGACTTAACTAGGTGTATTTTATAATCAGCTATTTTTAAAAGAGTAATTATGTAGCATTGCAAGTAATATAATAGCTCACTTTTAATGATACGGAGTTTAAAATTATTTGTGGCATTGTGAATGAAAAAGAAACTAAATTAAATACGAGTAAATTGTGAATAGAGAAACAACTGTTTTGCTTAGAGTTTGCCCCTTCCTCTTTTTTTTTTTTTCTTAAAGCAAAGCTCTCATATAGATGTGGTTCGTTTTCCATGTGTGGTTTACATTAATGAAGTCCGCGTCATACCTCCAGGAGTAAGAGCCCACAGCAGCCTGCCTGACAGTAGAGCGTATGGGTAAGCCAGCTCTCTCTTCTGAAGTATTTTTTGACTAAAGATTGTCCTAGAAACATTTTCTTAAATGCAAAAGCTTAAGTTAATATTTTCCAGTTAAAAACAAAACCGTACTCAATTATGGCTATGCAGCATTGAAATAAACTGTAGGTTTTTGTAGCAGCGTATATTATACTTAATGTCATCATAAACCAGAAGCTTGGAAAGAATAGTTATTTAACCTAAGTACTAAATCAGATTTTTCTTTCTTCATTTCCTTTTTTAAAAAAGTTGGTCGAAATAGGCTTACGCTTTCCAAAATATTCTAGGGGGGCATGTGTCTAGTAGATGAAGTATGTGTAACCTGACTTTTCCCTTGAAAATAAATGAGAATTAGTCTGAATATTTAAAAATGTATTTTCACTACATAGTATCAGATTCCATGACCTAATGTTGATCTTAGCCTGGTTTTAAACTAGCAAGTAATTATTTGATACTTTTTCCTCCTAGGCTCTGTGGGAGATAAAGAAAATGTAAGACAATATCCCTGATAACTTGATAACTTTAACAACCTACATAAAACAGGAATTTGATCTTTGTCATAACATGAGTAATCATTATCTTCTGATTTTAATTCCATGGGTTGGAGATGTGAGCCAAATTATGGTCATAGAAACATGAATATATATAATATATCTTATGTGAATTTTTAGCTTGTAACCTAGGTTATGTATCAACACTGTATTTCATTGTATGCATGTTATAGATAACTCAATTTCTGTTACATAAAGGAGTTAAGCCAGGTACTTAGTGGGGAGTTTTATGATATAGAAACAAAGTTAACACATTACTTCTTCAAATTTGTAAAACTAGTTGATTAGTTGTAGAAATAGATATAAAAGCATGAAAGGTGCCATTAAAATGAAGCAATGAGAGTATTTAATTAATATTTCTAATGAAGAATCATTGTAATTGACCTCATAGTTGGTCCCCCCCCCGCCCCATGTTTAAGAAAAACCCATGTTTTCTTATATATTTCTTTTGGCCAAGGAAGGTCTATTAGCTGTATTTTGCTGTGTAACAAATTACAGCAAATTTAGCAGCTTAAACAGTAAACATTTTCTCATACCATTTATGAGGGTCAGGCATCTGAGAGCAGCTTAACTGGCTGAGATTTTCTCATGATGTTATAGTCAGGATACAGGCTGGGGCAGGAAGATTTTCTTGAAAGCTCACTCACATAGCTGTTGGAGTTGGACTTCAGTTCCTTTCTAGGAGAACCTCTCCATGGGGTTGCTCAGGTCACGACATGGCTTCCTCCAGAGTGAGTCATTCAAGAATGAGAGAACAAGCTGAAGATTAAAGGCACAGGTAGTATGGTTTATAACATAATATTGGAAGTGGCATGCTGTCACTTTTACCATGTTCTGTTGGTTATACAGACCAGCCCTGGTACAGTGCAGAAGGGGACTATATAAGGGTGAGAATACCAGGAAGCAGGGATTATTGGGGGGCCATCTTGGAAGCTGGTTACCATAGCAGGCAAAATAGGTCTCTGTTATTAGCTTCCCAGGGTAGAAGTATTTGTTACATTTCCCCCTGATTATCTCTCTTCTTTTTTCTTAGTTGGGGATGAATGACTTTTCATGTTTTAATAACTCCAAATACAAAAGTATTAGAAATACCTTTATAGTGATTAATATGTTACAGAACAGTAAAGTATTAATGCACTATGAAGCCTAGAATCTCAAGGTTGAGAGTAATCTTACAGATCAAATGATGTCTGTGCAGCATACTTTACAATAGTGTTTTTTTCTCATGATAAAATTCAAAAGTGTATAGGAAAAGTTAAAGTCCCTGTAATCCCTCTGTAAACCAGTTGCCATCAAGTCAGTATTGACCCCTGGTGACCCCATGTGCGTCAGAGTAGGACTGTACTCCACAGGGTTTTCAGAAGTAGATCACCAGGCCTTTCTTCCAAGATGTCTGTGGGTAGTCTTGAACCTCGAACCATTTGATTATCAGCAAACCCGTTAACTGTTTGCGCCACTGAGCGACTAGGCCTACTTCCTAAAACTTAGCCATTGAAAACCCTTTGGATCACAGTTCTACTCTGATGCACATGGAGTTGCCATGAGTTCGAATAGACTCAGTGGTAACTGGTTTGGTTCGAGTCTCTGGGTAGTGCAAACAGTTAATGCACTTGACTGCTAACTGAAAGGTTAGAGGTTCAGATCCACCTACAGATGCTTCACAATAAAGGCCTGGCTGTCTGCTTCTAAAAAATCAGCTATAAAAACCCTACGGGAGCATAGTTCTCCTCTAACACACATGGGGTCATTGTGACCAGGAATCGACTCAGTGGCAACTGGTTAATTCCTCTGTCCCAAGAGAATCCTAAAAACATTTGATATATTGTGTTTTTTAATGTGTGTATTTGTATATTTTGTTATTTCTTACAAATGTAGCATTTTATTTGAGATTAGGTTTTAGAGTCAAACAGGTTGTAAGATAAAATTATCTTTTTATTCTTTAAATCATGTTCAGTGACCAAGACCTGAGCCTTTGGGAGCTCAAAAGTAAAGAATTTGCATGTCAGCCTTTTGTAGTAGTTGTTGTTTCTTTGAGGTATTGGAGCCAAAGTCTAGTTTGAAAGGAAGGGTAATATGGTTGAATTTGGGTAAGGTAAATGTATGATGCTACTCTGACCCCACTGTTTACTTTTTGTATATTCCTTTATCTCATTTACATCAGGAGCATTTTCACATCATTAAATGTTATTTGAAAATATAATTTCTAATGAGTGTATAGTCTAACAAATGACTGTACTGTAATTTGACTAGTCTCTTACGTGGGGACCATTAGATAGGTTTTAGTTTTTCAAATTATAAGTAATGTATGATGAACATTCTGTTGAGAAAAAAAATCTTTGATCCTTGAGTGTTTCCATAGAAACATTTCCTAGGAAAAGTATTTCTGGATCAAATTGTGTGAACATTTTCTCAGCCTCCTGATGCTTTTTGCCATATTTCTTTTCAGAATGATTGCACCTGTTTGTATTTCTACCAGCAGTGTATGAGAAAATTCTTGATAGTACTCAGGCATTATACTTTGCGCCATTTGGATTTTTACGTAAACAAACAATGCAGTGATTAAAAATCAAGATTTTAGTTGTGCCTAAGGAATTTCAGCCAAAGATGCTATTCTTCAGTATCTTTTACGTCAAGTAGAGCAAGATTTCATTCTAACAAAAATTGAGTAGTGTTTAATCTTAACTATGTAAATCTCCCCAAAAATCAAAATATGTGTAAATTAAAAAACCCACTGCCGTCTGCTATAAAAACTTTAATTTAGACTTAAAGTCAGAATTTAGGGCTCTGATGCTAAAATTGCTTACTTTATTATTATAGTCTTATTTTAGTGTGAATTTAGTTAAAATTAAATTGTAATTGTAATATACAACTTGAAGTATAGTTATCTTCTGACTCTTAGTAATGAAAGGGAACAATGATATAAAGAATTATGAAATTTAATATCATAGCAGTTAAATAACACTTGCCTTTAAAATAACATTTTAAAATTTAAATGTTCAGTTGTTTTAAAATGGTCCAAATAGCAGTGGGAAGGTGCTTGAATGATTAAAATTTTATTCTCAGTCATACTCAAGAGTGGATAGTAAGCTACTTGAGGATTGAATATGAATAAAATTATGGAGAATTTATAATTAATTGTATATTTTTGTTATATAACCTTAAGACTATCATTTAGAATTGCTCTTAAATTTGTACTTTTTTTTTTTTTAATTTAGGAACTGATTGTTGCAAAAGTTAATATTTGAACTTTGTTTCATTCACAGGGAGACTTCTCCGCATACATTTCAGTTAGATTTATTCTTCAACAATGTAAGCAAACCAAGTGCCCCAGTTTTCGATAGGTTGGGAAGGTACGTACTTGTTAGGTAATTTCACCAGAAACTCATGAGTTAGTCAGGAGAATCTTTTTATTCTTTAAACAGAAAAAAAGGGTATGTATCTGGTGCTGCCAGACCCATGAAATCAGGCTTTAATTTATCCACTGGCAATGTCAAAGGAATGTCAAGCTCCTAAGGAGATGATGAGTTTATATACAAAATAAAACCTTAAATTTGTGAATTATTAGCCATATTTTTTAAATTTTTACTGGTGCATGAATTTCTTACACAGACCACATGATTTGATAGTAACCTTCTAATTTGGAATGCTTGCTTTTTGAGTCTTTTAAAAACATATGCATATAAAAACATTGAGAGCTAATATTTTGTCTGTTTTTTTATATTGCATTACTACAAAACGTAAAATTCCATAACCACATATTTTGTAAACTGAGAATTTGTTAATAGATAACCCCTTTTTGGATTCTTTAATGCATGTTAGGTATATTAAAACAATCTACCATATTTTTACGCAGATAACGCATGCATGCCTTCTATGTTTGCTTGCCAAACAAACTTTAAAGAAAAAAAATTTTTAATTAAATTAGCATAGTGCACTTACAAAAGTACCTCATGGGGGCAGGGAGCAGTTGGCAAACATAGGAGGTGTGTGTTATTTTCGTACAAATATGGTAGTTGTTGTGATGTCTGCACATTGACTGTTAAAAGGGTTTTGTTTGAAACTCATTTATAAAACAAAAAAAAAAGTAGCTTAAAAATGAAAAAACTTATCCCTGTCAGAGATGCAAAGTTTCTTAGACTTCACTAAATCATCCTTCTTTCATTTCTTATTAAATTATATTGATAACCTTTTTTTTAATGAAGGAAAATGTAGATAATCTGAAGCAGCTAATTTTTAATAATTTAGAGTGTTTTTCTTTTGTCAGTATCTACTTCATAAAGCAGATAGTGTCAAAAAGTAGGTGATTTTTTCTTAATTTTGGTCCTAGTATACATTTTTAGGGTAGCATCTGGGTAAGGCAATAGTTAATGCATACCCAGAGGTACCTCAGAAGAATAACTTGGAGATCTACTTCCTAAATATCAGTCATTGAAAACCCTATGGAGCAGACTTCTACCCTGACACACATGGGGCCTCCGTGAGTTGGAATTGACTCTAGAGCAGCTAGTTTGGTTTGCCTTTTTTTAGAGGACCACAGTGCAATTATTCTCCACTCTGGTTGTACATTAGAATTACTTGTGGTGCTTTTTAAAAAATACCAATGCCTAGACTCACCCTAAGCCCATTGACTCAGACTCTCTGGGGTGTTTGTTTTATCCTTTTGTTAAATGACATTTTTGGGAGAGTAAATTAAATCCAAACTTTATGCCTCTTTAAAACAAAACAAAAATCTAACTTCTGAGTATATTGAAATATTTGAACCTAGAAAGACTTCATGAACTGTGTTTGAGCTTATATATTTATTTCTACTTTTTTTTGCAGCCTGGAGTATGATGAGAATACTTCCATCATCTTTAGACCCAACTCAAAGGTGATTATGGAAATCAGTTTTCAATTTGTCACTAATGTTTTTTTTTCACCTCCATTCAAAGTTTTAAATCCAAATAAACCAGTGATGTAGAATGTCACCTTATTTAGTTCTAGTTCTACAGATGATCATTTCTTGTCTGATTCCTCTAGGATCCAGAAATTATTTTAAAATGGAGCAAAGACATTGTAATGCTATTCTCTGTGGCTACAAAGAAAGCTCTTTCTTCCTGTAACGTTATACTTGAGTCAGGAAGAGGTCAGCATTTATACTTCCCTTGTTTACTTTTAATTGGGCAAGTATAGAAGATGATAGGTGGGTAAATTTTTATTAGACATCACTGTGCCTTAATTACGATTTAGAAAAATTTGATACTTTTTCCTTCATATTAAAAGTATGTCCTTTTCCTTGGCATAGCAAGTGCCATTCTAGAAGTATCTAATCATGGAAGATCTGAAATGCAAAAATAATAGTGGTAGTATGTGATCTATAGAATAGGATTGCCCAGCTTGCTGTTTGATAATCTGCTGAGGGGTAACTGTGCATAATGTTCAGACTACAAATTATCTTCCTTATCTGATTATCTTCCTGCCGGTGGAGTTTTCTGTTTAAAGTGTCTCACTCCCTCGGGATAATCTTTGAGCTTTTCTTCTGGTCCCTAGTTTCCCTTTATAGCCTTGCAGCCAGAATAGTAATTTCTTTCTTATTGTGCCTCTAGAAGGGGCCTCAGTACTATTTACTACATCATCTTTACCTTTACCAGGTTCTTCTACTGCCATTCTCATTTACTCATTTGTTAAAATGGAATGGTAGTATTTGCTCTGACTGCCTCTCATAGTTGTTGTGAAGATCTAGAGATCAATGTAGATATGTTTGGAAAGCATAAAAAGATGTTATTTTTATTTCATAAGCAAATGGGGGTTTAATGATATTGGTAAAGACTTTGATCTTTATAGGAGAAAGGTTTTTTTGCAAAAACAATTTGTTTAATGCTTTTTAAGGACACTGCAAGTAAATAAAATATGCTTGTATGTGTGATTTGGGCACATAGGAAGAATACTGTGCAATTCTGTGTGCTGTGTAATTCTTGAGACAGTATAATTTGCGGTTTTATGGACATGCATGACCTTCGTAGCTATTAGGGTTAGATATATTAATTGTTAATAACTCCCACTTAATTTCATTTCCATTTCTCTCTAGTTGGTGTGAAATCTGGTTATGCTTTTTGAAGAGGGTTGACATAAAATGTAAGGCTAGGGAGATGTAGCCTCAGAACAGAATTAGTTATAATAACTCTGGAGGGCCATGTAAAAACTTTGTCTTTGAATTTTCACCAATACAGACCCATGTGTTTTCAGCATATTTTTAATGATTTTAGTTGACCACAAACTAATTTGGTATCAGTTTACCTCTGGCATATTAAGACATTAATTTGAAAGATTTTTTTCCCTCTAAAAATCAGGTGAATACCGATGGTTTGGTGCTAAGAGGCTGGTATAACTGTCTGACACTGGCAATATATGGATCGGTTGATAGAGTGATAAGTCACGATAGAGACTCTCCACCACCACCACCTCCACCTCCACCTCCTCCCCAGCCACAGCCAAATTTGAAAAGGAATCCAAAACATGGTGAGGATTTTAAATATGCCTTTGCCAGTGAAACTTTGTCATTATTGTAGGAAAAACTAATTCAAAGAGCTCTTCTACTTTTTGAAAGTTCTTAAGACTTGCAAGCATATCTCTTAGCCTCCCATTCTTTTTTCTCTGAGTTTGTTTTTATATTGAAGTGGTTGCATTTTATTTTGTTCTTCTACTTAGAGTACTTTTTAAATGCCCTGAGGGTTTTTTATCCGTTTAAAATACATTAATGATAATGCAAGCCAGTGGTTATTTATGATTTACTATCAAATTACTATCCAAAGAATTGAAGTAGGTGGTGTTTAGTATGTATTTCTAGAGTATTGATGTTAATGGAATTTTTTTCAGGAGTTCATTTCAAATCTGCTTAGATGTATAAATCTTAGCTAGCACGGATTTTCCCCACTTTGAGAACCTTTTGTTCATTATTGGAGACAGGAAAAATAGGCACTCCAGTATACTTCAGTAGCTTTCCTTCTGTTAAGCAGGCAGCTGGGCTCAAGTTTTCTAGGGTCTCTTCTTCTCATACCAGTGTTACTCACTATCAGGAGCTGAAATAAAGGAGATTCAGGAACACATACCAAAATTATAATTGAAGTCACTGGGGAAAAACATTTTGTGTTATGGTTAGTATTTTATGCACAAAAATTAAATGATCTGTGTTTCTCTTAATCCTGATAGAACAGAATAGCGTGAACACTTTTTCTGATGTTGGGGACACTATATTTTCATTTCTTTTATCTTACCTGCTAAGCACAGTTAGGAATCCTGGTGGCACAGTGGTTAAGTGTTTGGTTGCTGACTGAAAGGCTGACATTCTAACCCTCCAGCTGCTCCGCATAAAAGAGAAGACCTGGTGATCTGCTCCTGTAAAGATTAAAACCAAAAAAAACCCAAACCCATTGCCATTGAGTCGATTCCAACTCTTAGTGATCCTAAAGGACAGAACAGAACTGCTCCACAGGGTTTCCAGAGCAGACTGTCCCAACTTTCTCATGCCTGCTGACTGGTGGGATTGAACCGCTTTAACCACTGCACTACCAGGTCTCCCTGTAAAGACTATGGCCTAGGAAACCCTGTGGGGCAGTTCTCTGTCCTATAAGGTCTTTTTGAGTTGGAATTGACTGAAAGGCACACAACAACAGCAAGCACAGTTAAACTTTCCTTTTTCTTTTGATTTTGTTTCATTTGTCTTTTTTACTAGATTGTGAGCTCCTTATGGGCAGGCAGTATGTTTTCTTATATTTGCAGCTCTAGGTGTGTCAAGTACCTGGCATATATAGTAGCTTCTCTAAAATTTTGTCCTATTAACTGGCATAAAATTGATACTTAAGCTCATACATTGTATCTACATACATATATTTAACTTTATTTTGAAATAATTAGCCCTACAGGAGGTTGCAAAGAAATGTTCAGGGGAATCTTGTCCAGTCTTCCCCAGTCTCTCCCAATGTTAACATGAAAACCAAAAATTGACATTGGTATGATCTATAGTGCTTGTTTGGATTTCACTAGTTATACATGCACTCATTTTTGGTGTAGCTCTCTGCAGTTTTATGTCATGTGTAGCTTTGTGTAACTGCTACCACAAACACGATACTTACTGTACAATCACCACAAGTCTCCCTTGTGTTACCCCCTTGTAGCCACACCCACTTATCTAACCATCCTTAACCTCTGGCAACCACTTATCTGTTCTTTATCTCTATGTAAATGGAATCATGCAGTATGTATCCTTTGAGAATGACTTTTTTTTTTAATTCAGCATAATTTTCTTGAGGTTCATCCAAATTTTCGTGTGTGTCAATAGTGTGTTCCTGCTTATTGCTGAATAGTATTCCGTAGTATGGATGTACCACAGTTTATTTAACTGTTCACCCATTGAAGGACATTTTGGTAATTTCCAGGTTTTTGCTATTATGAATAAAGCTGTCGTGAACATTAATTGTATTTTTCCTGCATGAGAGTAAGTCTTTGTTTCTCTGGAATAATGCTCAAGAGTGTATACATTATATTTTGATAAATGGAAAGTCAAAAATTCTAACTTTCCAAATGTAGCTTAATTAACAAAAATTCTTTTAGATGTCAGAAAGAAAACGTTTATTATAAAGAAATCAGAAGATGAAAAACTCTAATGATGAAAAACATTTTTGACATGCACTCATGTCATTATTCTTTAATAATTTTAAAGTTTCTTTTCCGTCTCTAATAAAACTCTAGCTGATGGAGAGAAAGAAGATCAGTTTAATGGAAGTCCCCCAAGGCCACAGCCAAGGGGACCAAGGACTCCTCCAGGACCCCCTCCACCTGATGATGATGAAGACGACCCCATTCCTGTGTCAGGTATATGTAAAACCAGGGCTAGTGTTCCCCCGATTAGTGCTAATAATGTCTTTTTGATTAGAGGAAAAAAAAAAAAAATGCTGGTAATGAAATCTTGATGAATGCCCTCTTTTTTCATCCTGCACAGTGTTTCGTTGTGCTTTTCAGTTGGCAAGTTAGCTTGTTCCAAAAAAATCAGTAAATTCATTTCAAGTTGTGTCAAAATTGCTTTGAAAAATAAAATGGTAATGTGCTATAGTGTTATGTACAAAAGAGTACCGGGTAACAATAAGCAGCATGTATTGAGAAAGGCAAAAATCCATGTAGTTCGTTAATAGCTAAAAAGAAAAGGGTTTGTTTTATTAGTTTATGATACTGGAACATAAAATAGTGTATTTTAGTAATTCACTGTATAAAGTTGCACAGTGTATGTACTCAACTTTTTTTGTTTTTAACAGCAAGTAATTCTCATCCCTTTTTAAGGGGATTTTTGAGCTAAATCATTCAAAATGTCATTAAGTGGTTACACTATCCACTTTGCTGCTGCATTTTATTAAAATCATTAAAATAATTTTTGCCTTAAATCTCAATTTTTCAGTGTCAGGTGACACAGAAGAGGATGCTGCTCATAGAGAAGACTACTTTGAGCCAATTTCTCCTGATGGGAATTCTGTTCCCCAGGAAGGTCAGTATTCTGATGAAGGAGAAGTGGAAGAGGAACAGCAAGAAGAAGGAGAAGATGATGAAGATGATGTGGATGTAGAGGAAGAGGAAGATGAGGATGAGGATGATCGTCATACAGTAGACAGTGTCCCTGAGGAGGAAGAGGAGGATGAAGAGGAAGAAGGTGAAGAGGATGAAGAAGGTGAAGGTGGGTTACATTGGCTAGGACTTTTGGTTTTAAGTATTAGAAACATTATGTAGCTTTGAGCAATTAAAGAGAATTTATACCAAAGATAAATGGGTTTCAAGGAACTAAAGGGGGTCCGAATGTAGCTAGGCCTCAAGGCATGATTAGAAACAGGAACTCTTCTTTGCTTTGTGTGTCTGTTTTATTCTCTGTCAGCTAGCTCTTGTTTTCTCTCTTCACACCACAGCTTTAATCTCAGTTTAATCAAGCAGCTTAATGCCTAACTGTATGTCACCCCTATTTCCAATTTCGTGGGAGAGAGAGCCTATTTGGTTTGCTATGATATGAGTTGCGCCTTGATACCATCAGCTTTGGCCAGGGAAGCAGGAATATGCAGCAGGTATATGGTGATTAGGGATTTGGGAACTGGTTTCAGAGTAAGGAGTGGTGTTGTAAGCTAGGTAGGAACCGTAGAGATGTCTACTACCTAGACATTTCAGCCTAGTGCTACGTTATTTTTAAAAATTCAGAAAAAGAAATCTTAGTTACACATGGACATGTGACAGTATGATACATTCCTTTAATTTGGCTTTATTTTTCCTTTGAAGAGAAAAAGTGAGAGATACTCAAGCTAATAGACCCTTACTTTGTCAAAGTAATGGTATGTCAATGTTGATGCATTTGTATAAACCGACAAATAATATGACATGGCTTTTTTCAGCAATAGTGAGGATTCGACATGAGAGTGAGGGTCATTTCAGAATCACCAGGGGCCTTTTAACAAAATGCACAGATAGATTATTGAGTGATGGTTTTCTTAGCTTAGTCCTGTTTCCAGATTACCAGATAACTCTTTCTGGATTCATTGTGTTTGACCAGCAAAGAGCAGTTAGATTTCAGGCAGGTAGTTTTTCTTAATCAGAGAATTTTTTTTTTTCAAAAATATTTTTTGTGTTTTAGGTGAAAGTTTAGACAAGAAATTAGGTTCCCATTTAAAAAATTTTTATACAGCTTGTACTTTGATATTGGTTAAAATTTTCACCGTGTGTCAACATTCACATTATTTCTGTTCTGTTTGTTCTATTTCCATTGATCTATCTTCCCTTCTCTTCTTTGCTTTTGGGTAAATGTTGACTGTTGGGTTTCATATAGTTGATTGTTTAACGGAGCACATTACTCATGGGTGATACTGTTTATTTTATAAGCCAATCTATCATTTGACTGAAAGATGACATCCAGGAGTAACTTCAGTGCCAGGTTCAAAGGGTATCTTAGGGCAATGATCTGGGGGTTCTTCTAGTCTCTATCAGGTCTGGCCTTCTTTAGGCATTTAAGTTCTGTTCTGCATTTTGCTCCTATTCTATCCAGGTCTTTCTATTGTGTTCCTGGTCAAAATGGTCGGTAGAGGTAGCCGGGTACCATCTAGCTCTTCTTGTCTCAGGTTAGGAGAAGCCATGGTTCCTGTGGGCTGTTAGTCCTGCAGACTAGTTTCTTCCTTGAGTCTTTGGTTTCCTTCATTATCTTTTGCTCCAGACAAGTAGAGACCAATAGTTTTATCTTAAATGGCCGCTTGCAAGCTTTTAATACCCCAGATACTACTCAACCACACTAAAGTGTGAAACATTATCTTTATGACCTGTGTTAGGCCAGTTGATTAAATTGTCTCATGAGACTATGGTCCTAAGCATTTTTACCCAGTAAACCAATCCCACAAGTTGTTTGGATGTGTCTGGGAAGTCTCCATTACTGTGCCCCTGTGTGCCTTATTACGTATATGAGTTTATATACAGCTCATACAAATGTATACCCATATGTTTACATATACGCCCATACATGCTGTGCACGTTCTTGCATATGCCTTCCTATACACATATATGCATACGTATCTTCCTGTGGAACCACACACATGTTTTTTTGGTTGTTATTACTGTTCTTGAAAAATTTTATACATTATAGCGTTTCCCAAAATTGTCCCTTTTTCTTGTGGATGTCTTAGTGTCCTCATTTACCTTGGCCAAGTTTTGCAAACTTCACTTATATTTGGTATTGCTTTTCCCATCACCAAAAATAACAAGTGTCTGCTATCTACAAAGTGATTCCCCTTCCCTCCCACTCCCACCCCTGGTAACCAGTAAAGAACGTTGCTTTCTGTGTGTATCTATTCTTGACTTCTTATAATAGTGGGACCATATAACATTTGTGGTTATTAGTGATTAACTTATTTCACTTAGCATAATGTCCTTCAGATTCATCCATGTTATAAAATGTTTTGCAGACTCATCATTATTCTTTATAGCTGTGTAGTATTCCATTTATGTATATACCAAACCAGAAAAAACAAGCCCACTGTCATCAAGTTGATTTCAACTCATAGCCACCTGTAGAACAGAGTAGAACTACCTCATAGGGTTTCCAAGGCTATAAATCTTTATGGAAGCAGACTGCCACATCTTTCTCCCTTAAACAGAGAACATTTTTGTAAAGAATGTGACAGAATGAGGCTAAGTAGTTTGATTTTTAATAGAAGACATCCATCTTATCTCAGAGTCAATCCCCTCTAGGCCCCTGTCTTTTCAAATATGAGTGTAGTATTGCTAAGGCTAAATTGTTTTGAGCAAAGGAATGTCAAATACTGGAGGAATGTTCTGGAAATGTTTTCTTTTCCTTCTTAGGCCATTATGGCCCATCACTGTAGTTGTGCTGGAAAGTAAAACCAACAAGTTTTCTGTCTGTACTTCTATTTTATTTAACATAGAGGAAAACACTACACAAATGTCACCATAAGAAAGCTGTTTTGGCAAAATCGAGCATCTTAAATGAACAGATTTTCCCTAGAAATATATACTGGCAGAGGAAACTGTCACAGATAAATGCAGAGAAGTAAAATTTCAGGAATATGAAATTAATGTTATAAAAAGAACTTAGAATGTTTTTGCTGGAAATTTTTGGTTTAGCTTTGAAAATATGGTTTTATGATCTTTGTCCTCCAATTTTTTTTCCATCTTAAAAGTAATCTCTCAGGAAGGCAAGACTCATTTCTGAGAGAGGTGTTTTTGTTACTTCAGGTATTTGTAATTTTATTTGTATAAGGAAATAATATCTGTACCAGATAGCTAGTTGTAAAGCTGAACAGATGTAGTTGAAGAATTTGGTTAGGAAATTTGTCCATATCTATTAGAAATTGGAAACCCTGGTGGCGTAGTGGTTAAGAGCTATGGCTGCTAACCAAAAGGTCAGTAGTTCGAATCCACCAGGCACCCCTCAAAAACCCTATGGGGCAGTTACGGTCTGTTCTGTGGGGCTACTGTGAGTTAGAATTGACTTGATGGCAACAGGTTTTTTACAGTTTTCATTAGAAATTATAAAAAGTTGGTGATTGTTGATAAGATATTGGGACAGAAGTTAATTTTTTTAAGGAAATCATAAATTCTTTTAATGTTTGCTACACTATTAAATAAGCGATTTTTTTTTGATCAGTCAAAATTTGTGCCTTCAACAATTATGTAATATTTAAATATTATTCAAACAATTTTTCAGGGGATGATGGTTATGAACAAATTTCCAGTGATGAAGATGGAATTGCTGACTTGGAACGTGAAACATTTAAGTATCCGAACTTTGATGTTGAATACACTGCTGAAGATTTAGCTTCAGTTCCTCCTATGACATATGATCCATATGACAGAGAACTTGTACCACTTTTATACTTCAGCTGTCCATACAAGACTACTTTTGAAATTGAAGTCAGTAGAATGAAGGATCAAGGTCCAGATAAAGAAAATTCAGGGGCAATAGAGGCCTCAGTGAAGTTAACTGAATTGTTAGATTTGTATCGAGAAGATAGAGGTGCAAAATGGGTAACAGCTTTAGAAGAAATTCCAAGTTTAATAATAAAGGGATTAAGTTATTTGCAATTGAAAAACACAAAACAAGACTCTCTTGGCCAGCTGATAGACTGGACTATGCAAGCATTAAATTTACAAGTTGCCCTTCGCCAACCCATTGCCTTAAATGTCCGACAGCTCAAAGCTGGGACCAAATTAGTCTCCTCACTGGCAGAATGTGGGGCTCAAGGAGTCGTGGGACTGCTACAAGCAGGAGTGATCAGTGGACTATTTGAGCTCCTGTTTGCTGATCATGTCTCATCTTCCCTTAAGTTAAATGCTTTTAAAGCTTTGGACAGTGTCATTAGTATGACAGAAGGAATGGAAGCTTTTTTAAGAGGTAGGCAGAATGAAAAAAGTGGCTATCAAAAACTTTTGGAGCTCATACTTCTAGATCAGACTGTGAGAGTTGTCACTGCTGGTTCAGCTATCCTTCAGAAATGCCATTTCTATGAAATCTTGTCAGAAATTAAAAGACTTGGTGACCATTTAGCAGAGAAGACGTCATCTGTTCCTAATCACGGTGAACCTGATCATGACACAGATACCGGACTTGAGAGAACAAACCCAGAATATGAAAATGAGGTGGAGGCCTCCATGGATATAGATCTTTTGGAATCCTCAAATATAAGTGAAGGGGAAATTGAAAAGCTGATTAACCTCCTAGAAGAAGTTTTTCATTTAATGGAAACTGCACCTCATACGATGGTCCAACCTCCTGTTAAGTCTTTCCCAACAATGGCACGTATTACTGGACCTCCAGAGAGGGATGACCCATACCCTGTTCTCTTCAGGTAAGACTTGTTTGTTTTGGGGAAATATATTTCACAGACCATTGGAGGCAGTGCATGTCTGTGTAAAGATATTAGCCATTTTTCAAAGTAGATACTTAGTAGTGAAACTGACAAGTATGTTATTGCTGTGGGTGAGATGTATTGTGTTCGTACTTAAAGCAGTAATAAAACTTAAACCAAACCCATTGCCGTGGAGTCGGTTCCAACTCATGGCGACCCTATAGGACAGAGTTGAACTGCCCCATAGAGTTTCCAAGGAGCACCTGGTGGATTTGAACTGCCGACCTTTTGGTTAGCAGCCATAGCACTTAACCACTACGGCACCAACTTTCCAAAGTCGTAATAGGAACCTAAATTAAAGATTCTGATAATCAACAATGTTTGGATAAGCATGCTTATGAGCCAGGATAAATGAGAAACTGCTGAGTTACCTCTGGGACTGTGGTACAGGGGAATGACATAGGAAAGGGGAGCAATTTTCTGGATGAACTCCTTTGTACCTTATTACTCTAATACATAATAATTTAAACTTAAATTTTACAGTTCTGGTTAAAGATATCTTTGAGGTTCAGTTATCACTTATTTCTGTCATCTACATCTCTAATTTTCTATTGATAAAATTTTGCCATTATTGGGGTCAGCACCCAGAGTAGGGTCTTTGTTTTATTTTTTTGAGACTTTCTTTTCTGGCATTTGCCAGTAAGTAAGAGGGAGAGTGACTTTTGGAAGAGAAATAATTGTATTTTGGAAAGATTGAGTTTGAAGTGATGGGAAGGCAGTAGTGTCCTGTGTCAGAGGTCCCTGAGACTATCTCAGGTTTGATAATTCACAGGACTGAATGTATAGTTTTACTCACAGTTATGATTTATTACAGTGAAATAAATGCAAGTAAAAATAAATGCAGGATGCAAAGCACAGTCAGCACAGAAAATAGGTGCATGGGGCGATGTCAGGGGGAAACCAAGAGCAAGCTTCCAGTGTGCTCTCCCAGTGGAGTCGTACAGGCTGTGCCTAATTTCCCCAGCAACTAGTTAGGACAGCGTGAGTGAAATGTTGCCAACGAGGAAAGCTTACTAGAGACTTAGCACCCAGAATTTTTACTGTGGGCTAGCCACATACGTACTCTCTGCCTGGCATGTACCAGTGTTTTAGACTCCCAGAAGGAAAGCAGGTATTCAGCATGAACAGTCAAGGCACAATTGAGCTGCTCTTATCATTTAGGGGGCTAGAAGCCCTCCAAGTGCCAGCCTTGTAAGCAGGCTCTTCTTAAACAGGCCGAGCCCTGCTATGTTAATTTTTTCTGCCTAGTCTATAAGGTGGTTAAAAAATGCTCTTATATGTGGGCAGATTGTCTTATAGGCAAGGTGTAAGCACAGTGCTTACCTTGCTTACTGGATCATCTGTAGTGAACAATTCCACGTTTTTTACCACATCAAAGATTCTGCTTCTAGGTATGACTGGCATCTGTCTCTGTCCCAACCCCATAGCACCTTCCTACAGAATCAAAGCCTCTGTTTAAATTTACAATCCCTAACAGGTACAGATGACCCAGTAAGCAAGGTAAGTACAGCCTTACTTGTGCTTACTTACTAATCTGTAATGAACAGTTGCAGATGTGATGAAACCCATGTGAAATTGTTCACTGCAGATGATCTGGTAAGCAGGGTAAGAATTGTGCTTACCTTGTTTATCAGATAATCCATTCTTGCTCTTAAAGGGTTTAGTAATTCTGGAGTTTTGTCTTCTTTAGGGTTCTGTTTGCCTTTGTAGTAAATAGATGCCTCGCTGGAGGTATCTATTATCATGAAGTAGACGTCTGATTTTAAGCAGTAATTTGAGTGAAGAGGCTGTTGATGAAAATAAATTCTGGCCTTTAATCTGCCTGTTAGTAATATTTTACCAGGGGTTAAAGGAAGCTATTGTGTAACCACTGGCAGTGACTGTCCTTTAAAAATATGGAGGGAAGAGATTAGCATTTTGAGTAATTTTATAATTTTTAGCTTTCAAAAAAATTATATTCTTCCTAACTCAAAATTAATAAATAAATTTACACTAGGCTAGGCTTCTCTTATAGTTTGACATTTTTGACTGATTTTTTCCTCCATTTTTGAATTTTGAAAAAAAGTATTGTGTTTTAATTCTTTCTTCTCCAAATCATTTTTTCACTTTGAACAAGTTAATTTTAGAAAAGAGTTTTAACCTGACAGGGCCTACAGTTAAGGAAACCCTTATAAATAAGGAAACACATGCCCAAAGAGGTTATCAGTTGTATTTGTATCTATTTTGGTATATTGAATAAATTCAAACTTTTCCCCCTAAAACTATGTATAGTGAACAGTGGTTCTTGGATTTGATAAAAGAGTGTTGTGTATGGCAGTATTAACTTTAACTATTTAAGTACTAAAAATAGGTAATTTGAAATTTTTTTCATAGATATACCAATTCGTATATTTATGTATATTTCAATGTGCTATGTATTTCTATAGTCTATATATTATGATTTCACTGAATAAACTAATTGCAGGTATACCGATATGCCATGAGTAGAGTAAGACCATGGTGAAAAAGGAGCATTTGATACGTGGCCTAGGAAGAAGGCCCAGAATTTAAAGTCATGGTTGACTCTGGAAAGAAAAAACTTATCAACAGTTATCTATTGAATATTTGTTGAATCATAGCTAGGAGAAAGCCTCACAGAACTTCCACTTGTCTCTGGCCCAGTGGAGAGAAGACTTGCTACTCATATTATGTTTTCACTTAAAGCACTATATACTGAGGATAAAGACTGGCCATTAAAGATTTTACCTCTCTTCCTTCCAGGGAATACTGACTACATTAAGAATGCTTTGAACTGACTTTATATATATTAATTAACTTTTCTACAGGTATCTTCACAGTCATCACTTCCTGGAGTTGGTTACCTTGCTTCTGTCAATTCCTGTAACAAGTGCTCATCCTGGTGTGCTGCAAGCCACAAAAGATGTTTTAAAGTTTCTCGCACAATCACAGAAAGGTCTTCTTTTTTTTATGTCAGAATATGAAGCAACAAATTTGTTGATCAGAGCTCTATGTCACCTTTATGATCAAGATGAAGACGAAGGTCTCCAGTCTGATGGTATTATCGATGATGCATTTGCCTTGTGGCTACAGGATTCAACACAAACGTTGCAGTGTATTACAGAACTGTTCACCCATCTTCAGCGTTGTACAGCCAGTGAAGAAACTGACCATTCCGATCTCTTGGGAACCCTTCACAATCTTTACTTGATTACTTTTAATCCTGTGGGAAGATCAGCTGTTGGCCATGTTTTCAGTCTTGAGAAAAATCTCCAAAGTCTTATTACTCTAATGGAGTACTATTCCAAAGAAGCCTTAGGGTAATTTCCTACTCCTTAAATTTTCTATTATGTTAGAAAACTAGACCATTAATGGCCTAGATTTTTAAAAAGTGTTTCATTGAAAGTAAAAACTATACTTAAAGGTTTTTAATACTCATTTTTTAACATAATACTTGTTAATTAAGGATTGGAATGACAGAAATAATCTCTGAAATATAGATTTTAGCTATAAAGCAATGAGATGAGTGGCTCTTTTAGCAGTTTCTTCCAGTTCCCCATGGTGTTGACAGATTGCAAGTGTAATACCCCTTCTGATTTGCGTAGAGGAAAACCCTGTCCTAGTCACAAGAACATATACTGTAAGAGCACTGAGGAATATTTGTTAGTCTTCTGCCCTTGCCTTCTAAAGTATTCATGGTGCTCTGGCTTTAGATTTCTGTGACAGAATAGGAGTAGTTGGGAATGATAATGGTTTTGAAATGCCTGCTCAGTAGGACAGAGGGTTTAGTGTATGGGAAGAGAGCCATGCCCTCTTCCTGGCTCATGGCACACAAAGTAGTGGTATCCAGGTAGCTGGCCTCACAATAGGGACTTGGTATGACTCTTTGAGTGACAGGTCTCCTTTGGGAGCATATGAAACGCAACTACCAGTGCCTTCTATGCCTTGCTGTATCTTAACTGCTCTGTAAGCATGTGATGAAGACTGAGTGATGATGGCAGTAGATTGATTCATCACATTTATTCATACCCAGAGTGGAAAAATATTTTAAAGGAGACTAATGAAGCATATTTTCTAATCTTTCATTGCTAATGAAGTATATAATTGTTAATATTTCGTTGTTTATCTCATCTTATTTTTTCAATAGTATTTCATTTTCTGTTGTAATGCACATACTTTTTTTTGTATACACTTTTAAGCAGTGTTTTCATGTAAATTGGATGCAAGCTCTAAAATCTGATTTCTGGTCTTAAGTAAGTTAGTCGTGTTTCATTGTAAATTTCCTTTATCTCTTTAAAACTAAGTTATTTTCGTACCAAAAACTTAAAAACCTTATTTTGTTTCAGTGACTCCAAGTCTAAGAAGTCAGTGGCTTATAATTATGCATGCATACTTATTTTGGTGGTGGTTCAGTCTTCCAGTGATGTCCAAATGCTAGAACAACATGCAGCATCTCTCTTGAAGCTTTGTAAAGCAGATGAAAATAATGCTAAATTGCAAGGTATGGTACCTCGTATTATTTAAGCATGAGTAATATGTGAAGGAAAAAGCCTTTGAATATCTAATTAGTGCACTGCCATTGGAAACCCTGGTGGCATAGTGGTTAAGTGCTACGGCTGCAAACCAAAGGGTTGGCAGTTCGAATCCGCCAGGTGCTCCTTGGAAACTCTATGGGGCAGTTCTACTCTGTCCTATAGGGTCGCTATGAGTCGGAATCGACTCGAGGGCACTGGGTTTTATGGGCACTGCCATTGTTTTTCTAAATTTTACTTATTTTGTTATTGGTTTTGTTGAGAGTATATATAGCAAAACATACACCAGGTCTGCAGTTTCTACACATTCAGTTAAGTGACATTAATTACATTCTTCGAGTCATGCAATCATTTTCACCCTCCTTTTCTGAGTCGTTCCTCCCTCATTAACGTAAACTCACTGCCCCCTAAGGTTCCTATTTAATCTTCTGAGTTTGATCCCATATAGATAGTTCTTAAAAGACCGTATGCTTAAGGCAGACTTTTCTTTTCACTAGTTAAGCTAAACTATTGTTCAGTTTTAAGATGACTTCAGGAGACATTTTTGGTTTAAGGTTTAAAGATTATCTCAAGGCAATAGTTTCAGGGGTTCATCCACCCTCCATGACTCCAGAAGAGTCTGTGAGAATTTGAAAATTTGTTCTGCATTTCCCCCCTTTTGATCTGGATTCTTTTATAGAATCTTTGATCAAAATATTCAGTAATGGTAGCTAGGCACCATCAAATTCTTCTGGTCTCATGGCAAAGGAGGCAGTTGTTCATGGATGCAATTAGCCACACATTCTATGTCTTCCTCCTCTTCCTGACTCTCCTTCCTCTATTGCTCCAGGTAAATAGAGATCAACCGTTGTTCCTTGCATGACCACTTGGAAGCTTTTAAGATCCAGGCACAATGCAACGAACTAGGAAGTAGAACAAGCACTAAACATGTTATTAAACCAGTTAACTGAGATGTCCCCTGAAACCATGATCCTAAACCCCCAAACCAAGGAACCAAATTCCATGAGGTGTTTGGTTTTGCATAAGCAGCCTCAGCAGCTACTTCCTTTTTTTTTTTGTTGTTATTGTTGTGAATATATCTGTCACACAACTTTCGCCATTTTAACTTTTTACAGGTGTAGAACTTATTGAGAACGTGGCTGTACAACCCTACCCTTATTCAGTGTGATTTTCTCCATCACCATTTTACCTCCCTTTTCCCCTCCCTCCTGCCCCTGGTAACCACTAATAAACTTTGGTCTTTATACATTTGCCTTTTCTTGTCTTTTTATATAAGTGAGATCATTCAATATTTGTCCTTTTGTGTTTGGCTTATTTCACTCAACATAATGTCTTCAACCTCCATCCATACTGTAGCATGTGTCAAGACTTCATTTCTCCTGCTGGCTGAATAGTATTCCATTGTATGTATGTACCACATTTTGTTTATCCATTCATCTGTTGATGGGCATTTAGGTTGTTTCCACTTTCTGGCTGTTGTGAATAGTGCTACAGTGAACATTGGTGTAAAAGTCTCTGGTTGACTCTCGGCTTTTCAGGCTTTTGGGTATATACCTAGGAGTGGAATTGCTGGGTCATATGGTAGTTTTAAGAGCCATGGTGGCAAAGTAGTTTAGCATTCGGCTGCTATCCAAAAGACTGGCAGTTCGAATCCACCAGCCGCTCCTTGGAAACCCTATGGAACAGTTCTACTCTGTTGTGTAGGGTCACTAAGAGTTGGAATCAGCTCGACGGCAATGGGCTTTTTGGTTTTATGGTACTTCCATTTTTAGTTTTTAGAAGAGCTGTCCCACTTTGGCTATAACATTTTGCATTCCCATCAGCAATGAATGAGGGTTCCAATTTCCCCAGCATCCTCACCCACATTTGTTATTTTCTGTTTTGTTTTTTATCTTAACCATCCTAGTGGGAGCGAAATGGTATCTCACTGTGGTTTTGATTTGAATCTCTCTGGTGGGTAATGAAGCTGAGCATCATTTCATGTGTTTGATGACCATTCAAATGTCCTCTTTAGTGAAATGTCTATTCAAGTCCTTTGCCCATTTTGTGATTGGGTTATTTGTCTTTTTATTGTCAAAGTTTTATATATATTTTGGTTATTAGATTCTTGTTGGATGTGTGGTTTTCAAAGATATTCTCCTAGTTGGTAGTTTGTCTTTTCACTTTTTTAGTAAAGTCTTTTTATTTTTTGTTATACTTTAGGTGAAAGTTTACAGCTCAATTTGTCATTCAAAAATGTATACATTGTTTTGTGATATTAGTTACCATGCCCAGAATGTGAGAACACACTCCCTCTTTTTACCCTGGGTCCCCTGTGTCCATTCAACCAGTTCCTGCCCTTTCCTGCTCTTTCATTCTCCTTTTGGACAGGAGCTGCCCATTTGGTCTCATATATCTTATTAAACTAAGAAGCACATTCCTCACGTGTGTAATTTTCTGTTTTATAAAACCAAAAAGACTAAATCGGTTGCCATCAAGTCAGTTCTGACTCATAGCAACCCTATAGGACAGAGTAGAACTGTGTCATTGAGTTTCCAAGGAGCTCCTGCATGATTGGAACTGCCGATCTTTTGGTTAGCAGCTTAACCACTGCGTCACCAGGATTTCCTTTTGTTTTATAGCCCTGTCTAATCTTTGTCTGAAGAGTAGCCTTCGGGAATGGCTTCAGTTCTGGGTTAACAGTGCTCCTGGGGGCCATAGTTTTGGGGGTTCCTCCAGTCTCTGTCAGACCATTTAGCCTGGCCTTTTTACGTGAATTTGAGTTCTGTTCTACATTTTTCTCCTGTTCTGTCTGGGACTCTCTGTTGTGTTCCCTGTCAGGGCAGTCATTGGCATGGTAGAGTCTTTTGATGAGCAAGTTTTTATTTTTATGAAGTCTCATTTATTTTGTCTTTTGCTGTTTGTGCTTTTGTTATTATATTAGATAATTCATTGTTGAAAATTAGGCCTGACAGTCTTGCCTCTGCTTGTTCTTCTAAGAATTTTATGGTTTTAGTTTGCACACTTAGGACCTGAATCCATTTTGAATTTATTATTTTTTCTTATTTACCTCATGTGCATTAGGTGAAAGTTTACAGAGCACATTGGTTTCCCATTCGAGAGTTTGTACATAAAGTGTTTCGTGACCTTGGTTTCATTCCCCACAATGTGTCAGCATTCTCCCAGTTTCTGCCCTGGGTTCCTCATGATATTCTACTTGTTCCTACCTTTTCATCGTTACTTTTGAGCAGATACTGCCCTTTTGATCTTGTGTAATTGAGTCTGCTAAGGAGTACATTCGTCTCAGGTGTTATTATTTATCTTATGTGCTTATCTATTGTTTGGCTGTGAGGTTGTCTCCAGGAATGGCTTCAGTTCCAAGTCAGAAGGATGTCTTAGGGCCATAGTCTCAGGGGTTCCTCCAGCCTCTGACAGACCAGCAAGTCTGGTCTTTTTTGTGAATTAGATTTTTTGTTCTATAATTTTCTCCCACTCTGTCTAGGACCCTTTGTTGTGATCCTAGTCAGAGCAGTTGGTAGTGGTAGCCGGGCACCATCTAGTTCTTCTGGTCTCTGGGTTGTGTAGGCTGTGGTTCATGTGGTCCATTATTCCTTTGGACTAATGGCTCCCTTGATTATTTGGTTCCTTTCACTCTTCTTTGCTCCAGATAGGAAGAGACCAATAGTTGTATCTTAGATGACGGCTCATGAACTTTTAAGACCCCAGGTGCTACTCACCAAAGTAGGATGCAGAATATTGTGTTTATGAAGTATGTTGTGCCAGTTGACGTAGATGCCTGCAAGTCTGTGGTCCTTTGTTTTCGCCTAGGAATTTCATCCCATAAGGTGTTTGGTTATTTCTAAGAGGTTTCCCTGCCTTTACATCTTGTATGCTCTATATGAGCCACACCTGCAGACACGTATGTAGGAATATCCACCATCAAACCTGTAACTGCTGGTAGATATGTTCCTTTACATCCTCCCACAGCCAGTTGCGGTAGTTGCCCTTTATTCTTACGTTCCTCTTAGTGTCCTCTCTTGCCTTGACAATGTTGTGCTGACTTCCCCATATTATATATTGCCTTTTACTTCATCAACGTTAACTCATGTCTTCTATCTAATTGGTAATTTTCCCACTCTCTCTCTCCCATCCTTGGTAACCTTCAAAGAATGTTTTTCCTTTCTTTTTTTTTTTTTTCCTGTTTGTAAATCTTTTGTTGTTACTTTATAATAGTGGTCACATACAGTATTTATACTTTTGTGTTTGACTTATTTCACCCAGCATAGTGTCCTCCAAACTAATTCATGTTGTGAGATGTTCATGGATTCGTCATTATTCTTTATTGTTGTGTAGTATTCCATTGTGTGTTATGTACTACAGCTTATAAATCCGTTCATCTGTTGATGGGCACTTAGATTGTTTCCATCTTTTTGCTGTTGTGAATAATTTTGCAGTGAACATGGGTATGCATATGTCTATTTATGTTATGATTCATTTCTTTAGGGCGTATATGTAGGAGTGGGATTGCTAAATCATACGGTATTTCTATTTCTAGCTTTTTGAGGAAGCATCATACCATTTTCCATGGTTTGAATTTATTTTTGTGTATGGTGTGAGGCATGGATCCTGCTTCATTTTTCTGCATGGAAAACCAATTTTTCTAGCACCATTTATTGAAGAGGCTCTTCTTTCTCCATCGAGTGGACTTAGCAGTCTTGTCAAAAGTCAGTTGACCATAGGTGTTTGGGTTATTTCTAGACTTTCAATTCTATTCCTTGGTCTGTGTGTCTATTGTTATACCAGTATACCAGGCTGTTTTGATTACTATAGCTGAATAGTAAGTTTTCAAATCAGAAACTGCAAGTCCTCCTACTTTGTTATTCTCTTTCAATATTGTTTTAACTATTTATATAGTATAAGGTTGAAGATTGGTTTCTCTATTCCTGTAACAAAGGCTATTAGAATTTTGAATGGGATTACATCGAATCTGTAGATTGCTTTGGGTAGTACTGACATCTTAACAATATTAAATCTTCCAAACTATGAACATAGAATATCTTTCCATTCATTTAAGTCTTCTTTAATCTCTTTTGGCAGTGTTTTATAGTATTCATTGTATGAGTCCTTTCTGCCCTTGGTTAGATTTATTCTTAGGTATTTTATTCTCTCCGATGTGGTTGTTAATGGAATTGTTTCCTTGATTTCCCCATCAGATTTCTCATTGCTGGTGTATTAAAACTCAACAGATATTTGTTTGTTCACCTTGTACCCTGCAACTTTGCTAAATTTCTCTATCGCTTCTAGAATTTTTCTTGTGGACTCTTTGGGATTTTCTATATATAGGGTCATATTACCTGTGAATAGAGATAATTTTTCTTGTGGACTCTTTGGGATTTTCTATATATAGGGTCATATTACCCGTGAATAGAGATAATTTTACTTCTCTTCCAATCTGGATACCTGTTATTTATTTTTCTTGTCATATTGCTCTGGCTAGGCCTTCAAATACAGTATTGAATAGAAGTGATGAGAGTGGGCACCCTTGTCTTGTTCCCAGTTTCAAGGGGAAAGCTTTCAGTCTTTCTTCTTTAAGTATAATATTGGCTGTTGGCTTTTCATATATGTCCTGAATCATATTGAGGAATTTCCCTTCTATTTTAGTCTTCTTTAGGGTTTTCATCCAGAAGAGCAGTGTTAGATATTATCAAATGCTTTTTCTGCATACACAGAGATGATCATGTGGTTCTTTTCCCTTTGTTCTGTTGATGTGGTGTATCACGTTGATTGATTTTCTAATGTTGAACCATCCCTGCATTCCTAGAATAAATCCCACTTGGTCGTGGTGTATGACTCTTTTAATATGCTGTTGGATTCTGTTCACTAGTATTTTGTTGAGGGTTTTTACATATATATTCGTAAGAGATACTGGCCTGTAGTTTCCTTTTCTTGTGGTACTTTTGTCTGGTTTGGGTATCAGAGTTATATTTGTGTCATGGAATCAATTCAGGAGTTTTGTCGTGTTGTGATAATATACCTGTTAATGTTTTGTTTTTAATTTCTTAAAATTACCTTCTATGAAGATAGTTTATATGGCATTTATAATAAGATTTTTAGGAAGTTGTTGAAAGTACTGTCTCTGGAAAGTCATGAAATTTGGTGTTTAGTTGAAGGTTCTAATCAAAATAGAAGAGGCGGTTGAAAGATAAAAAGTTCAGTATAGTTTTGCATGTGTGTTTGTGTTTTGCTACATATGTATTTTTAAGTACAACTTAGAAACTCATCTGTAGTTAATTAGCATACTTGTGCTGTCCTTAAAAGTGAAGAATAGCAAATTTGAACATTATTTTTTAAAATAAATAAATCTTTCTTGAATGAAGTTTGTGGCAAACCTTTTGTGGCCATCTTGAGACATTTAAGATATCTAATTAACAATATTTTATTATTATTTTACTTTCATTCCTGGCTTTATGGCCTGTTGAGCAGAAAATTTGATAACATTGAGTAAATATTATAAAAATGCTTTAAAATAGCATATGGCCTCTTATTTTTAATTATAATTCGTATCTTTACTACCTCCATTAAAAGTTCGATAATAAACTTTCCGTACTGGAAATAGATTTTCCCTGAAGTATGTCTTTACAAAAGGAGGACATAAACAGTCTTTAAAGCTATTATTAGTGCTTTATCACTTCTTTTGGGTGATGGGTACACAGGTATTTGTTTTATTATTTATATTTTTCATTTGAGCTATATATCCTGCATATATGAAAGAGTACATTTAAAAATGCATAGGAAAAATACCAAAATGTGCAGAGCTGTAATCCTCATGGAGAATTATGGAACTAAGGACAGACATGACTACCATTTTCTATAAAATGTTCTGGGACTGGTACATCTTTTGCACATCAGATACTTTTCTAGAAACAGTTTTGTTGATAAAGTACAGGTGTTACGGCATAGTTTCTAGGAAAGTTTTGAGTTCAGTTGTGATAAATGGTATATTTGGGGATTTTCCCCTTTATTTCATTTGAATTCATTAGCAAAATTTGGTGTCATTATTTTGGAGTGATTGCAATTCATTTCAGTTTTAGGAAAGCAAACTAGGAAATTGATAATTCAAAATTCACGTTAAGGGAAAAGACACCCAGCAAATGTCCCCCATGGACTCAGTTCCATTAGAAATGAATATATTTTGGGCATGCTTTCTGTTTGGGGTGGGAGGCAGGGATAGTTGAATAAACAATTGAATGAACAAATACAAAGAATTTTTAATCTTTACATGTTAGTTTATAAGCAGTTTTATAATTTTTTTAATGTACGTTAATCATTACCAAAAATTAGTTTAAGTTTTTAAACATTAAAAGAAAGCAAATAACAAAGAGTGGTTACTTCTTATTTCTGAATCAGTATAGTAGGGCTATGTTTATATTTCATTATAAAACTTGTTGAAAGGATTAGATACAAGTTCATCCCTGTATGAAATTTAGATTATTGAAATCAGTACATATCTGATAATGTTTTTCTTTGAGAAAGAATACCTTTACTCTTTTATTATAAAAGCTTTTATTTTTAAATATTTTAAATTACTTTTTGTTTTTAAGAACTTGGCAAGTGGCTTGAACCTCTGAAAAACCTTAGATTTGAAATTAACTGCATACCAAACCTAATTGAGTATGTTAAACAGGTAAGTAAAATTTAAAAGTACCTGGATTTTATGAAATTGTATTTAGTTAGTATATAGTAGTATTGCATTAAATCACTTGTATAGGTAGTACAGAAATTGTTAATCATCTACGAGACCTTGTGGGTACAGATTGCTATATGGATACAGATGGTTATGTGATTGTGTGTGTGCGTGAATACACATGTGCGTAACCCCGAGCTGGACTGCTTTTTGTCCTACCAGGTTTGTTCTATTTTTTTCCCTTAAATAAAAATATGACCAACTGTATTGATGATACCTACAAAAGTGTTTTGAAAGTTAAATCTTACGGTAATGTAACATTTTAGTTAAACTGTAATTAGTGAAGAAGGATTTCCCTCAAAACTGAATATAGGTGAAAATGAGTAGGATGAATTCCAGATGATTATAGTGTAGATGGTTCTGTTGGTTGTTAATTTGAGATGGTCAGTAATACTGTTGAAATAACTCTTAAAAGGTTAAAATCACTGCATTGTTAGTTTTGGAAGTTTTCTCTCTTTCTTTGATGCTCCTTAGTTGATCCAGTATGTAGCATAGGAAGAAGTGTTAAAGGAGCTCATAGATAGTAAAATGTTTTAAGTGAAAAGGGCATAATGAACCCTGGGAATTATCTCTTCCTTCATTTAGCAGATGTGCTATATGTATGCATGTATGTGTGTGAGTGTATGTAAACCCACCTTGGTCTTCAATTTGCGATGTATGTTCTTAACAGAATTCATGTGTAGTATCTAACCTATTGCTATTCTTATGCAGCAACAAAGTATTCTTTGGACTTACCTGCTTCCGATTTTTCTTCACTGATTTGTCTGTCCTCATCTCGCTTTATCCCAACTCTCTTAAGACTCTCTTTACTGCCTGTATTGCCTTATATCCTTCTGTGCTCCTTACTCTGCCTAAGACAACATCTTGAGTTCTTCTCATTTATATTCAGTCTGTTACTTAGCAGAAGTACAAGGAGTGTCCTGTAAATTTAGATGGTCAGTTATTCTGGGTAGTTATGCATGATTGTCAGCAGAATATACAAGATGTCTAATAAATATCAGGTGGCTCGAGTAAAAGTATTTAACCAGTAAGAAAATTAATCCTAGAAATTTGAATTACATGTTGTTATTAAAAGAAAATTCATTTTTATGTATATCTTTATCCCATTAATTGTGATTATTATAAGTGGCTCTTGTTCCAACATATACTAAAAACATTTGATCCAACATTGAAGTTTCACCCTCGGCTTCGTGTTGTCTTAGGTGTCTAATTTGGAGTGGAATTATTGAAAAGCAGCAAGGAAGAAATTAGAGGAAAGGCTAAACTAATGTGGGAAATATATGAGGGACAGGAATTTTGTTATCTTCAAGTTTTTCTCCTGAAGCTTAGAAGCTGGAATAGTGATATTTTTGAATGTTAAGTCTTCCAGCGTGCAAGTTCTTTAACCATCTGTATGTTGCTCTGTGAAAGCTACAAACACAAAGTAAATTAAACATAACTTTGTTGTTAGGAGATATAGCATAGGCATGTACTAAGGACATAGGCAACTATATATATTTTTTCCCTCTAATCTTGCCCCAACTGGTCATCATAACTAGACTCCCGTGGTATCTGACTTTTTTAAAAACGGAGGCTATATAATCCTAAAATATTCCCTTTTGCTTCCTCAGTTTTGGAAGTAGTTCAGTGCCGCAGGACTTTGTAAAAACAGTCATCGCTTCACTTTGGGGAGAGAGGATGTGCAGAAAGATTATACAGAAAGGAACTGTTTTAAACTCTTAATACAGAGAGTCTTATATATTTCTGTATGTTCTTTTTAGTACAGTTCTTTTTGTTCATATAATATCACAAAAGCATGGTACAACTTATGGTAAATTTATAAACTTCTTTAGCTAGAGTCTTATTAATGTTATAAATTTACTTAATAAATTTGAAATGTTGCAATGTACTTAACTTGAAGTTAAGTACATATTTTTAACTAAAACCTTGTCTGGAATTTTCTCTTGATTTGCTACATACCAAAAAATTAAATTTTCTGTTTATTTTTATTTTTAAAGAATATTGATAACTTGATGACCCCAGAAGGAGTTGGTCTTACCACTGCACTACGTGTTCTCTGTAATGTGGCATGCCCACCACCTCCTGTTGAAGGTAATATAGCTACCTTCGATTATTCTTTAAGGCTAATATAAATAAATACAGTTTATTCAATAAAATATCCAAAAATCATAACCAATTATTTAACGTATAAGTAATTCGTTTTATTTTCCTTTTTCTATATAAAGGTCAGCAGAAAGACCTGAAATGGAATCTTGCTGTAATTCAGCTTTTTTCTGCTGAAGGAATGGACACCTTTATTCGGGTTCTGCAAAAATTGAACAGTATTCTGACTCAGCCGTGGAGGCTCCATGTCAACATGGGGACTACTCTTCACAGAGTTACTACTATTTCAATGGCTCGCTGCACACTCACTCTTCTTAAAACTATGTTAACGGAACTCCTGAGAGGTGGATCCTTTGAGTTTAAGGACATGCGTGTTCCCTCAGCACTTGTTACTTTACACATGCTCCTGTGCTCTATCCCCCTCTCAGGTCGTTTGGATAGTGATGAACAGAAAATTCAGAATGATATCATTGATATCTTACTGACTTTTACACAAGGAGTTAATGAAAAACTCACAATCTCAGAAGAGACTCTGGCCAATAATACTTGGTCTTTAATGTTAAAAGAAGTTCTTTCTTCAATCTTGAAGGTTCCTGAAGGATTTTTTTCTGGACTTATACTCCTTTCAGAGCTGCTGCCTCTTCCATTGCCCATGCAAACAACTCAGGTATCACTTCCGTATAACATGCATCTTATAAATGACTGCGGTAACATTAAAAAAAGCCCATGGCTTTGTTAAAAAACCAAACAAAACCCCTTTTTCCTCCCCTCCAAAAAGACATAAAATAACTCAATGAGGGTGAGATAAAACTGAAGGAAGTTGGTCATTGAGGAAACACAGGGGTAACAATTTAAATAAATTTTTGTTAACGTTTTATTCTGTTGTGTATACTTGTACTTTTATTTTTCTGTTATTTTTGAATCTTTTTTTCATGTGTTAGAATTTGCATCACCAATGGACTGTGCTCTACTGACTGCTAATCTAAGAACAATAAGATTTTTTTAGACTGATTGAAGTCAAGCAAATGTCTAATTGTATAATAGAAAATTGTTTTTTGAGCATGCAGTAAAGATGTTCTTTTCATAACAGTTCTTCCTGAACAGTTTTTGTGACTATAAATAAATATAAAAATCTTTGTACACACACATTATACTTTTTTAACAGGTTATTGAGCCACATGATATATCAGTGGCGCTCAACACTCGAAAATTGTGGAGCATGCACCTTCATGTTCAAGCAAAGTTGCTCCAAGAAATAGTTCGCTCTTTCTCTGGCACAACCTGCCAGCCCATTCAACATATGTTACGGCGTATTTGTGTTCAATTGTGTGACCTTGCCTCACCAACTGCACTTCTGATTATGAGAACTGTGTTGGATTTGATTGTAGAAGACTTGCAAAGGTATTTTCATTTTACATTAAAAAAAAATTTCCCCAAAGTTACTCTTGTTACAGATATATTTTTTCCACTTAAAATTTGGAGACCAGGGTTTAGATGCCCAGGATACAAACATACATACACACACATGGACACACACGATACACACAGACGTGCATGTATATATGTGTGTATATCTGTACATAGTTGTTAATTGGAAAAACTTACGTCATCATTTTACTTATAAAATTCCTTGAAGGTCTTGATTTTGGGTGTTTGAAAAAGTGAGCTATAAAGAAGTACTCTTGATTTAAGAAAATATATTATTGAAAACCTGAATTTACAAAATTTTATAATAATTGTAAAATTCCAAGGAAGTTGGCCTTATATCCAAGGAATGAAATGTTTTATACAATTTTGTATAAGATGATAAGTATTAGTTGAATAGTGCCTTAAAATCAAGGACTTTGTTTACTAAATGTATTGATTTTATTTCAGCACTTCAGAAGATAAAGAAAAACAGTATTCTAGCCAAACCGCCAGGTTGCTTGCTCTTCTTGATGCTCTGGCTTCACACAAAGCTTGTAAATTAGCTATTTTGCATCTAATTAATGGAACTATTAAAGGTGATGAAAGATATGCAGAGATATTTCAAGACCTGTTAGCTTTGGTGCGGTCTCCTGGAGATAGTGTTATTCGCCAACAGTGTGTTGAATATATCACATCCATTTTGCAGTCTCTCTGTGATCAGGTATTTATAGTTATTTTATAAATTCTGTCTGCCTTAAAGCTTCTCTTGACATCAACCTTGGCTGTGACTAAAGAGCTCTCACCTTTGTTTTATTATACCTGCTGTTTAGGGACAAATTTGACTAGTTAACCAGCAATAAAATGGTTTAGCTTTTATTGTTGTGTAGCTTTCTTTGGGTTTGTACTTCACAGGTTTCTCTGAGAGCTCTTTCCTTTTTCTTTATAAGATTGTGTCCTCTGGTAATTGCTTTATTGCCACTGTTTCTGTATTCTTTGGGATTGGTTATGTCTAATATGTTCATTTTCCTTCCAGTTACAAACCGAATCATTCTTGAATTTTGTAACATTGTGATTGGTTGAATTAATATTGTGTTCTCTTGTAATGACAGCTTTTAAAGGTATCACAGGTTACTACAATTTTAGTATGTTTCAGACTACTGTGCTTACAGATGTTTACTAAAAGAAGTAGAATTTTTTCCTGCTGTCTGTATTATTGATTTCCAGTTTATAGTTCCGTGAGTCAGTGAGAATTGTTTTAACTTTTAAAGTCCATTGTGATTGATATCCTTGGAGAAGATTTCTGTAAAATGCACCTGTGTTTTGGTCATGAAATGTGATTTTTTTTTCCCCCCAGGCAGAATATTTTTAATAGTATCCCAGATTGGAAGACTATCTTTTTCTAGTTTAACAAAAATCTAGTTTGATTACATTTAAGATTAAAATCAAGAAGAAACATTTTTGGTGTAATTTTTTTTTTTTGTTCCACAAAAAGGTGACCTGGTAGAAAATAATTTTGGAATGGAAGTATTTTAAGTTCTTTATACCTCGAAGTGTCCGTTTGACTGGTGTTGGTCATATTATAACCCATGTCAAGTTGCATGACTACACAGAATAGCACTGTATAGCATCCTAGCTGCCCTGATCCCATAAACCTCATGTACAGCCTCATCTTGTTATATTTCCCTCCTGATTCAAGCTTTATTTTGACTTTTTAAACCAAGTTGAATGCTGGTATGCAGTATGTTGAAGTGTTTAAAGGTGATGGAACATGCCGAAAAATATTCCTTGTAAAATCTAATTTACTCACTTCTGTGAAAAAAGTGGTAGGGGTACAGTTACCGTTAGCTAAACCTGTTTGACATCGAAAAACTTGGATTTTAAAAGTATATAAAACTTAGAGGAAAATAATTGGAAAACTGTGCTTAAATGTTTAGTTGCTCTATCCCTTTTTGTGACATTTTAAATCCCAACGTAGATATGTTTATTAACATTTATTTTTCTGAATGATTTCTCATAAATTTTAAAAACATACAAATTCATGAATAATATATTGATTTTAAATAGCACCAAAATACATCACTTTTTTTAGTTAACTGTTTGAAAATAGAAACTGTACTTAGTGTAATAGAGAGGGGAAAATTTTTCAAAAGATGCTTTTAAAAACATTATAAAATATTTATTCCTTTAGGTGTGTATCCTGGTGTTAGAAAAGGGCAAAACAACTCCTTTTGTTCTTAATGTGTTTGAGTATATGTTTGGGGTGGTGAGGTAAAAATAATATTTTAATGAAATAATTACAAGTATAATTGTTTTGTATTATATAAAAATGGTAAGTAGTAGAGGCGATCATTTAAAAAAAAAATTTTTTTTTTCATGCCCCCTCCGCCGCCCCACAGGACATTGCACTTATTTTGCCAAGCTCTTCTGAAGGTTCAATTTCTGAACTGGAGCAGCTTTCCAATTCTCTACCAAACAAGGAATTGATGGCCTCAATCTGTGACTGTCTACTGGCCACACTAGCTAACCCTGAGAGCAGCTACAGCTGTCTACTGACATGTGTCAGAACAATGATGTTTCTTGCAGAGCATGATTATGGATTGTTCCATTTAAAAAGGTAAAACTTTGTCTAATTTAATATAATCAGGTTTGAGTTTTCAATCTGCTACTTTCCCAAATTTAATTAATTCATACCTGTCATAGAAGGTTGAAGGTTTGCTCTCTGTTATGTGGAGAAATAATTGTGTTTATGTGAAAGGTTCATTAGCGTGAAATATCATGCTCATAATAGAATCTTTGGGATTGGAAATGTGATTTGAATAGGTATCCCCTTATTTATTTATTTTTTTTAAATATTATATTTTAGGTGAAAGTTTACACAGCAGATTAGGTTCCTGTTCAACAATGTTTATACAAATCGTTCTGTGACATTGGTTACAATTTTCAGAACATGTTAACATTCTTGTAATTTCCATTCTGTTTGTTCTTTTTCCATTGATCTAGCTTCCCAGCCCCTTCTTGCCTTCTCATCTTTGCTTTTGGATAAATGTTGACCGTTCGGTCTCATATAGTTGATTCTTTAAGAGAGCACATTACTCATGGATGATGCTGTTTATTTTATAAGCCAATCTATTGTTTGGCTGAAAGGTGACCTCTGGGAGTCACCTCTTAGGGTGATAGTCTTGGAGGTTCCTTTAGTCTCTATTGGTCCAGGAAGTTTGGCCTTTTTTAGAAATATGAATTTCAGTCTACATTTTTCTCCCGATTCTACCTGGGACCCTCTGTTGTATCCCTGGTCAGAACAGTTGGTAGTGGTAGCTGGGCACCATCTAGTTCTTCTGGTCTCAGGCTATAAGAGGCTGTGGTTTGTGTGGGTTATTAGTGCTGTGGACTAGTTTCTTCATTGAGTCTTTGCTTTCCTTTGTTCCCTTTTGCTCCAGATGCATAGAGACCAATAGTTGTATCTTAGGTAGCTGCTCACAAGCTTTTAATACCCCAGACCATACTCAACAAACCAGGATGTAGAACATTATTTTTATGGATTGTGTTATGCTGATTGACTGAGTTGTCGCACGAGACTATGGTCCTAAGCCTTTTAACCCAGTAAACCAATCCTGCAGGGTGTTTGGCTATATCTAGGAAGTCTCCATAACTGTGCCCCCATACCTAGCTTACTCTTAAATTAACCTCTTACATAGCTATAGAACATTTATTAAGACTAAGAGATTAACTTTGGTATAATATTGTGAATTAAAATGCAGAACTTATTTGGATTTCACCAGTCTTTTATTAATGTCCAGGATCCAAGCTAGAATCCTACCTTGTATTTCATTGTTCTGTACCCTTTGTCTTCTCTTTCTGTGTCTTTCATGACCTTGGCATTTTTGGAGAGTAGTCAAAAAACTGATACTTTTTGATTAGTTATTTTGTAAAATGTTCCTCAATTTAGGTTTACCTGATGCTTTCTCATTACCAGATTGAGGTTATGCTTTATTGGGAAGGACATCACAGAGGCATATTTTCCCTTCTCAGTGCATCATAACAGAAAATACAGTTACTGATGATAATAATCTTGATCACTTGACTGAGGTGCTGTCTGCCAGTATTCTGCGCTATAAACTTACTATTTTTCCCTTCTTCATTACTAATTAAATAGTATTTTGGAGGCTATGCTTTGAGACTATACAAGTACTCTATTTCTGCTTAACACTTTCTTCCACTAATTTTACTATCCATCAGTGGATCTTGCATATGACAGTTGCTACTGTGGTGGTCTAATGGTGATTTCCTGTTTCCCTTATTCCTTTTACGTGTTATCAGTTATCCTTCTGTAGGAAGGAGTTTTCTCTTCTCTCCCGGATGGACTCAATGGACGTTAATTTTTTTTCTTTGTATAATAATCCAATACTATTGTTACTGTATCCTTGCTCAACTTGTTTCAGCTTTGACCACTACAGATCTTTCAGGTTGGCTTCTTTCTTTGTAACTGTATTCTCCAGCAATGAGAAATCTGGCTCTCATTATCTGTAATACATTTACTTGTTTATTTTAACTCTGATATACAAATGAAGTAGTTTCTAATACTCAGCTCTTTTTGTCTTTAGCCTTACTGTATCCAGTCGAAACACTTTTCCAAAGTTACTTAGGTCACCTCTTTTCTTCTCTGTCTCCTTCAGTGTGGTTATCTGATTCATTTGTAGTATAGTTATATTCGTCTTAGTCTGCATCCTGTCTTTTATCCCTCATCTTGATTGATTTTTGTTTTTAATCTACATCTAGTGAAATTCATGATTTAGCGTGTATAGTTCTATGGATTTTAACAAATGCATAGTCATGTATTTATTACCATAGTTCCATACAGGACAGTTTCATTGCCCCCAAATTTCCCTTGTGGTAGCCAGCCCCTAGCAACCACTGATCTATTTTCCTCCATATAGTTTTGCCTTTTTCAGAATGTCATATGAGTGAAATAATATAATATGTAGTCTTTTGGGTGTGGCTTCTTTCATTTAACAAAATGCATTTAAGATTCATCTGTGTTGTTGCATGAATCAATAATTTGTTCTATTGGTTAGTAATATTCAGCAGTCTGGTTGTTTCTAATTTTTGGTGATTATAAATAAAGCTACTGGAAACAGTTGCAAACAGGTTTTTGTGTGAATCCCAGTTTTCATTTCTTTTGGTTAGATATCTGGATTATATGGTAGGTGTATATTTAACCTTTTAAGAAATTGCCAAACTGAGTTCCAGAGTGGCTATACTATTTTGCATCCTCACCAGCAATCTGTTAGAGTTCCAACTGGTCCTTATCCTCACCAGCACTTGCTATGGCCAGTTTTTTTTCTTTTTAATTTTAGACATTCTAATAGGTGTGTAGTAGGTCCCAGCTTTGATAGATCATGGAACTAAGGCTCACTTGCTTAAGGTTATACATATTAAAAAAAAAAAAACGCAAACCTGTTGCTGTTGAGTCAATTCCGACTTGTAGCAACACTATAGGACAGACTAGAACTGCTCCAGAGGGTCTTCAAGGACCAGCTGGTGGATTTGAACTGCTGACCTTTTGGTTAGCAGCCAAGCTCTTAACCACTGCATCGCCAGGGCTCCAGGGTTATACATAAAACCCACCACTGTCCAGTTGATTCCAACTCATAGCAACCCCATAGGGCTTCCAAGGCTGTAAACCTCTATGGAAACAGACTGCCACATCTTGCTCCTGTGGAGCTAATGGTGGTTTTGAATTGCCGACCTTTTGGCTAGCAGTCAGTTGCTTTAAACACTGTGCCATCAGGGCTCCTTAATATACATAACCCCATAACCCATTGCCTTCGAGTCGATTTCAACTCATAACAGCCATATAGGACAGAGTAGAACTGCCCCATAAGGTTTCTGAGGTGCACCTGATGGATTTGAACTGAAGACCTTTTGGTTAGCAGCTGTAGCTCTTAACCGCTAGTCACCAGGGTTTCCTAAAATATGCATAGTGATCAGTAATTGGTATAGTTCCATGCTTTTGAGCCCAAGCTTTTTCCATTAACCATATTATCTTAGTGTTTAATCTTATTCCTGTTGATTATGTCTTGTCCATTTCATCATGGTATAAAGTTCTCAAGACAGGAATCTTTGTTTTGTATTGGTTTATCAAAGTCTTCTATGATGGCATGTCAGAATCTAAGAGCATTTTCCAAATCCAAGCACTGCATGTTTAGTATTAATGTCATATTTTCAGTTTTGGTTAATTGTGTTATAGCTTACTAGATGTAATAGAATATTAGGATTGTTTGCCTTTAAAATTCTGTTTTGATCAACTAAGAACTGTATAAATGTATGAGTATTTTTAGCAGGTCCCTGCATGGTGCAAATGGTTAAGCACAGGACTACTGGCTGAAAGTTTGTCATTTCAAACTCACCAGGATGCACCTTGGAAGACAGCCCTGGCAATCTGCTTCCAAAAGGTCACAGCCTTGAAACCGTATGGGGCAGTTCTACTCTGTGCCCATGGGATCATCATGAGTTGGAATTGACTCAAAGGCAGCTAACAATAACAACATATGTTATTATAGGTCCCTGGGTGGTGCAAATGGTTTGCGCTTGACTACTAACCTAAAGATTGGTGGTTTGAACCCACCCAGCAACACAGCAGCCTGGCGATGTGCTTCTGTAAAGATTACAACCAAGAAAACCCTATGGAGCAGTTCTGCTCTGTAGTACTTGGGGTTGCCATGAGTCGGAATCAACCCAGTGCCAGTGGGTTTTCTTTTGGTTTATATATTGTCATAGTTTTAGATAGATATCATGATTGCCTGTTATGCTGAAGTTTCTCTATATTAGGTGTTGGCGAACTATGGTGCGTAGGCCAAATCCAGCCTGTGCCTGCCAATTTTTGCAAACTTTTATTGGAACACATTTGTTTACATATTATCTTTTGGCCCTTTTCCCACTATCAAAACAGAGTTGAGTAGCTGTTACTGAGACCATATGGCTCGTAAAACATAAGATATTTACTATCTGGGTGTTTATAGAAAAAGTTTGCGGCCCCCTGCCCTATACCCTTCTGTCAGATTACAGAAGCAGATAAAAATAGTCATTCTTTATACTTATTATATAAGCTAGGCTTTCTAGGCAGACTTCTGAGAGAGCTGTAACCTGCTCATGTTAAAGACATCCTTAGATTACAAAAAGTTTGAAAGTAGGGGACCTTCAAGTTTCTTGTACTATTTTATACCTTTATTATTTGAGGGAAGCTTTTTTCTTCAAGAGCTTGAGGCTTAGCTTTAGAAGGAAGTGTTAACTGTAGTTACTGCTTTATAATGGGTTTGTGTACACATGTACAGTGAAGTACTTTTAAAATTTAAAATATTTTTTGTATTGTTTGAAATAGTAGACTAAATTTTATTCTGTCTGAACTGAGATAATTCATTACTCATACTAGTTTTATACACTCATGTTAAGGCGCTATCTCCTATTTAATTACAGTTCTTTAAGGAAAAACAGTAGCGCTCTGCATAGTTTACTGAAACGAGTGGTCAGCACATTTAGTAAGGACACAGGAGAACTTGCATCTTCGTTCTTGGAGTTTATGAGACAAATTCTAAACTCTGACACGATGGTAAGTGTTTATATGTATTTGGCGTTTCTTAAATTTATAAGCTTTTATGATAGGTTAAAAAATCACTTTGGTTCAGAGATATGTTGGGACTTAGACTAGTGGTTTTTTCTGTACTCTTACCTTCATAGTAAATATGGGTTTTCAATTTATAAAGAAAAAAAGATAGCTGTGTAAGAGAGAAATTTTTATACTCTTTAGTGTATTAGTCATCATTAGTTTGTGAATACCCTATGAGTTTGAAATTTAAATACAGAGAGATACTACCTATAGTGCCTTCATTTTTTCAAATAATTCCTGGCATTAAATTACTTCATAAGGGTAACTCAGAATAGTCAAGTTTTGTTAGTCTCTTAATCAAATATTTATGTAGTGTCACTTAGTTGAGCATTTGCTGATTGTGTTTCCGATGTGATTTCGGAGTGACAGTAAAGTTATTATACTAGAGTATTTTGGATCCACCATAGATATCAATTGAAGAGTATTTCCTCAGCTCTAAAACCTTATTGTTAAAATCTGATTAAGAACTTCTCTCATTAGTGTTTTCTGAAATCATAGTATATTGTGGACATAATTCCAAAAGCCATTAACAGGCCTGCTTTTAAAACAGTACTTGTGGTCAGATAAGTTTGGAAATGCTTTCCCTAATGGAGCCTGACCACGCACATTAGTATATTGAAAGCTCTAAGAAAGTCTGGAGTAAATAGAAACTTGTTTTGTTGCAATCTAACCCAACCTTGCCCTAGTGTGTTGCCGACAAAATACCTTTTGTGTGTATGTGCACAGCTGTTAATATCCTATGGATCAGTATTCTGTCAACAGCAGTTTAAGAAATTGAGCTCATAATTAAGATTTCTATTTGAGAACAGTTATAGAGGACCTGTTTAATACAGTGTTACCACAATTAATATAGTATGGGATCATTTGGTGAGAAAAATAAAATAAATTTGTTTAGTGGGTTTCTCTCTTACCTATGTAATTTACATTGAGAATATTTAGTAAGCCCTCCTCGGCTGACTGTTCTGTTTGTGTTTATTGTCATGCCAATTTTATTGGAAAAATATTGTTTGTTTTGTGCCATATCTAGTTTATTAAAGTCAGTTTACCAGATACTTTGATTTTGAAAGATGGCATATTTAAAAGTATGACTGTTGCTGTCCTGAAGACATTTGAAAGTTGGATTTGATGGAAGAATACTTACTAGCTTTACCAGATCCTAAGTGGCATGTTGTTAACAAATCAGTTTGACAGATTGTCTTATACCTGTCATTAGTTAACAGTTCTTGATCAAAAACCACTAACCATTGTTTATTCGTGTTATCCAGGAATTGCTGGACCCTCAGTAATTAATGCTTTTATTCATCCCTCATTAATGAATTTCTTCTTCTTACCTTTTACATTGAGAAGATCAAGGCCATTCTGTTCAATGACTAAATTCTTTCTGTTCCTTTCAGATTTTTGTCCTGTTCTTCTCATCTGTTCTTTCTTTCTTAATCAGAAGCAAAGTACCCCTGCGCCACTTCATTTCTACCTATGATCCTATCCCTTCTAATATTTTCCCAGCTCCTTTCCCCTCTCCTATCTATACCCTCCCCTTGCTTGTGGCTAATGTATATTGTTGTTGTTAGGTGCCATCGAGTTGGTTCTGATTCATTTCGACCCTGTGTACAACAGAATGAAACACTGTCTGGTCCTGCACCATCCTTAAAATCGTTATGTTTGAGGCCATTGTTGCAGCCACTGTGTCAGTCAGTTTTGTCAAGGGACTAATATATAGAATCTTTGAACATTGAAAATTAAATTCATTATCTTTCTCCTAAACTTGATTCATCTTTTATGAACCCTGTTTTCGTACCGTTGATCTCCCTGACTTCCAATATGGCTGTCATGAAATAGTAGTTGACTTTCCCTGTTTTTTCTCATCTTCAGCAACTGCTCATTCTTGTCATTTTATTTACAAAACATTTTGTACTTCATTCCCTCTTTTGTATTTTCACCACCATTGCCTTAGATTGGTCCCTTTTGCAGAGTAATTTTTTTTAATTCACATACAGTACAATTTACACTTTTATTCTGTACAATTCAGTGGTTTTTCGTATATCCACAGAGTTGCGTAACCACTTGGTCATGGTATATAATCCTTTTTATATGTACCTGGATTCAGTTTGATTTATTTTGTTGAGAATTTTTATATCTATATTCATAAAGGATATTGGTCTGTGGTTTTCTTATGATATATTTGTCTGATTTTGGTATCAGGGATCGTACCCTGAATTGGGAAGTATTTCCTCCTCATTTATTTATTTTTGGAGTTGGGGAAGAGTTTGTGAAGAATTGGTGTTAATTCTTTTTAAAACACTTAGTAAAAATCACAAGTGAAGCCTTCTGGGTCTGGACTTTGTTTTGGGGAGTTTTTTTCAGTACTAATCCCACCTGTTTATTTGGTGTAAGTCTGTGCAGATTTTCTCTTTCTTCTGAAGTTGGTTTTGGTAGCTTGTGTCTTTTCAGGAATTTGTTCCTGTACATTTATCTATGTTATTTAACTTGTTGGCATACAGCTGTATTCATAATATTGTCTTAAAGTCTTTTTTATTTCTGTAAAGTCAGTAGCAATGACTCTGTTTTCATTCTTGCTTTTAATAATTTGAGTCTTCTCTCTCTCTTTTTTCCCTTGGTCAGTCTTGCTAAAGTTTAGTCATTTTTGTTGATCTTTCAAATGACCAACTTCTGGTTTCTTTGATTTCTTCTGTTGTTTTTCTGTTCCCTGTTTCATTTATTTCCCATTATGATTATTAATCTTTATTAATAATTTCCTTCTTCTGCCTGCTTTGGGTTTAGCTTGCTCTTCTTTTTCTAGTATCTTAGGGTAAAAGATCAGATTACTGATTTGAGATCTTTTTCAATGTAGGCATTTACATCTTGTAAATTTGCTTCTAAGCACTCCTTTAGCCGCACCCCTCGAGTTTTAGCATGCTGTGTGTTTGTTTTCATTCCTCTAGAAGTGTTTTGTAATTTCACTTGTGACATCTTTAACTCACTGGTGTTTAGATATGTGTTTAATTTTTACATACTTATGCATTTCCCGAATTTCCTTACGTTATTGATTTCTAACTTGATTCCATTGTGGCTGAAGAACATATTTTGTATAATTTCAGTCCTTTTAAATATATTGAGGCTTGTATTCTGGCATAGCATATGGTCTTTTCTGAAGAATAGTTCATGTGTATTAGAGAAGAATGTGTGTTCTGTTGCTGTTTGATGGAATGTCCTGTAGATATCTATTAGTTCCAGTTGGTTTATAGTGTTTTCAAGTCTTTTTGTTTTTGTGGATTTTCTGCTAGTTCTATCCATTATTGAAAGTGAGTTATTAATCTATGAACTATTAATATTGAATTGCCTGTTTTTCCCTTCAGTTTTGTCAATTTTTGCTTCATATCTTGGGGCTCTGTTGTCAGGTGCATATATGTTTATAATTGTTATAGCTTCCTGATGGATTGACCCTTTTGTCATTATCAGTGTCCTTCTCTGTCTTTAGTAACAATTTTTGTCTTAAAGTTTATTTTGTCTGATTTATTAGTGTAGCCACTCCAGCGCTCGTTTCATTACTGTTTACATTGTTGTTTTTTTCTTTTTCCTAATACTTTCAACCTGTCATGTCTTCCAGTGTCAAGTGTGTCTTGTAGACAGCATATAGTTGGATCATGTTTTTTTAATCCATTCTGCCAGTCTCTCCTTTTTGATTAAACATTTAGTCCATTTACATTTAATTATTGATACGGTAGGGTTTATGTCCCTCATTTTGCTGTTTTCTATATATCTTATGTGTTTTTTGTTCCTCTCTTGCTACATTATATTTCTTTTGTGTTAAGTAGATGTTTTCTACTGTTTTAATTTCCTTGTTTTTTTTTTTTTTTTTAACTATATATCTAGTTTTAGTTTTCTTAGTGGCAGCCCTGGGGACTAAAATTAACACCTTAGGATAATACAATTTAGTTCAGGTTAATGCCAGCTTAATTTCGTTAATATACAAAAACTTTGCTACGACATAACTTTGTCCTCTTCCCCTTCTTTTATACTGTTATTTCCATACAACTGAGATCTTTATACATTATTAGCCCATTAACATAGTTGTATAATTACGCCATATGGAGTTGTCTTTTAAATCGGATAGAGTTATAAAAAATATATATTTATGCTCTTATATTTACCTATGTAGTTAACCTTTACTGTTGCTCTCTATTCCTTCACGTGAATTCAAGTTATTATCTAGTGTCCTTTCAGCCTGCAGGATCCCCTTTGATATTTTATGTAGAGCAGATCTGCTAGTGATTAACTCTGTCAGTTTTTCTTTATTTGAAAATATCTTAATTTCTCTTTCATTTTTTGAAGGACAGTTTTACCTGATATAGAATTCTGAGTTAATAGTCTTCTTCTCTCAGTACTTTGAATATGTTTTCTTGCTGTCTTCTGTTAATTTTGTTGGAGGTCTCTTTTATATAAGTTGCTTCTCTCTTGCTTCTTTCAAGATTCTCTTTGTCTTTATTTTTTGACAGTTTGACCATGACGTATTTTTAAGTATGAATCTCTGTGACTTTATCTCACTCAAAGTTTGTTGAGTCTCTTGGACGTATAGATTAATGGAAACTTTTTAACCATTATTTCTTCAGATGTTCTTTCTGGCCATTTCTCACTTTCCTCTTCTTTTGGGATTCTCATTATGTTTACTTTGGTACTCTTGACGGTGTCCCACAGGTCTCTGAGCCTATGCTTGTGTTTCTTTAGTCTTTTTCCTTTCTTTTCCTTAAAGTAGATAATCTCAATTCAAGTTCACTGATTCTTCTGCTAGTTCAGATCTGCTCTTGGGCCCCTCTAGTACTAGAGTTGTCTGTTTCAAGTATTGTACTTCTACACTCCAGAATTTCTATTTGGTTGTTTTTTATAATTATTTTCTCTTTACTGATAGTCTCTTGGAGAGTATTGTAGCAGCCTTCTTTCCAGTTTCCTTCCAAGCATTTACTTTTCTGATACTTTCTAAGTAATTCTGCTTGAATTAATACTGTCTGAATAGAGCAGACATCAGATCATGTCCCTTTACCCTACAAAAACTTTTGTTATCTGTAGGATAAATTCTGGACTTTTTAGCCTGACAGTCAAGACTATTCACTGTCTGGCCAAAAAGCTACTTTTTTTCTCCCTTAGAAAATGTTTTATATTACATTATTTTCAATAAATCTTACCTATTTTAACTTTACCTTTTCTTGGCCATGCTTTTCTTAGTTTGGCCTCTTCTTTGGTCAGACTATAATCTGTCAGTGCCTGTATTTCATGCATCTCAATTTGTGAAGCCTTTGGGATTACTTTTCCTTATGTACTCTTCACATCATATTACTTAGGTTTATGTTTTCTATATCATTTATACATCTATTTACCATTTCCCACCTTTCTGCATGTAAGGTGATTTAGGTCAGAGACCATGTCTTTTTTTAATTGTGCTTTAGGTGAAAGTTTACAGCTCAAGTTAATTTCCCATACAAAAATTTTACACATATTATTGTATGACCCTAGTTGCAATCCGCACAATGTGACAGCACACACCTCCTTTCCACCCTGGGTTTCCCATGCCCATTCCCAGCTCCTAGCCCTTTCTGTCTTCTCATCGCGCCTCCAGACAGGAGCTGCCCATTTAGTCTCGTGTACCTACTTGAACTAAGACACACACTCTTCACAAGTATTATTTTATGTTTTATAGTCCAGTCTAATCTGTCTGAAGAGTTGGCTTTGGGAATGGTTTTAGTTCTGGGTTAACAGAGTCTGGGACCATGTGTTCTGGGGTTCCTCTAGTCTCAGTCAGACCGTTAAGTCTGGTCTTTTTAAGTGAATTTGAGCTCTGCACCACACATTTCTTCTGCTCCATAAGGGACTCTATTGTGTTCCCTGTCAGGCCGGAGAGACCACGTCGTAACGTCTTTTTCCGGAGTACTTGCATGATGCCTTGTACAGCTTAATACCTGAAGTGTTTGACAAATGAATAAGGAAATTTGAAAAGATACCACACAAATTTGGTAGAATTTTCGTTTTCCTGAAACAACTTTGTAGATTACAGTTTTAAAAAATTCTTTGTTACTAGCCACCATAGTAGTGCATATACAGAAAACTTCAAAATATTCTAAATTTGATCTTAATAAAAAGCAAGTTTTTTTTTTATTTTATCAAAAGAGATTTTTTGTTCAAAATGGTTTCTGTTATTCATAATAATGGAAAAGAAAGATAGTATGGAGAGTTGAAAGTTTTAGATCATTCTGAATGTTTTTATTAGTCCATACTTTTTATCTTAGCCCTCAATAATCTTTTTTTTAAATCTGTATTGACAACAATATTTAGCAGCCTTCAGTTCCCTCCACTGGCACCCTATTTCCCTTTAACTTGATTACTTTGTTCTGTTTTCTCTATTAAAAATAATCATTGTAATATTATCTGATTCAACCATATCTTGAACCTTCCTATCTCTTGGTGAAAGTGCTGTAAATAACTGTGAAACTGGGAGAAAAGAAACCAGATAGATGTCTTGGTAGTTTGTAGTCTGGCTAATATTCTTATTTCTATAAAATATATTTAATCTGTTAATTTACAAATGTCATTAACGTTTAGGAGACACAGTCTTTAAAAAGGACTGTTTGCTATCTGTCCCTGTGAGTGCATTCTGATTATTTTTAACTCATGTACCTTTTTTTTTTTTTTGGATAAAGCATAGGCTAGACTATACACCAGCCTACCCGCTTGCCCAAACAGAGCAAATAGAACCCTTGCAGACTTAATGGTTTATTGAATTTCTCATTAAAACTTTATGCCCTTTTCCTGTGTGCCAGTGTGCTTATGGCACAGTATTTATCAGTTGGAGGGGGTAACTGTTAAGAATAATTTTAATCCTACTTTCATTAACATTTGACCAATTATAGAACAAATAATATGAGCTCCAAACACATTTTTAATTGTAAATGCTCACTTCAAATAGTCCTGCATCTGAGTAGGTGGATGCAGACTCCTGAGAGGCCATACTCATTTTGAGTCATTTAAACACAGGGCGGTGTTCTAAAGATTTGAAACTATTAGGTGGATGCATGGTTCTCTACTATAAGTGTTCTTCCATGTCTGAGAATATGTATCGTTTTAGTGTCATGAACCAAGATTTGTTTTTGCTGGATGGATTTTCTAGTATTGAACTATGATCACTCCAAAATTCATTTTATTGTATAGAATACATTTTAAAGCAGAAAATACTAAATTTTCTACATGACAGAATATAGTCTTAAATATGGGTAGTTACTATTTTCTTTAGTTGTTTGCCGTATCTCCAGAAGGATAATTTCAGGTTCTGTCAGTTCTTTATTATAGCAGATTTTATTAACTATTGAGCATAAATCAGTATGTTACATACCCCGCAAGTGCTAGTGTATTTTGCCATTGGATATTTTTGTTGAGAAATCTTGGTGCGAGTAAATTGAATATGTTTGTTTACCTCTTTATTTTGTGTTACTCAAAGAAAAGTTATTTCTACTTTGAGCTAACTAAATCCTGCTTGAAACTAGCCATTTGTAGTGATGTAAGAGCAAAACATTGAGGGGAAGATTGCAGCAAATGGCTTATATATTTGAATAAGTTGGAAGCATCTTTGCAAATTTCTCTGCTCTCAAATTTAACTTGTGTGTGACATTTACAGGGATGTTGTGGAGATGATAGTGGTCTCATGGAAGTAGAGGGAGCTCATCCATCACGGACAATGAGTATTAATGCTGCAGAGTTAAAACAGCTTCTACAAAGCAAAGAAGAAAGTCCAGAAAATTTGTTCCTTGAACTAGAGAAGCTTGTTTTGGTAAAAACAAAAACAAAATTAAAGCAACACATCCCCAAGACATATTTTCTCCTCACTTTGACTAGTACAAGTTTTTCATAGTGACCTTTTAAACTAGTGAACCCTCAGTTGGGTGTTTATATTGTTCCAAATAACTTCTCGAATTTAATAATTTGGAGCAAAATTCTACTGCTGTTATGAATCTTAAGAAGTAAATGAAAGCAGTATTTTTTTAATTGTTTATCCTTTGGATGCAGGGTGTCTCCTACTGCCATTCTTTAGAAATAAAATGATATGCGTTGTTGGTGTTTGCTTTATTTTACTTTGTATTAATGTTGATAGTTTTTTGATGGTGCTTCGTATTTCTTAGTAGTGAAATAATACAGTCTTTTCTGCTAAAGAGTCAGTAGACTATGGACATAAATGTTTAAATTTTACTTGCACCTTCTTATTCTGCTTTTGCTTGTACCTAGGAACATTCAAAAGATGACGACAATCTGGATTCTTTGTTGGACAATATAGTCGGACTTAAGCAGATGCTGGAATCATCAGGTGATCCTTTACCGCTCAGTGACCAGGATGTAGAACCAGTACTTTCAGCTCCAGAATCTCTCCAGAATCTGTTTAACAATAGGTAAAACAAGCAATGTTTTGTGGTTGAGTAGATGTTGTTTGTATAGTTGCTAAGAAAGAAGATCAGCCAAGAGGCAGGTAGCAAAAATTCTAAGCTTTGCCATCCATATACATTCTCTGCATATTCTTCTGTTATCTTGTTCTGTTTTTTTTAAAAACTTTTAAAATAAACAAACTGTTCCTAGCTCACAGGCTATACAAAAACAGGTTGATAGTACAGGGAATAGTTTGCCAGTCCTTGGTCTAGAAGATATATACCTCTGAATGTTTGGAGGACTGTAGCGATAATAATTGTTCAGTATGATAGAATTATTCTATAAATTTAGAAAAATTAAATAGGGGCAGTTTCTGTAAAGTTGGCTTTTCAAAATAAAACCAGGGCTCCATTTTATTTACTAAAGGTCAGAATTTATCACATCGAAAATAGTTCCCAAGTGAAGAGTGAGGTTCTTGGATCAAGTAGACACTTGAGACTATGTTGGCATCTCCTGTCTGGAGGGGAGATGGGAGGGCAGAGGGGGTCAGAAGCTGGCCCAATAGACTAGAAAAGGAGTGTACTGTTTCATTAGGAGGAGAGCAATTAGGAGTATATAGCAAGGTGTGTATAAATTTTTGTATGAGTGACTAACTTGATTTGTAAACTTTCACTTAAAGCACAATAAAAATTTTAAAAAAAGTTTCCAAGTTATTGGTTTTTAAGGATACTTAAATCTTGGATAACTTTTGAAGGAGTCTTTTCAAGTGCTAATTTTCCTAATACATCAGAGAATAACAGTTTTAATTGTACTTTCCATAGATTTTTCTTAGAAGATAAACTAAAATGTTTAATTCTGGAATTTTTTCACCAAGTACTTTTCTCTATTCTAGGACTGCATATGTGCTAGCCGATGTCATGGATGATCAGTTGAAATCTATGTGGTTCACTCCATTCCAGGCTGAAGAGATTGATACGGATCTGGATTTGGTATAAATAGTTCAGAAAAGAATATTGATGATTAGTTTCTTTATATACTGTTAATACTAAAATTTTATATAGTTGTGAAAATTTCATCTGGGGACCAGTTCTGCATTATTTTTATGCCAGTTGCCCACTTTATGCCAGTTGTCCAAGCTTCTCAGCTTGTTTTGCTTTTTTCTTGATAATGATCTATATATTTGAGAATGAGACCTTTTGGGGAAAATTACGTTTTTGCATAAGTACGCTAAAGCACTTTGTTTTCTTATATTGGCAGGGAAGATCATTTTAACCACTGGTATTGTACCATATACTGCCTCTTTTGATCAAAGAAGACATTAGGATATTTCCTGGTCCAAAAAATGCTAGTGTCCATGATAGTCAATAAAACTAAAAGAGTGATTTGCTTTACATATGAGGTATATTTAACTGTAAATTGGATCACAAATATCTTGAGATGATGATTGTGGTTTTAAATGATTCAGAGAAAATTTAGATCTCTTAGATTTGGTAAATTTGAATAAAACCAAAGTAAACTTCATTTTGATTTCTATGTAATTAAACTTAGGTTGGTAACCCTATTAACAGCCCCTTTGGGATTTGTGTCACAAAATCCTTTTATAACAGAAACCTTGGCAATACAGGGCTTTTCAGAGTGGGTTATTTTCCGATTCCGCTGGAAAAGTTCTGGAGATATTGTAGTGTTAATCTTTAAAGAGAAGTTCTGAATTTCCTGTCAGGCAGCAAGTATCTCCATTAATAGTCTTTCCTTGAGAAGGAATGCGGTCCTTAAGAAAAAAAAAAAAGCTAAACTCAAAGTGTGTTTTTGCCCTTTTTTATTAAACCAACTAACGATATGCTTTCTGAAAAGATGAAAGAAACAGACCTCTAATATATTTATTATTATAAATTATATATAATAAGACTCTGTGTAATCAAATATTACATTAATAGTTACTTAAGATGTATTTTTCATTTTGTTTCAATTTTATGACTGCAGGTAAAGGTTGACTTAATTGAGCTCTCTGAAAAGTGCTGTAGTGATTTTGACTTACACTCAGAATTAGAGCGTTCATTTTTGTCAGAACCATCGTCTCCAGGGAGAACCAAGACTACCAAAGGATTCAAACTTGGGAAGCACAAGCATGAAACCTTTATAACTTCAAGGTAAATTTATTCCACCAAAGAACTTGATTGTGGTCATGTAAACTATTATATTTTAAGGTAGACACATGACTATTAAACAAACAAAAAAAGAAGTTGACAGAAATTGGCACTTGAATCATGAATTTTTTTTAGATTTGTTTGAAAAGATAATAATTTGGCCAGGACATACTTAGTACATTTGTTAATGTTGTTTTACTTTATGAAGAACATGTTCTACTACCGTATGTACTACTTTTGGAAAGTTTGAACAAGAGATAAAATGGATTATTTTTTAAAGTTATTAGTCATAACAATAAAGTACGAGTATCATTATTAGCTTGTTGTCTTTTTCCAGGAAGTTATATTGAGATTTCCAAAGTTATATTGAGAACTAACCCAGTGCTGTCGAGTTGATTCCGAATCATAGCGACCCTATAGGATAGAGTAGAACTGCCCCATAGAGTTTCCAAGGAGCGCCTGGCGGATTTGAACTGGTGACCGTTTGGTTAGTAGCCGTAGCAGTTAACCACTATGCCACCAGGTTTTCCATATTGAGAACTGGAATAAGAAAAATTGAAATGTAGTTTTCAATATTGCAAAGATTGTGTATTTTCACGGGAAATATGAAAAAAATTTTTCATAGAGCATGTTTCTGTTTCAATAGTGGAAAATCTGAATACATTGAACCTGCCAAAAGAGCCCATGTCGTGCCACCACCAAGAGGAAGAGGCAGGGGAGGATTTGGACAGGGTATACGACCCCACGATATTTTTCGTCAGAGGAAACAGAACACAAGTAGACCACCATCTATGCATGTGGATGACTTTGTTGCAGCCGAAAGTAAAGAAGTGGTCCCTCAAGATGGAATACCGCCACCAAAACGGCCACTCAAAGTATCACAGAAGATTTCTTCTCGTGGTGGATTTTCGGGCAATCGAGGAGGACGTGGTGCTTTTCACAGTCAGAATAGATTTTTCACACCACCTGCTTCAAAAGGTACTACCTGTATGTGTTTTCCAGTCGGTTAGAATATTAGATGGAATTGATTCAGATGAAATATTTTTCTGTTATTACAATTAACCTGCCTTTAGACAGTGGTAGATTCCTTAGAAGCGAGGATGGTAAGACTTGTCTCATGTACTTTGGTCATGTTATCTGGAAGGACCAGTCCCTGGAGAAAGACATCATGCTTGGTAAAGTAGAGGGTCAGTGAAAAAGAGGAAGACCCTCAATAAGATGGATACAGTGGCTGCAACAGTGGGCTGAAATATAGCAATGATTGTGAGGATGGTACAGGACCAGGTAGTGTTTCCTTCTGTTGTACATAGGGTCACTGTGAGTAGGAACCCACCCAGTGGCACCTAACAACAATATCTAACAGGCCAGTGGTACTCTTTGCAGAGTACTCTATTTGATAGAAAAAAACGTTTTTTTAAGTTAACCTTTGGTAAATTGCTCTTTTATAGATGAGTTTAAAAGAAATTCTAATTCTTTTCCTTTTTAAATTGAGATTTGTGTTTACTTTCTGAGAAATAGCCATACATTATTTTCATAGTAAGTGTACTTATCGACAGTTTCCTTAGGATTGTTCCATGTAGTTCATCACTGATTCTCTTATCTACTTGCTTCCTAATGTAACATTTAATGTTTTAAATGGTTTAAAGATTTTTAAAACTGTCTGAATATACTTGTAGAAATTTTACTTCACTAGTAGATCAATGACATGTCTGAATACTTGCTTAGTTAGGAGGGTGAAAGTAAAAGAGAATTTAAGAGTTGATGTTAATAGGGAACACTTACATAAGTGTTTCAGGAACTATTATAAACGCTTTATGTATAATACCTAGCATCAACCCCATGAAGTAGCTTCTCTTAGTATCTTTACTTTACAGAAAACTGTGAGTCACCTTGCCAGGGCACATAAATAGAAGTGATAGAACAGCATTTGAGTCTTGGTCGTCTAGTTCCAGAGCCTCTGCTTTTAACCACTGTGTGATGCTGCCTCTCTAGACTACATTATATTTATAGAATTTCATAGTTTTTACTCTGAAGATTGAAAAAAAAAAACAAACTGTCCATTTGTCCTTAATCCAGTTAAGTTTGTGATAAAAGTAGAATTTGATTGTCTTGTTTGTGTTTAGGAAACTACAGTCGTCGAGAGGGGACACGAGGCTCCAGTTGGAGTGCTCAGAATACTCCTCGAGGAACTTACAATGATAGTCGTGGAGGCCAGAGCAATTTTAACAGGGGTCCTCTTCCACCATTAAGACCACTTAGTTCTACAGGTATATATCCTCTGTCCTCGTTATTGTGGAGAGAAGGGAGGCAAATTCCTCCTTTTCAAATCGTTGAATGTCATACTTACATCCTTGGAGAGCATATTCTGGAATATAGACTTATGACTCTAAAGTCAATTGTGTATCTGAGAATGAATGCCTGCATTTTCTGTACAAGTAATAAAATTTCAGATGCTGAACTATTTGTAGAGTCTAAACAGTTTCCTGGTGTTGTATTTTTATATTTCAATAAATCTGTAAGGTACATTTTTTACCAAAATATTTTAATAACATAGGTATCTTTGCACAGTATATTCTATTTTTGTTTATAGTATTGTCTTGCATATGTAAGCACATAACCTTTTTTAAAACAGTACTATATCTAGTCCAAAATTCTGCTGGTAGAGATATTTTTTGGTTTTAAATGCACTTTTAAAAAAAAATGACAGCTTTATTGAGATATAATTCTCACGTGTGATATAATTTACTTATTTATAGTGTACACGTTAATGGTCTTCAGTAGATTCACAGTTTGCGTATGGGTTTTAAAGGAGCCAGGAGTAATTCCTGTCTTGGTTTGAGCTCAGTGTCATAGATCAGTATTCATTTTGTGGGAAAGGAAGAGAAGTTGAAACTAAAGACTATATTCTTTCTTTTATAGGATATCGCCCAAGTCCTCGTGACCGTGCTTCCAGAGGTCGTGGGGGACTTGGACCTTCCTGGGCAAGTGCAAATAGCGGCAGTGGAGGCTCAAGAGGAAAGTTTGTTAGTGGAGGCAGTGGTAGAGGTCGTCACGTACGGTCCTTTACACGATAAAAATTCTTTTGGGAACATCCTAAATGTATATGAACATTTCACAAGGACATTAAAAATAAAGACATCGAAGGACCAATTTAGACTTAGCAGTTATCTGAAGACATTTGAGAGAATATTTTTATCTAAAGAAAGCAGATTTTGTTTGATACCTAATACAAGATTTCAATAAAAATCCAGACTTTTTACGTATGTTTGTATATATTTTTTCCCCTTCTTGTATGATTACTTATTTAAGAAATTCCTTAGGTAGGAAGTGAAAAACTAAATGATCTTTGTTTTAGTGTATTTCTTGATTATACCACAGAGGTTCCCAAAGTTTCTCGGCTTATGGAGCCCTTTAGGGTCTCAGTAATTTTTACACTGCACACCTAGGCCAAAAGATATATCTAATACTTCTGTTTAATAAGCAGTTTCATCCAAACAATAAGAATTTATGTCTTAACAGCTTAGCCAGTTGGAAAAGTAATACACATAAATTAAAAGAACAATTAAATTTGTATTTCCTTCTTACATAACCGCTGGTAATTGTGGACACTTCATAACGTCTCAAACCTTGGAATCAACATTGGAAACTGTCAGTCTCATTTCCTGTTACACCTTGATTTTTGTACAGAAACCCAGCTTTGCAAAGATAAGCTGTCATGGAAAGGAATATAATGCTGTTTAATATTGAAAATATGAACTACCTTGAGCTAGTAGTTTGATGATGTCCAACAGATGTTTCCATGTTTCCCTTAAAAATATCCTGTGGCACCCATGTGAATTTACTGGACTGCCCTGGTGCACAGTTAGGGAACAATGACTATACTGAAAGAAACATGACACTTTTCTCCTTTAAGTTAGAAATATTTATTTACTTTGTGTCACAGATTTAGATCTACTTATACTATTTAATTAAAGCCTAAAATGAGGCATATCCTAATGCTGTTGTTTTAGGAATCAGAAACATCTAATAAAATCTAGACTTCTCTATGTAGAAGTAAAGCTACTAACTGTCAAAATAGCTGTGTTCTCCATAAAGGGCATTTTAACACACTGAGCCTGTATAATTGGCATAAAATACAGAGTTATCATAAGCAAAAATGCAATGTATGAGTCTCATTCTGCCCCTTTATCAGTCTATTTTGAGGAACTATTTGTGAGTAAATAGGAAGTTTGTTTTTAGGAAAACACCTTAAAGAAAACCTCAGTTCTTTTCCCCTGGATAAAAATTGACTAAGTTGGCTAAAGCTTTTGATGTTTAAGTGAAAGGTAAATGGAAATATTTTTATAACTGCTGGCCTTGCAAAACCCAAGATAAACCCCTTTCAATCTTGAAAGCTAGTAGGGTCTTCCTCAAAGATATGTTTTTCAGAAATAAGACAAGGATGCCCTTTATCACCACTGCTTTTTAACATTGTGCTGGAAGTCCTAGCTAGAGCAGTAAGGCAAGAAAAAGAAATAAAGGGCACACAAATTGGTAAGAAGAAGTAAAACTATCCCTATTTGCAGATGATATGATACCATACCTAGAGAACCCAAAAGACTCCACAAGAAAACCACTGGAACTAATAGATTCAGTAGAGTAGCAGGATACAAGACCAACATACAAAAATCAGTTGGATTCCTCTATACCAACAAAGAGAACATTGAAGAGGAAATCACCAATCAATACCATTTATAGTAGCCCCCAAGAAGATAAAATACTTAGGAATAAATCTAACCAGGGATGTAAAAGACTTGTACAAAGAAAACTACAAAACACTACTGCAAGAAACCAAAAGAGACCTACATAAATAGAAAAACATACCATGCTCATGGATAGGAAGACTGAGCATTTTAAAAACATCAGTTCTGCTCAAAGGTATCTACAGATATAATGCAATCCCGATCTAAATACCAACAGCGTTCTTTAACAAGATGTAAAAACTCATCATTAACTTATATGGAAGGGAAAGAGGTCCCCAGTAAATAATGCATTATTGAAGAAGAAGAACAAAGTAGAAGGCCTCACACTACCTGATATTGGAACCTACTGTACAGTCACAGTAGGAAAAACAGCTTGGTGCTGGTATGACAGACACAGACCAATGAAACAGAATAGAGAACCCAGGTATAAATCCAACTATGGTCAGCTGACCTTTGACAAAGGCCCAGAGTCCATTAAATGGGGAAAACACAGTCTCTTTAACAAATGGTGTTGGCAAAACTGGATGACCGTTAGTAAAAAAAAAAAAAAAAAACCCATACCTCACACCATACACAAAAACTAATTCAAAATGAGTCAAAGACCTACATATAAAACCTAAAACTATAAAAATCATGGAAGAAAAAATAGGGACAATGCTAGGGGCCCTACTATACAGCAGAAATAGGATACAAACCATAACTAGCAATGCACAAGCACCAGAAGATAAACTAGGTAACTGGAAGCTCCTAAAAATTAAACACGCTCATCGAAAGACTTTACCAACAGTAAAAAGAGAGCCTACAGACCAGGAAAAAATTTTTTGCTATGACATACTTGACAAAGGTCTAATCTCTAAAATCTTTAGGAAAATCCAACTCCTCAACAACAAAAAGACAACCCAATTAAAAATGGGCAAAAGATATGAACAGACATTTCACCAAAGAAAACAGGTGGCTAACAGACATGAAATGCTCGTGATCATTAGCCATTAGAGAAATGCAAATTAAAACTACAATGAGATACCATCTCATCCCGACATTACTGGCAGAGATCAAAAAAATGTTGGAAAGGTTATGGGGAGATTGGAATTCTTACACACTGCTGGTGGAAATGTAAAATAGTACAACCACTATGGAAGATGATGGCACCTCCTTAAAAAGCTAGAAATAGAAATAACATATGATCCAGCAATCCCATTCCTAGGACTATATCCTAGAGAAATAACAGCCATCACACAAATAGACATATGCACACCCATGTTCATTGCAGCATTATTCACAATAGCAAAAAGATGGAAACAACCTAAGTGCCCATCAACAGGTGAATGGATGAACAAATTGTGGTACACACACACAATGGAATACCATGCAACAATAAAGAACAATGATGAATCTGAAACATCTCATAATATGGTTGAATCTGTAGGGCGTTATGTTGAGTCAATCACAAAAGTCAATCATGAAAGGCCAAATACTGTATGAGACCACTATTACAAAAACTCAAGGCTTACACACAGAAAGAAACCATCTTTGATGGTTATGAGGGAGGGATGGGGTGGGGAGGAGAAATCATTAGATAGTAGATAAGTGGTAACTTTGGTGAAGGGAAGACAGTACACATAGGGGAAGTCAGCACAACACGACCAAGACAAAGTCTTAGAAATGTCATAGACACATTCAAATACCCTGAGGGACTGAGTTGCTGGGTCTCAGGAGACATCTGGGTCAATTAGGATAACATAGTTTTAAAAATGTTCTACATTTGACTTTGGTGAGTAGCGTCTGGGATCTTAAAAGCTTGTCAGTGGCCGTCTAAAATGTGACTACTGGTTCCACACCAGCTGAAGCAAAGGAGAATGAAGAAAACAAAAAATACAAGGGAAATGTTAGTCCAAAGGACTAATGGACCACAAGTAACACAGCCTCCACCAGCCTGAGCCCAGAACAACTAGATGGTGCCTGGCTACCACCACCAACAGCTCTGACAAAAATCATAATACAGGGTCCGGACAGAGTGGGAGAAAAATGTAGAACAAAATTCAAATTCACAAAAGAAGACCAGAATTACTGGTTTGACAGAGAGTGGAGGAACTCTGAGACCATGGCCTCCAGACACCCTTTTAACTTAGAACTGAAGTCACATCACAACTTCACCCTTCAGCCAATAATTACACAGGTCTTTTATAAGACAATAACACATGTGAGGAACATGCTTCTTAGCTCAATTGTGTAAATGAGACCATATGGGCAACACCTGCCCAAAAGCGAAGATAGGAAGGGAAAGGAAAACAGGACAAATGGAAATGAGGAACTCAGAGTGGAGAAGGGTAGAGTGCTGACAAATTACGGGGGATTGCAACCAATGTCACAAAACAATTCCTATATAAATCATTGAATGAGAAACTAATTCACTCTAAACTTACATCTAAAGGAAAATTAAAAAAATAAGATACATTTTTTACATTAGGTTTAGATAGAACTTGGAGTTCATCCTTAACGCCTGGCAAGTACATGTAAAAATGGTTAATGTTTCTTAAGTAATTTTTTTTAAGTAGTAAAAATATGTATCTATATTGAGATATATAATTGATTTTTTTTTTTTTTAGGCTTTAATGTGAATATAATCTTTGGGAAATATCCAACAGCTGTTTCTGTTGTGTGATTAAATCTTTTCAGGTTAAAACCAGGGCTTCCACCTGGTCCCAGTTCAATCTCCTGCTGAGAATCTGCATTTCCCCCCAGATATACTGAATTAGAATCTACATTTTAACCGGATCCCCAGGTGATTGTTACCTATAATAAATTTTGAGAACCACTTCTCTACTAGTGGCTCTCAGAATTGGTTCCTAACCAGCAGTCTTAGCAATCCCCGGGCGCTTGTTCCAAAAAAACCAAACCCACTGCCATCCAGTGGATTCCGACTCATAGCGACCCTATAGGACAGAGTAGAACTGCCCCGTAGAGTTTCCAAGGAGCGCCTGGCAGATCTCAACTGCCAAACTCTTGGTTAACAGCTGTGGCACTTAACCACTACGCCACCAGGGTTTCTGGGCACTTGTTAGAAATGCAAATTTTCATCAGGGGTTCGAACCAGAATGAACCAGTTGGAAGCCCTGGTTAAAACCCAGTAATTCTGGCCAGCTTTTTTTTTTTTTTAAGGTAATAAGTAGTGTCAAAACAAAACAAAACAGAAACCTGTTGCCGTCAAGTTGATTCTGACTCATAGCAACCCTTTAGGACAGAGTAGAACAGCCCCATAGTTTCCAAAGAGTGTCTGGTGGATTCGAACTACTGACCCTTTGGTTGTTGTTAGTTGTCATCAAGTTGGTTCTGATTCATAGCGACCCGGTGCACAAAAGAACGAAACACGACCCGGTCCTCACAATTGTTGCTATTCTTGAGCCCATTGTGGCAGCCACTGTGTCAGCGTATCTCCTTGAGGGCCTTCCTCTTTTTTTGCTGACCCTTTACTAAGCATGATGTCCTTCTCCAGGGACTGGTCCCCCCGATAACATGTCCATAGTATGTGACACGGAGTCTCACCATCCTTGCTTTTAAGGAGCATTCTGGTTGTACTTCTTCCAAGACAGATTTGTTCATTCTTTTGGCAGCCCATGATATATTAAATATTCTTCACCAACGCCACAATTCAGAGACGTCAATTCGTCTGTCTTCCTTATTAATTGTTCAGCTTTTGCATGCATATGAGGTGATTAAAAACACCATTGCTTGGGTCAGGTGCACCTTAGTCCTCAAGATGACATCTTCGCTTTTCAACACTTTAAAGAGGTCTTTCGCAGCCGATTCGCTCAAAGCAACGTGTCTTTTGATTTCTTGACTGCTGCTTCCATGGGTGTTGATTGTGGATCCAAGTAAATGAAATCTTCAATCTTTTCTCCTTTTATCATAATGCTGCTTATTGGTCCAGTTGTGAGAATTTTTGTTTTCTTTATGTTGAGGTGTAATCCATACTGGAGGCTGTGGTCTTTGATCTTCATCAGTAAGTGCTTCAAGTCCTCTTCACTTTCAGTGAGCAAGGCTGTGTCATCTGCATATTGCAGGTTACTGAGTCGTCCTCCAAACCTGATGCCCTGTTCTTCTTCACGTAGTTCAGCTTCTCGGATTATTTGCTCAGCATACAGATTGAATAGGTATGGTGAAATGACACAACCTTGAGGCACACCTTTCCTGACTTTAAACCATCCAGTATCTCCTTGTTCTGTTCGAATAACTGCCTCTTAATCCTTTTGGTTAGCAGCTGTAAAATAAGTAGCGTAGAAGCTAATTAATGCCAGACAAATTGAAAATGTCCTGAGTGACTAAGAGTCTTAGATAAAAGAGAAGGGAGGGAAACCAACACACTGACCTGTTCTTACATCATTTATAACTCAGTCTTTATAGCAATTCAGTAAAGAAAATAATACCTTAATTTTGCAGAAGGAAAAGGCTGAGGAGCTTGACTCAAAAGTGGTAGAACCAGGATTTAAAGCCAGCTTGTCTAGCTCTGAATTCTTTACCTCTCCTTTTCTCTTTGGAGAGGTTAAGTAGGTGATTTTTAAGTTCAGTGGTTTTAGAGACAAAACTATATGGAAATGGATTTCCAAGTACTTGACACTCTGTTTTAGTTATTTCAGAAATGATCCAGATAGATATTGGGGGAGAGTTGTCTCTATACATGTAGATCTGCATATGCCTTTAAAAATAAGTACTTCAAATGTGCTTTGGTAGAAATAAGTATACATGTTATTTGCAAAACTACTTTGTCTCATACAAAACATCTCAGGAAAAGTTTTGAGTGATACTTAAAAACTAGTGGAAAACGTGCAGAATATCTTTGAGAGCAAAATATGTTCTATTTAACCTATAGCACAAGGAGTTGATAGAGTGATTTATTTCCTAAGACTAAGAAGAAAGAAATGCTCTGAAATACCGTTATGGTTCATTTAAAAACAGTGTTGCTGTCAGTAATCTGTGTGTGTAAAGCAGTAGCAGGTCCAGTTACATTAGTTTTATTGCTCCGGGTGAAAGTAATTATGAAAACCTACAGATTGAGAATGTAGAATATTTCTCCTGAGCACCTACTGTGTTCCATATACCCTAATACAACTTGGGGAATATAAGGGTGAGTAAGATATATTTCCTGCCCTCCAGAAGCTCATAATCTAATGGAGGAAACAATCATGTAAAGAAGGTTCCTAAAAGCAAAGTTAGTGAGATCCTACGTATATGAATATGAACACTCAGAGTTCTTGAATAATCCAACCACTACATTTGAAACTGATTTGATTGTGGGATTTTTAAGGTAACTGTATTTAAAAAGTTGCTGAATTAAAAAAAAAAAAGCCTTGAAATTACAATTATATGTCAGGCCATAAATAACATCTTTTTTGGAATTGTTTTTGTATAAAGACTAGTTTAGTTGAGAAAAAACATATATGTGATTTTTGTTTTTAGATTCATGTACTATTAGGAAGTAGTGTACACGATTTTATAAGAATCCCAAAAACCCTGTAGTCTAGAGAAGACGGGCTGTCCTAGTTTCCTAGGACTACGGTAACAAAATAACCACAAAGTGTGTGGCTTTAAAGAACAGAAATTTATTTTCTCACAGTCCTGGAGGCTAGAAGTCCAAAATCTGGGCGGGAGCAAGGCTATCCTCTCTGTGAGCTCTAGAAGAAGATTCTTCTTTGTCTCTTTCAGCTTCTATACCCCTGGGCACTTTCTGGCGTTCCTCAGCTTATAGATGGATCCTCACAAGCTGTCTTCCCCTTGTGTATGTATTTTTCTGTGTCTGTCCTATTTTCATAAAATGTCAGTCATACAGGATTATGACCCACCTGACTCCAGTATGATGTCAATTTCCCTGATAACATCTGCAAAGGAAAACAAGGTTATATTCACAGGAGCAAAGGTTAGGACTTCAACATGTCATTCGGGGGGACACAAAACAATTCAATCCATAACAAGGGTGCAAAATCAAGTACTAGCAGCGGCCAAAAAAGGCAATAGAGTGAAGAGGGCCAGATAAAGAAAAAGCAGTGAAAACTGGAGGATAGATGGCATTTGACACTTTGGCCTCAGAACCAGGGAGAAGAACTCATATCTGTACCCAGTGGCCCTGAAGCATGCCTGCCTAGAGTGTTAAAAGGAAACAACTCTGCTCTTCAGCTTCAGCTGATAACATTGGAAGGATGCGGTGGGTCCAGTGCTGATGCATCTGCTGACTTTTTAAAAAGAGAAGCTAAAAATCTGGATTAAAATGTAATCGGTTTTAAATATTGGAAATTAATTCAAGTTAAAAAATTGAAAACATTGTGTGGGCCAAACTAAACACATGTGCAGGGCCAAATGTGGCTGGAGGGTTCCACCCTGAAGAATTTGATAGTGTATAGGGTTGCTTTGAGTTGGAATCAACTCCTTGGCAACGAGTTTGGTTTTCTTCTTTTTCAAAGAAATTGAAGCTGTATTGCCACAAAAATTTATTTTCATTGGGAAGGTAAAATTTACCAGATAAATTTGCAATAGGACGTGACACAATAGAGAAGTTTTTTGGAGCCAAAAAGCCTGGGTTTGAGCTTTAACATTTATTTGCTGTACAAGTTTAAATCACTGAATCTCTCTGTTGCTAATCTTTATATTTGTTATATCTACCTCACTAGTTTTGGGGATTTAATAAGATAATGTCTTTGACTTTTTTTTTACATAGAGTATTATTATTTTAAATAAAAGCCTCTACTACCTGGGAAGGAGCCCTGCTGCACAGTGGTTAAGAGCTTGGCTGCTAACCAAATGGTCAGCTGTTCGAATCCACCAGCCGCTCTTCGGAAACCCTGTGGGGCAGTTCTACTCTGTTCTACAGGGTCACTATGAGTAGGAATCGACTCAAAGCAACAGGTACTACCTAGGAGTGGGGGGAAGTCTACTTAATACGATAAACTTCCTAGCTAAGTTATTTCTGAAGTCATAGAAATTAGTGCCTCCTTGAGAAAAATCTGTAAGTTACAGAGATAGAATTATACCAATTTGTCACTATACCAGATAATTTAGGTGTGTTTTTTTAGGGAGATATTTAGTTTGGGAACACTACTTAGGTCCTGTGAACGTAGACTCTAAGTGAGGTTAGTCCAGCTTCTGTCTAAGCAGAATTCCCAAGATACTTGAGAGCATGTGGTGATATTTTTAAAAACCAAAATTTTAGGTATTCAAGGGGATAACATTTATTGTCACCGCCTCACACTCCTATATTATGGAACATTTGGTAGGGCGACTATCAGCATGGAGATCTACTTTGGCTAGTGTCAGATGAAGGATTAGGGGTAGAGGGAAGGTGTCCTTGGAGATTGGGGCCAAGTTATGAAAGGTCTTTTTTGCTGTACTAAGCCATAGGGAGTAATTGAAGTTTTTTGTTTCTGTTTTTAACTTGAGTGGCATTTTCAATTCTGGTACATTTTGAAAGCATCTTCTGTGGGCCAGCCACTGTGAAAGATGTTTTTACATATATGATAAATTCATGCATTAGAGATCTCCTCTGGTGCAGCACAGAAGGATGGATTAGAGAGGGAAGAAACTGAAGGCAGGAAGACTAATTATGAGATTACAGCAAAGACAGATATCAGCGATTCTCAAAGGGTAGTCCTCAGACCAGCAGCTCTGCATCACCCGGGAATTTGTTTAGAAATTGGTATTCTCAAGCACCACCGTAAACCTAAGGGGTGGTGCCCAGCAATGTGTGTCTTAACAGGCCCTCCAAGTGACGGTGCCAAAGTTTGATGTACCCTAAAGCTTGAGAACCACCGATCTGTATCAATGGTTCTCAAATACATAGGAATCATCTAGGGAGGTTATTAAAAATATAGGTTCCAGGGGCCCACAAATCTATTTTTAAAAAGCTTCGCAGGAAATTCTGATAATCAGCCTAGTTTGGATTTAGTGACCTAAATGAAAAATAGGACAGTGATAATGGAAATAGATGGACCAAATAGAAATATATTTCTAAGATACTGTAATGTCTCTAGAGCTATATTAGGCCATGATGGTATAAAATTGAGTAAAGCAGTTACAACTCTGAAGAACTTTTTAGTGGGAGAAGAGTGGGGCAGGTGCTTGGGAGCAGAACAGGAAAAAATAGTTAACATTCAGAAAAACAGAATTGAAGCTCAAGAGTCTCAAACCTTGAGGATGATAAGTTGTGCCACCTGCTCCAACTGGATCACAAAGGGTGAAGATAAAGAGAGGATTAGATTTGGCAATTTGGAAGATTCTATAACTCTCGTGATGGCAATTTTACTGGAGTGGGAATTTGGGGAAAGGGAAGCAAAATTCATAATGATACTTGTTCACATGATTAAAAGAAAGGATAGACAACGGGTACTTTTTCAATTGTGTAGTGAATAGAGATTTGTTGTGGAGATTCGGTGGCGCAGCGATTAAGAGTTCGGCTGCTAACCCAAAAGGTCGACCATTCAAATTCACCATCTGCTCCTTGGAAACCCTGTGGAGCTGTTCTACTCTGTCCTGTAGGGTCACTATAAGTCTGAATCGACTGGAGAGATTTGTTGGGGAGAGATTGTTTGCTAAAATCTATGTGTACCAAAGTCATTGCCTCTCCAATTGTTTATATGTAAAGATTGCCTTTGGGTTTGTGACCCTAGACTGTATGTAAAGAACCTAGTTATAGTGTTTTTTTTTTTTTTTTTTTTGGCTTCTGCACTTTTGAGTACAGACTGCTTTGGAAATTCCATTTTCGATTGTTGAGCTCTCAATTTTTATGTCTGTTTCTTTCATACCTAAAAAGTGCTTAAGTATGCTTCACTGTTTATGCTGCTTAAGTATCCTTGAAGGGTAATTTTTGATGACCCTCTTCTTGTTAGTATATGTCTTAGTTATCTAGTGCTGCTTTAACAAAAATATCGCAAGCGGGTGGCTTTAACAAATGGAAATTAATTTTCTCACAGTCCGAATTCAGGGCACCAACTCTAGGGGAGGTTTTTCTTTCTCTCTTGGCTCCAGGGGAAGGCCCTTACCTCTTCTTAGCTTCTGGGCAATGGCTTGCTTGGTTCCTTAGCGATCACAATGTGGCATCACATCTCTTTTCCCCTAACTGGGATTCCTTGCTTATTCTGCTCTGTGTTAATCATCTAGTGCTGCTATAACAGAGATACCACAGGTGGATGGCTTTAACAAAGAGAAGTTTATTCTCTCACAGTCCAGCAGGCTACAAGTCCAAACTCAGGGCTCCAGCTCCAGGGGAAGGCTTTCTCTCTCTTGTCGGCTCTGGAGGAAGGTCCTTGCCATCAGTCTTCCCTTGGTCTGGGAGCTTCTCAGAGCGGGAAACTCAGGTCTAAAGGACAGGCTCTGCTCCCTGCACTGCTTTCTTGGTGGTATGAGGTCTCCACTCTCTGCTTGCTTCCCTTTCCTTTTATCTCTTGTAAGATAAAAGATGATGCAGGCCACACCCCAGGGAAACTCCCCTTACATTGGATCAGGGATGTGACTTTAGTAAGAGTGTTACATCCCACCCTAATCCTCTTTAACCATAGGCTGAGATTATGATTTACAACACATAGGAAAATCACAAAATGGAGGACAACCACACAATACTGGGAATCGTGGCCTAACCAACTTGATGTATTTTTGGAGGACATAATTCAATCCATGACATGCTCCTTTTTATATCTCAAAAGAGATAGACTCAAAACACACCCTATACTAAGATTGTCTCATTAACATAAAAAGGAAAATCCATTCCCAAATGGAATTATAAACCAGAGGTACACCCGTTGTCATGGAGTCAATTCCAACTCTTAGCCATCCTGTAGGACAGAGTAGAACTGCGCCATAGGGTTTCCAAGGCTGTAATCTTTTCAGAAGCAGACTGCCACATCTTTTTCCTGCTGGTGGGTTCAAACTGCAGACCTTTGGGTTAGCAGCTGAGCACTTAACCACTGTGCCCCCAAACAAAACCCACTGCATTGGAGTGGATTCCAACTCATAGCGACCCCATAGGGTTTCCAAGGCTGTAATCTTCAGGGAAGCAGGCTGCCACATCTTTCTCCTGAGGAGCTGCTGGTGGTTTCCAATGGCCGACTTTCAGTTAGCAATTGATCCTTTTACCCACTGGGCAAACAGGGCCCCTACTGTGCCACCAGGGTTCCTTAAACCACAGGTATAGGGGTTAGGATTTACAACAGTTATTTTTGGAGGACACAATTCAACCCATAACAGTATATTTGTCATATTACATATTAGGTTGTAAATGAAAAAAGTTTGAGGTATTAATTTGGAAAAAATGCTGAATTCACATGGCTTTCATTTTAAAGCAAAGGGCAAAACTAAACAAACAAACAAACCCCCCCCACCAAACCTGCGTTGCTGTTGAGTCAATTCCAACTTATGGCAGCCCTATGTGAGGAGCCTGATTGGCAGTTTGAACCTATCCAGCAGCTCCTCAGAAGAAAGGCCTGGCAAACTGGTTCCATAAAGTTTACAGCCAAGAAAACCCTATGGAGCAGCTATACTCTGTAACACATGGGGTTGCCAAAACTAAAATAGCCAAATGAAAATTATTATTTACAAATTTTTTTCCCAGTTAATAAGTCTTAGCACATGAGTTGGCAAACAATATTATTCCCCAGTGATGGGCTCTTGGTTTGCCAATCACAGGCTTCCAATCTTGAGCCCTCGACACTGCCTTAGGCACATTAGTCAATTTTCTAAGCCTCATTTCTTTAGCAGTAAAAGACATGGTTTTTCAAAGAATTCAACATGTAGATGAATGTTCTCAGAAAACAGTAAAGGGCCACCACACAAACGTAATTTACTATCGGTGTAGGGCTGAAGAGGGGGCAGCAGTGGCCGAGTGATAGAATTCTTGCCTTCCAACCAGAGACCTCGGTTTGATTCCTGGCCAACGCACCTTATGCAGAGCCTCCGCCCGTCTGTCAGTGGAGGCTTATGCGTTCCTCCAATGCTAAACAGGTTTCTGTACAAATTACTCGTTTAAATGACTGTACCTATTTACACTCCTCTCAGCAGCATAAGGTTTCACGTCTTCATTAACTCTTGATATTTTCAACTTCTTAATTTTTGTCACTGTTGGATGAAATGCCTTTAACCAGTCTCTCTCTTCAGTGTTGCCTTTCTAAGTCCCTATTTCTCAGGGTTGGCAGTGTGTCATTGCCTGGCACGCGGAGCGTGCTAAGTAAATATTGAATGATGCCATTTCCCTGCATAACACCCTTTAATGTCTGTCCAAGTCCTCAGGAGGTGCCCTCTTTCTGAGATTTCAATAATCACTTATTAATCTTTATATCCCTAGAATCTAATAGGGGGTTTGGAAAATATCTTGCAGGCGGCTCTAAATCAATGTTTTTTTGAATTAGTGAATAACTACATAGGATAAAGTCCACCCCTCTACGATGCACACATTTCCATTATTGCACTTATCACACCAAATCAGAATTTATTACATGTCCTTGTACGTTGTGACGTCTGTTGCTTCAGCGTCTACATCCATGCCTGACACAGAGTAGACACCAAATGAATATTTTTAGAATTGAACCGAGGAACCTAATCAAACTTGGAACCGCTTAAAGAACAGCACAAACGCACATGCGCAATTGTGCGGTAAGGGCATCCAATCACTGTCGGGCTGGACCAGGCGCTACGGCGGAGAAGTAGTGCGCACGCGCGGCAGGCTCGTCGCGGTTGGCTGAGCGGAGGCGGGAGCCTCGATCTACTCGGGCCGTGAGGGACGCGGTGCTTACAGCGGTTGGTCTTCGCTGGACTCTTGTCTTCTGTGGCCCTCTCAGCGGTGCGTCCCGGGAGGGGAGGGCCTGTGAGGCTGCGACAGCCTGAGGGCTCATAGTGGACAAAGCGGCCAGAGCCGCTGGGACCGGGCCTCCGAGGAGGGGAGAAGGTAGGCTGTGGGACGCGGACTTGGCCGCCTGTCGTGCCGGGAGCCGCCATCCTTAGTTAGAGGGACGCTCGGGCTGTTGGCCCCGGGGCTGGCTTCTAGCGGAGAATGGGGGTGTGCTTGATCGAGGTGGGAGGCCGCAGAGAGGGGAGAGTTCGAGCAGAGGGCCGGTGTGCGCAGGGTCCTGCGGCGTTTGAGTTGGTTTTATCCAGAACTCATCTGCTCTCTGCACTGTGAAGCCAGTTCCCGGGGCTTGGAGGTGAGGCCCTGTGAGCGCCCTGGATTTTAGTGGTCACAAAAACGATGTCTAGAACCAGCGCCTTCTCTAGGGGCTTTTACCTCTTCACTGGTCAGGTTTTTTTTTTTTTTCCCCTCCAACTTTGAATTAATTTATGGAAGAGTTTGTAGGCAGGTATAAAAAAACCTCAAAATTCATTGCCGTCGAGTCGATGCCCTCTCATAGCGACCCGATAGGACAGAGTAGTACTGCCTCATAGGGTTTCCTAGGAGCGCCTGCTGGATTCGAACTGCTGACCTTTTGGTTAGCAGCCATTGCTCTTAACCACTACACCACCAGTGTTTGCTAGACAGGTATAGTGAGATCAAAATGTCAAAGAAACAACTTAAGCCATGAAGTAAAATAACTACTATCAAATATATTTGCAAAGTGAAAAGCAGAAACAGCAGGGAAGGTCGGGTTCTCCTTTTTTGTAGAGTTGTTCTCTTTACACTCTTGCATCTTACAAGTGAGATTGTTGCACTCCCTTTTGCCTCCTAAAGCCCAAGTGAACCCGTAGTTTCTGGTCCCCTTTGTTGAACTACATCCTTTATCCACACCCACACCCCACCATTCATCATCTCTACTCTCACGCTACCTTACATACTAAACACCCAATAATCATAACTATAGATGGTAATATTACAGATCACCTTGAGTGCTTACTGTTTGTTCAGAGTGCTTTACATGTAGCATATATATCCATATCATAAAAATATCATGACCCCCTCAAAAATCCTATCAGTAAAGGTGATTATTCAGTCCCGTTTAAAGATGAGGAAACTGAAACACAGAGAGGTAAGTAAACTGTCCAAGATAAAATGCTGGGAAATGTGAGTCCAGATTTATATTCTGACGTTTGCATCCAAAGCCTTCCTCTTATTTATTCTACTGGTATTTTTGAGTACTTTTGGCTTTGTGATGTTTTGCACCTGTCAGCCTGGCCATGGCATTTTCCTTGGGGGGACAGAAGAAGGTGGGCATTGGTATAGAAGTTGTAGTGTAACAACAGGGTTGACAAATGGGCTATTTCTAGTACCTGGGAAAAGGGCCTAAATTAGAAGGGTTTAAAAAGCAGTAAGGGTAAGTGTGATTAATGTCACTGAATTGTACGCTTAAGAGTGAGTGAAATGGCAATTTTTTTTATTGTACTTTAGATGAAGGTTTACAGTGTAAACTAGTTCCTCATTATACAATTAATACACATGTTGTTTTGTGACATTGGTTGCCAACCCCACTATCTGTCAATACTCTTCCCTTCTCGACCTTGGATTCCCTGTTACCAGCTTTCCTGTCCCCTCCTGCCTTCTAGTACTTGCCCCTGGGCTGCTGTGCCCATTTAGTCTTGTTTTGTTCTTGTTGTTTTTTAAAATTTTTACTGTGCTTTTAAGTGAAAGTTTACAAATCAAGTCAGTCTCTCCTAAAAAAGTTTACATACATCTTGCTATATACTCCTAATTGCTCTCCCCCAGTGAGACAGCCTGCTCCTTCCCTCCACTCTCTCTTTTCGTGTCCATTCAAATTGCAAATCTTTTGTGATACATATTTTACCACAGTAATTAAAAAAAGGCGGTAAGGGTGCTCAAGTATATTTAGGGGGAAATGTACTGATGTCTGCAGTTCACTTTGAAATGTGTCAACAAATTAAGATAGATTGATGGATGTCAAGGTTATATAGCTAGTAAGTGGCAGAGCTAGAATTCAAGCCCACGTAGACTGGCTCCAGAGTCTTATTTTCTCAGCCATTTCTCTGTATTGCTCATATGCCTACATTCTCAGATTCATCATTTTTTATTATTTACAGGATAAGTGGAGGGTAGAAGAAAGTAGAAATCGTGTGTTAGGTGTAAAAGGATTTAGAGTGATGATTTAGTGTTGAAAGAAATCTCAGCTATCTAGTCCATTCTCTTTTATTTATTTATTTTTAATTTTTTTTCCATTCTCTTTTTACCAATGAGAAAACTGAGGTTCACAGAGTTTAAAACAGCTTGTTCAAAGTTGGGCATCCCTTAGGCAGCAGAATCAGAATTAAACTCAGGTTTCCTTCATTTCTGCTATTGATTTTTTCTTGCTGCGCTGTTTTTCTAGTATTCTCAAAGAGGCGTGAACCAAAGATTTCACAGTATTTTACCGGGATCTGACCAATCCAAAGTACAGAACTTATTATATTTCATGATGCAGACATCATATTTTTATTAATGCTATCTATGAATTATTAGTTTCAGTAGGTTCATCATCTTGTTATTTCAGTTGAACTACAGTTAATTAGAAACATGCAGTCTTTCATTTGAACTGCCCCTCTGTTCTGTTTCATTTGACCAGTAAGTAACTGAGCCTAAATGCGGGGCCTAACATTTACCTCTTTAATTTTGCGGTAGGTAGCATGCGTCAATTTCAAATTTGTGTCAGGTACATATCTAGAGACTTGTGGTATTCTCCTGAGCCGTAACAAAAAGGAAATGAGATTATTTTGGCATGACTGGTTTGGACAGAGTTAGTGTTGACTTCAGGTATTGGTAAATACCACTTCTAAAGTGGTCCTAACCCATCCTCTTTATAATTTGCTCTTAGATGGTGCTAATAGAGATATAGTGTTTTGCTCTTAAGAAACAGCAGACTGTCTCTTACTACTAATTCCTCAAATTATATAAAGGTCTCTTAAATACCGAATACTCGTATATTTCATCATTTTAACATGTCTGAAATTTGGAACTGTCCAGTAGTCAATGGGATGTCACAGTTTAATTGGTTGCATTGGTTTTTTTTTTCTTTCTTGGATACATAAAGTAATGTTGTTGTTGTTAGGTGCCATGGAGTCGGTTCCCACTCATAGCAACCCTATGCACAACAGAACGAAACATTCCCTGGTCCTGCCCCATCCTCACAATCGTTGTTATGTTTGAGCCCATTGTTGGGAGCCACTGTGTCAGTCTGTCTTGTTGAGGGTCTTCCTCTTCTTCTCAGACCCTCTGTTTTACCAAGCATGATAGCCAAGGGCTTATCCTGCTGGAGCCTTGCCATCCATGCTTCTAAGGAGCATTCTGACTGTACTTCCTCCAAGACAGATTTGTTTGTTCTTTTGGCAGTCCATGGCATATATTCAGTATTCTTCCCGAACAACAATTTAAAGGTGCCAGTTCTTCAGTCTTCCTTATTCATTGTCCAGCTTTGGCATGCATGAAGCAGTTGAAAACACCATGGCTTAAGTCAGGCACACCTTAGTCTTTAAGGTGACATCTTTGCTTTTTAACACTTCGAAGAGGCCTTTTGCAGCAGATTTACCCAGTACAATGGTAATTAAAAAAAATCTAATTAATGCTACTTTCCCTGTTACAAAGATAACATTTCCATTGTACAAAATATGAAATATATAGAAAAGAACTCAGCAGAGAATAAAAATTACTGGTAATTCTAACACCCAGAGATGATCAGCGTTAAATTTGTGGCTTTTTAAAAAAAATCCACTGTGTCAAATCATATAGAAGTATGTTTTACAGTGTACATTTCAATGTATACAATTTGATGAGTTTTGACAAATGTATACAAATCCCTGTAACCACCAATACAATCATCATATAGAACATTTCTGTCACCTCAAAACTTCTCTCATACCCCTTTGCTATGTAGTCTTCTAAGAGTACGTACACACATACTGCTTTTTTTTGTCCTTTTTTTCTTGTTTTTATAAAATTGGAAGATGCTGAGCATGTTTTGTATTTTTTATTATATGAAGAATATTTTCCCGTGCCATTAACCATTTTTCTGAAGAGTTTTTTCTCCCTTTAGTAGCTGCAGAATCATTTATATAACAAATATTGAATACCTTCTCTGTGTTTGGTACTAGCGGTATAGTGATGAATGGAATAGAAGACTTTGTGCTTGCTTGATCCAGAAGTTTATAGCGTGGGAGAAACAATAGGCAATTTTATTACACTATGAAAGTATTCGGGTTGTGCATGCATCGGAAGGGCCCCTAATGCAGTCTTTGGGAAGAGGTGGGGAGGCCTCATAGTTAAGACTCCTGAAGGATAAGGTGGAATTAATCAGGCAAAGAAAAATGGTAAAGGGCACTCCCAACAGCGTATAGAGGAAACTTTGATCAGAGGCCTAAAGGAGAAGAGAACCTGGGGAACTGTAGTACTGAAGCACAGTTTTTTATTTTTTTATTGTGCTTCAAATGAAAGTTTACAGCTCGTTAGTTTTGCATACAAAAATTTATACACACGTTGTTAATGTGGCCTGAGTTGCCCTCTCTATAATGTGACAGCAGACTCCTCCCTTCTGCCCTGGATTTCCCATGTCCACTCAACCAGCTCCTGTCCCTTTCCGCCTTCTCATCTCGCCTCTGAAGAGGAGCTGCCCATTTAGTCTCATGTATCTACTTGAACTAAGAAGCACACTCTTCACGAGTATAATTTTATGTTTTATAGTCCAGTCTAATCTTTGTCTGAAGAGTTGGCTTCAGGGATGGTTTTACTTCTGGGTTAATAGAAAGTCTGGAAGCCATGTCTTCTGGGGTTCCTCCAGTCTGGTCTTTTTACTAGAATTTGAGTTCTGTACCCCACTTTTCTTCTGCTCTGTCAGGGACTCTCTGTTGTGTTCCCTGTCAGGGTGGTGATTGGTGGTAGCTGGGTATCATCTTGTTCTTCTGGTCTTAGGCTGATGGAGTCTCTGTTTTTTTTTCTGTCCCTTGGGCTCATATTTTCCTTATCTTTGATGTTCTTCATTCTCCTTTGCTCCAGGTGGTTTAGGACCAGTTGATGCGTCTTAGATGGTCACTTGCTAGTGTTTAAGACCCCAGATGCCACTCGCCAAAGTGGGATGCAGAACATTTTCTTAATAAACTTTGTTATGCCAATTGACTGAAGCACAGAGTTTTAACAGTATATGAAGAGAGTATTCTGTTGTGTGGGTATACTGTAATTTATTTACTAGTACCTCACTATGGACATTTAGGTTTCCATCTGTCTTGCCTGTCTAGTCCTGGTGGAAATAGTATTGAGTAAAGTCAGAAAACCTGGTTCTGGTATCTTGATTTATATAAAAAATATTCTATTGTTTTAAAAGGAAATAAAGTAGTAAAAAACAAACTGAATGGCCAGGATTTCACACATGCATTTAAAAATATTTGTTAGTAATGTAAATGTCTGGTTTTGTGGTCAGTGCAGCTTTTGGATTAGTGAAATGGACAAACAGCAACATGCTTGATATACGTATGTGAGTAATTGTGTTTCCTTAGATTCTGAAATTTTAGCTTAAGTTGTTTTGAAGACTATCGCATGGTACTAATTTTTAGTATTATCAAAATTGACATAATATACGCTCTAGTTTATGTATCCTTAAATTTCAACTTTATAAAATGCTCTTTATTATGAAAAAAGAAAATCTAATTAGCCATTGAACATGTTTTCTAAGGCTTATTACAGGCTTATTCTCTTATATTTTTTAAGATGTCATGGTTGTAGTGATGAGCTGTTTTTATTTGGGGGGTAATTCTGATCAGATTAATGAATAATTTCTGTTTTTTGATATTTTTCAGGTCAGTGCTATTGAATATGAGACGATCTGTAGCACCAAGTCAGTTGCAGGGGAATCCCTTGAAAAAGCCAAGATTTATACCACCAGGAAGAAGTAATCCAAGTCCAAATGAAGAGATTACAAAGCTGAGTCCAGATGTAAAATTATTTGAGGTAAAAAAAAAAAAAAAAGGTAGCATAATATAGAGAAGCAGGTATTTTTAAAAAATACCATTGAAACAGTTACAATACTTACTGCCTATAGAAATTTTCAATATCTCTGACAAAGTCTTCTAAAAACCTTAGAAATAATGATTAAATAATTTTTTAAATAAGCGACGTGGCATTGGGTCTATAAATTATACTTTTGGTAACTAAATAAATACCTCTTTGAGGGAAGGGGAAATAATTCTTGTAAATAAATTATTCTAACCAGTATTCTTCTTCTTTTTGAGTGTATCATATTTTATTTAACCAATCCATTATTATTGGATATATAGGTGTTTACAGTTTTGTCACCCATTATAAATTATGCCCTTTGAATATCTGGTTACATAAGTCTTTGGCTAATCTTTTTTAAAATTCTTTGGGATAGATTACTAGAAGAGGATTTAGTTGATTAAAGGGTATACACTTTTTTTTTCTTTGAGATTAAAAAAAATTATAATAAAATACATGTAACAGAATTTACCATTTTAAAGTGTACAATTTAGTGGCATTAAGTACTTTCACAGTGTTGTGCAACCATCACCGTTACCTAGTTTCAGAACTTTTTAAGCTTTATTCTTCTTAAAGTCATCACATAAATAAGTGGAAACATCTTTATATATGGTGATTTAAAGAGAAAACTTATGTAGTCTTTTGAGTTACTATTCCATACATTTTGTTTCATTTTTGTCTATAAAAAATGAATACTTTAAGCAATATACGTTTGTTAAAACTAAAAGGATTGTTCTATACTTAGAAGGTATATAAAATTGGTAGTACAGACTTCCTGTTACTCTGTAATTATCTGGTTCATTTATGCTATGGAGCGAACAGTCTACTTATTTTTATCTGCTTTTTTTGATTTGCATGTATTTGTTTTGCCCTGCAATTCTTTAGTTTTCATAGCTATCACTTTCGTAGTAGATTGTTAGCGCTTACCAGTATAAGAATTCTGACTGTACTGTGATGAGGAAACATTTTTTTTGCTTGTTTTTAAAAAGGTTTCCTTTTTTGGTTTTTAAATACCCTTATTGAAATATAATGCATTTACCATACAATTCACCCACTTCCAGTATATAGTTTAACGATTTTTTAGTATGTTCACAGAGTTGTGCAGTCATCACCACAATCAGTTTTAGAATATTTTCATTACCCTCAAAAGAAACCCAAACACATTGGTAGTCATTCCGTTTTCTCCTAACTGCCTTAGCTCTTAAAAGCAGCCACTAATTTGCTTTCTGTCCCTGGATTTGTCAGTTCTGGACATTTCATATAAATAGAATTACAATGTGTAGTCCTTTGTAATAGGCTTGTTTCGGTATTCATCCATGTCATGGTATGAATTTCTTTTTTTTATTGCCGAATGTATTTTCTGTTGCTACTGTACCAAATTACCACAAACTTGGTGATTGAAAACAACATAAATTTATTATCTTACGGTTTCTGTGGGTCCAAAGTCTGACACAAAATCAAGATGTTGGCAGGACTACATTCATTAGGATAGGCTGTAGAGGAGAATCTGTTCCACTGTCTTTTCCAACTTCTAGAGGCCACCTTTATTCCTTGGTTCGTGCCCCTCCTTTTCCATCCTCAGAGGTAGCGTAGCAGATTGAGTCCTCATGTTGCCATCTCTGATTCTCTGCAACTAGGACTCAGATGATTAGATTGGGCTCATCTGGATAATTCAGGATAATCTCTCCATCTTAAGATCCTTAACCTTAAACACACCTGCATAGTCCCTTTGCCCTGTAATGTAACATATTTAGTAGTTCTAATTTTTTTTAGAGATTAGGGTGTGGACATATTTGGGAGCTATTATTCTGCCTGCCACACTGAATAATATTCCATTGTATTGATAAACCACTTTTTATTTATTAATTTATCAGTTGATGGGCATTTGGGTTGTTTCTACTTTTTTGCTATTAAGAATAATGCCACCATGAATGTTCATATACTAGTTTTATATGGGCAAAAATTTTCATTTCTCTTATGTATACCCGGGAGTGGAATTGCTAGGTGATGTGGTAACTCTGTGTTTATCCTTTTGAGGAACTACCAGACTGTTTTCCAAAGTGACTACGTTTTACATTCCCACCAGCAGTGTAAAGGGTTCTGATTTCTCTACATCCTCACCGGCACTGGTTATTTTCTGGTTTTTTGGTTATAACCATTCTAGTGAGCAAAGTGGTATCTCATTGTGGTTTTGATTTGCATTTTCCAGATGGCCAATGATCATGAGCATCTTTATATGAAGATATTTATGTATCTTCATTTATGTATCTTTTTTGGGCAAATGTCTATTCAGATCCTTTGTCCGTTTTTTAATTGGGTTGTCTTTTTATCGTTAAGTATTTTTTTTTTTAATCCTTTTTTTCGGTGTTGTTGATATTGGTGTACTGTCCTTTATTCCTGATTTTAGTACTTTGATTCTTTTTTTTCTTTTTATTATTGAGTCATAAGAGCTCTTTGTATATTCTAGTTACTAGTCACTTATCAGATACATGATTTGCAAGTATTTCTTGTTTTGTGGGCTGCCCTTTCACTTTCTTGATGGTATTATTTGCAACACAAAAGTTTTTAATTTTGAAGTCCAGTTTATCTTATATTTGTTGCCTGTGCTTTTGTTACCATATCTAAGGAGCCTTTGCCTAACCCAAGGCTATGAATATTTAATCCTACGTTTTCTTCTTAGAATTTTATAGTTTTGGCTCTTACATTTAAGTCTTTGAACTATTTGAGTTAATTTTTATTTATGGTGTGAGGTAGGGTTAAATTTTATTCTTTTGCATGTAGGTATTCAGTTGTCCCAGGACCATTTGTTGAAAAGACTATTCTTTACCACATTGGATTGTTTTGGCACCCTTGTCTTAAGGTTTGTTTTCTGATGTAGTTTCTAAGGGCTAATTCCAGACCCAAAACACTGATTTACTATGTTTTTTCCTTTTAATTATATAAGAAAACTAAGTAGTTATTTTACTTTCTATATCTAAAGAAGTAGGCATTTTTGAGAGCACGTAACTATTTTAGGCAAGGCAGCACGATAAGCGTAAATGTATTAGGCTTATCAGTTAACTCTGTCACCTCCATATTTCATTCTTGAAATTTTTGTTCTTAAATTATTTCTTATCTTAGATTGAATTAATCCATATTAAGAAATGGTCATATTCAGTTATTAATATTATTCAATTAATAATCCATTAGTATGTTCATTTTGATGCTCAGTTTGTCCCAGATTTTGCCACTTGTATTTATCAGGCCAACAAAATAAACACCCCTGATGTTGACATCACAGATACTTCAATTCACAATTTCCACTGTGAATAGGCCAACATCAGGGTTGTTTATTGGCCTGATAAATACAAATGGCAAAATCTGGGAGAAATTGAGCCTCAAAATAAATGTACTAAGGGGTTATAATCCATTGAATAGTGTAGGCATCTAAGTGCAGCCCTGCTGACACCTTGATTTTAGCCCAGTGATACCCTTGTTGGTCTCTTGTAACTTACAGAATTGTAAAATGATATGTTTATGTCATCTTGAAGCCACTAAGTTTGTGATGACTTGTTATAGCAGCAGTAAAAAACATGCAAAAGTAGAGAAAAGAGTATATAACCAACCCCCGTGTATCCGTCACCCTAGCTTCAACAGTTGTCACCACATGACCAATCTTGTTTGATCTCTACCTGTCCAATTCCCTCCCTAGTCCCTTCCCCACCTGTTATTTTTATGTAAATCCCAGTAATATCTTTTTCATTTGTAAATACTTTAGCATATATTTCTAAAATATAAGGGCTATTTAAAAAAAAAAAAATGATAGCACCGTTGTTGTTGTTACGTGCTGTTGAGTCAGTTCCGACTCATAGTGACCCCACGCACAACAAATGAAACACTGCCCAGCCCTGTGCCATCCTTATAATTGTTATGCCTGAGCTCATTGTTGCAGCCACTGTGTCAGTCCGCCTCGTTGAGTGTCTTCCTCTTTTCCACTGACCCTGTACTTTGCCAAGCATGATGTCCTTCTCCAGGAACTGATCCCTCCTGACAACATTTCCAAAGTGTGGAAGACTCAGTCTCGCCATCCTTGCTTCTAAGGAGCATTCTGGTTGTACTTCTTCCTAGACAGATTTGTTTGTTCTTTTGGCAGTCCACGGTATATTCAGTATTCTTCACCAACACCGCAATTCAAAGGCGTCAATTCTTCAGTCTTCCTTATTCATTGTCCAGCTTTCACGTGCATATGATGCAATTGAAAATACCATGGCTTGGATCAGGAGCACCTTAGTCTTCAAGGTGACACCTTTGCTTTTCAACACTTCAAAGAGGTCCTTTGCAGCAGATTTACCCAATGCGATGCATCGTTTGATTTCTTGACTGCTCTTTCCATGACTGTTGATTGTGGATCCAAGTAAAATGAAATCTTGACAATTTCAGTCTTTTCTCAGTTTATCATGATGTTGCTCATTGGTCCGGTTGTGAGGATTTTTGTTTTCTTTATGTTGAAGTGCAATCCATACTGAAGGCTCTGGCCTTTGATCTTCACTAGTAAGTGCTTCAAGTTGTTTTCACTTTCAGCAAGCAGAGTTGTGTCACCTGCATAAAGCAGGTTGTTAATGAGTCTTCCCCCAATCCTGATGCCCAGTTCTTCTTCATATAGTCCAGCTTCTTGGATTATTTGCTCAGCATACAGATTGAATAGGTATGGTAAGAGGATACAGCCCTGGAGCACACCTTTCCTGACTTTAAACCAATCAGTATCCCCTTGTTCTGTCCAAACAACTGCCTCTTGATCTGTGTAAAGGTTCCTCATGAGCACAATTAAGTGTTCTGGAATTCCCATTCTGTAGCACTGTTATCATTCCTAAAACAGCAGTATTTAAGTGTTGATTTTATTATATTGAGAAATTTAGCAAGAAAAAAAGAACAGTTGGCTATGAGCATGACATATTATGATGTGTTTAAAAACTCTTCTGATATGTTGTTTTAGATACACTAATTATAAGCATAATTTTCATTCTGTTATGTCTTACAGCTTTTAGAACATAATTAAAACTGGTTTAAAATAAATAAACAATAAAAATTGTATTTTAAGTCTATTTTTATATATTCTCTTATTTAGATATAGAGAAACTGGTAGTTCATATTTTAAATCAGGAATCTATTATGTGAAAATATAGAAATGACATTTAATTTCTGTTTGAAATATATATTTTATTCTTTTAGGTGGCTGCAAATAAGTCACAAAATGATTCCAGAACATGTAGTTTAAGTCTTCTGCATACTAAAGAGAATCCTAGAGAAATTAATCACGGGGATAATTACAGTGGAAAATATTGTTCTGAAGCATCTGCAATGCCAACATTAGATCCACCTCATACAGGTGAGACTATGCTTTAGTGATTGGATTTACACTTGGCCAATAATATTATTCTTTACATTGATTATTTTCAAGAATGAATATATTTGAATAATGTTAATGTAATACCGTTAAATTGTCAGCAATTTAGATTTTTTTGGTCATGATTTACCTTTAGTGATTAGATTGATAACTATGTAATTTTATATTTCATAATAGCTCTGTTTAAGAGTGTTCATTGTAAACTCTTTGGTCAAATATGATCTTTTCCTCAAGTGTCAAATTGTGTTTAAAGATTTGATTAAAAAACATTTTTTCGAAGAAGTTTGTAAATAGTATTGAGAGGTGAATTTAAATGACTAACTTACTAATGACGATCAAAGACCATAGCCTTCAGTATGGATTGCACCTCAACATAAAGAAAACAAAAATCCTCACAACCAGACCAATGAGCAACATTATGATGAACGGAGAAAAGATTGAAGTTGTGAAGGATTTCATTTTACTTGGATCCACAATCAACAGTCATGGAAGCAGCAGTCAAGAAATCAAACGATGCATTGAATTGGGTAAATCTGCTGCAAAGTGTTAAAAGCAGAGATGTCACCCCGAAGACTAAGGTGCCCTTGACCCAAGCCATGGTATTTTCAGTTGAGTCATATGCATGTGAAAGCTGGGCAATGAATAAGGAAGACTGAAGAAGAATTGACGCCTTTGAATTGTGGTGTTGGCGAAGAATATTGAATATACCGTGGACTACCAAACAAAGGAACAAATCTGTCTAGGAAGAAGTACAACCAGAATGCTCCTTAGAAGCAAGGATGGCGAGACTGAGTCTTCCACACTTTGGACATGTTGTCAGGAGGGATCAGTTCCTGGAGAAGGACATCATGCTTGGCAAAGTACAGGGTCAGTGGAAAAGAGGAAGACCCTCAACGAGGTGGATTGACACAGTGGCTGTAACAGTGGGCTCAAGTACAACAACGATTATAAGGATGGCGCAGGGCTGGGCAGTGTTTTGTTCTGTTGTGCGTAGGGATGCTATGAGTCGGAACCAACTCAACAGCACCTAACAACAACAAGAAGAACTCATTATAATTCGTGGCATAACTTCAAATTGGTTAGATTTGAATTATCAAGATACAGAATTATAGGAAAACGAAGCATTTAACAAATGTTCTTCCCCTTATTCCTCCGTTGTTGAATTAACGTAAGAATTATGGTTCTTTTTGTATCTGTAAGAGATCACTGTTTTTCAGGTAATTAAAAAAAAAAAAAAGACATCCCAGATGTTTATTTGGCCTTGTGAAAGGCATCATTAAGAACATATATTTCACATTGCATTTATTCAGTTTTTGGTTAAATACACAGATTCAGAGAGAGAATCCCATCTGTTGGGCTAGAGAATAGTAACTGCCATCCTTAAGATGCTAGTGTGGATCAACAAAGTGCCTTAAGCACTTAACCCTTTAGCTGCTTAATTAGTTTACAGGTGTTTCTTGAACTTCGTGATGAATAAATTTTGCCTCTGAATGGGTATTATGTTGCTTTAAGTCACTAAGTTTGGTGATTTGTTACAGTAACAATAGAAAACTGATTTGTTCATTTGCCCTGGGGCAGAAAGGGGTTCTGTATTTTCCCAGGGTTGAGAGGGACTTTTGGCAGTAGTTTCAGTGTAGGGAGATCTCTAGAGACAGCTCTGGGCAGGAGTTTAGCTGCTGTCCCAGCTCACTGATTTGCTCTCTCCTTTTTTCCTTCCTTCTTTCCTCTCTTCCTCTTTTTTCCCTTTCATCCTCATGAGGGGAATTTTTTCTTTTCTCAGACTTTCTTCTCTGTTGGCAACCCAAGACAGTGTACTCATTTCTTTTCTATCATGGTAGCTAATCCTTCACCAAAAAATGAAATTGTGACGTCTGGATTATAGCATATCCTGTGTTACCGATTTTATTTTGGGCTTTATTGGCGTTTTACAGTTTTTCATCCCCTTCCTTGCTCAGTAGGAGAAAGGAGTTAAGAGTTAAGACAAATTGAATAGGGAGTTAATTTACACAACCCATAATCCCTTAATCCCTTTTCTGATTTAGTACATTCACTGGACTGGGGAACTTGTGCCAACCTCCTGACAACTCTTGCCTCTCAGTGAGGTAATGAGGTAGTTGGGGAAAAGAGCTTTGTGAGAAGCATCTTGCTTTCTATCATGGATTGCTGGAGAGGGATGTAGTGTATAGAAAAACATGGAGGTAAGAGACCTATGTAGTGTGTACTCACTTTTTTTTTTTTTTAAACACTTACCTTTTGGCATCCTTTTAATCCTAGCTTTAATCCACCTTGAAGTGAGGTCCAAGCCTATGGCCCCATTTCCCCCCTTATCTTTTATTTTGAAAAATTTCGTAGATATAGAGAAGATGAAAGAACAGTCCAGTTAACATCCTATTTGTTTGTCACATTTGCTGTCTCTCTCTCTCTCCTTTCTGTGTGCATGTATACACACACATATTTTTTTTGCTGGGTTATTTGAAAGTAAGTTGGACATATTATTCCACCGTACTCCTAAATATTTGAGCATGTAATTCTTAAAATAAATGCCTTCTCCTCAATAACCGCAATATTATTATTACACCTAAGAAGATTAACAGTAACTTATGATATTGAGTCCCTGGGGAGCAGACATGGTTAAGTGCTCCACTGCTAACTGAAAGCTTGGTGGTTCAGATTTACCCAGAGGCGCCTTGGGAGAAGGCCCTGGTGATACACTTTTGGAAGGTCACAGCCGTTGAAGACCCTGTGTGCAGTTCTAATCTAACACATGTGGGCTCACCGTGAGCTGGAATCGACTCCAAGGCAACTGGTTTTGTTTTTTGGTTTAATATCAGTAATAACATTTTTTGCTTAAACAAGTTTGAGTTTGGTTTCTTTGTCAAGTAAGGACATTTTCACCCCATTGAACTTCACTGGCACTTCAAGTCTTTTTATAAACCTACCTGTTTGCAGATTAATATTACTTGTATGAGAGTGAATGTGTAGGTCTGCCACTTCTAATTTCCCCAAAGGCTCAGGGAATGTACCCTTTCTGGAGGTTGTGGTAGAAGGACTCACTTTTGCCTTTTTTCATCCAAAAGCTCCAGATCCCCCTCTTTTCATGAACAATCCAGCTCTGTACATTTGAGCCTGAGCTTGTGAAAACTGAAGGCTGGGAGAAGGGGATCCCTAGACCTCCTAGATTTTCAGAGCTGTACTTCCCTTCTGTAGAAAATGAAAGTCTTCCATTTGTTCTGATTCTTTCTTATTCTGATGAGTTTATAAAATTACTAATACCATTACTGATCACCGTGAATCCTTTATCATTAATTCTTTCAGGCAGATCAACGATACTGTTTGTATTATATTTTATCGATTTGCCTGTGTCTGCTTCACAAAACTATAAAATACAGGGACAGAAACTTTCTCTTATTTGAGTTTTAATTCAAATGTTATGAATTCCAAAACCTTTTATGACGGAATGAAGGAATCTTGAGAGACCTGTTGTTTTCTATAGTTGAGCCCCTTATTAGTCCTTTAGTTTTGAAGTGCTTCAGAGAATTCGAGTAGTCAAGAACATACTGGAACAGTTTGCAGGTTTTGGTAGTGACTGAAAATAGTTCCAGAAAGTGTTTGGAACAAAAGTCAAATTGTAATGGATATGTGATGGATATGATGGATGTGTGGAAACATGAGCAAATGGAGACAGTGAGTGTAAGCTACCTTTTCAAAGAAATTTGGTTATAAAAGGAAGGTGAAGTATCTTGAGGGATGCCAGGGGACCAGAGAAGTTCTTTTTTTTAAGTAGTGTGTTGTAGGCTGAGAGGAAAATGTTGGTAAAGAAGGGAGGATTAAAGATAGATTAAAAAAACCCAAAAAACCAAACCCATTGCCACTGAATTGATTCTGACTCATAGTGACCCTATAGACCAGAGTAGAACTGCCCCATAGAGTTTCCAGAGAGAGGCCAGTGGATTCAAACTGTGAACAGAAAGAGAAAAAAACCCAAAAGCTTTGAGAAGTTTGATAAAATTGTTGATAAAAGTCTAGCCAGACAGATTAGGAAAAGAAGACAAGAACAGAAACCACCAATATCAGAAAAAAAGAGGAGACATTATTAACGCCAAACCAAAAACAAACCCATTGCCGTCAAGTTAAAACTGACTCATAGAGACCCTATAGGACAGAGTAGAACTTCCAGTGGATTCAAACTGCCCACCTTTTGGTTAGCAGTTGAGCTTTTAACCAGTGTGCTACCGGGGCCCCAAAGATATAAAAAGAGTGATAACACCTCTCTCTGGTCTGAGGTCCCAGGGGATGGTTAGACATATCTTTAGGGGTTTAAAAATTCTCAGAGAAATTTAGAATTTTATGCTATCCTTTAAATGATATTAATAAAAGTGTATGAGCATATGCTCAGTGTTTCAAACAACCACATTATAATTGAGTACTGTTTTAAGATTTCATGCCTGCAAATGAGAGGAGAGGTAGATATAATGTGTAAGTAGTATACCAAATGAAAGCTTTGTGTATGCAGATAGGAATGGGGAAAGACTTGAGGCATCCCATACCCTATCGGAGTAAAGGTTGTTGAACACACAAGAACCTGTGCCAGATCAGTTGGTACTGTATTTATACTGTGAATGTTGTTGTTGTCAGGTGCTGTGGAGTTGCTTCTGACTCATGGTGACCCTGTTGGTTTAATTTCAGCAAAATATCTATCATAATCTGTTAATGTTAATTTTTGAATTTTGTTGGTTTTATTTATATTTATAAATATTTTTGATTTTACAGTTGTGTGAAGTATATACATACACATACATACATGTATGTGTATGTATATACTTCACACAACTGTAAAATCAAATACACTTAGAATCACTGTTTTACGTTTGTAAATATTTGCCTCATATTCCCTTGACCCTTAATCACATAACCACACTTAGCGTCAAGGGAAGCTAGGAGATGTACCATAGTCTTTAGTTCACGTGACCATGTGCTTAGCTAAAAGTCATGGTGAGAGAGAAGGGAAGAGTGGATATTGGGTGATAAGTAGCAGTCTCTGCCACAGTGCAGGAATGTGAAAGTGTACCTCTCTTACAATCCATTTTGTTACTTGATTAAGGTCCGTGTCCTGGAGCTGTTGAGCCAATGAAACATACTCTAAGTCAGAAAAAGTGAGAAAGTTTTTAAGGGAGATGTATATATCACTGGGGACCTGGCAGCAACACAGGCTGTTTCTGTGCTGTGAGGTTTCTACTTTATTCTAAAAGTGGTTGAAACCTATTATACTTTTCTCTAGCCGTCTCAGTCTGGCAGAGAAAAGTCTCTACTCATCTTGAAAAAGAGTCTACACATACTAAAAAAAAAAAAAAAACACACATACTAGTAAGTACTTTATCTGATGTTTGGTTTTGAACACTTCACAAAAGTTAAATTTGATTTCTCTCAAAAGCTGTGTTTGATACACTGTTAGCTGGCTGGAGGTGAGCCACAAATGTCTTTTTTTTTTCCTAATATTACAGTCACAGTGTAGGGGACAAACGCAGTAGTATTATGTCTCAAAGTAAATTTGTTAGCCTCATAATGTTAGCTGTGGCAACTGTTTGGAGGCAGGCTGGCCAGCCTTTTGAGGCAGCGTCTAGAGTTTTGGAGAAATAGGCAACAAGGTGTCTCTAAGGTCTCAGCAACTGGATTAATATACCAGCAGTTCTTCTTTTTTCTTCTATACAATTCAAATGGTGTTTGATAACCTGGGAGCCCCAGGGGCTTTCATTAATGGTGACTTTAAATCACAAAAGGCTCTTCGAGACTCAGGAGTCTATTTGAAAGGATCTCTCTCTGTCCCCTGAGTAGCTTGATTGAAGTTAGCTTGTAACTTTCTCAAAAAGTTTAAGACAATCACAGTATTTGTAAGTCTTTCTCAGACTTGTTTTCTATCAGGAGGTCTATATATTGTAGGAATATTCTTCATTTGAAGGGAGGTAATCGCTCTAGATCTTGGGCCAGCACTGTTCTAGAAATAGTGAAGGAGTTCTTAAACCCTCGAGGTAGCACAGTATAACGGAGTTATTTCTTCTCTTTTGTCTCCTTTCTATTTGAAAGCAAAGATTAGCTGGCTGTCTGCAGTTGGTGGGTTACGAAAGAGTCTTTTAAATCTAAAACAGTAAAATGAGTACTGGAAGGTGGACCAGCCAATAGTAGGGCATATAGGTTCGGGACTACTGGGTATAAGGTCTTTACAACTTTGTTAACAGTCTGCAAATTTTGAACAAAACGGTATTCACCGGTCGATGTCTTCTTCACCGAGAGAACAGGAATGTTGAATGGGGATCGGCACTCTCGCAACAGTCTTCACTCTGGGTATCTAGCGGTCAGTCCCTATAGCTCCAGGTGAGCTTCAGCTTGTTTAAGGAGGCATGACGTTGAGTAATAGCTCTACAGTCACAGAGAGGACAGTCTAAGGTCGTCTTGGCCAGCCACTGGCCCAAACCACTTGGGCCATGACATCAACCACTCTTTGAACCACGGGTGGGATGGTCGCCGGGGATAGTACCGGTTGGGTGAGTGTTAAGAGAGCTGCTAGCACTTTCTAGGTGTTTGCAGGCGGAACTGTCAGAGACGGGCCTTTTTCATCCAAAGAGATTTCAGCATGTACTTAGGAAATCTCGTCTCAAATAGGGGGATCGAGAATTCAGGCATGTATAGAAACTGGTGGGATAGCTTAGCTTTTCTTATTTCATAGTCTATTGGCTGTAAAAAAGAATTGAGTAACTTCTTTTTAGTCACCCTGACAACTTGAGTACTGCTGGCTGAGGGAGTTCCTTTAGGTTTCTGGGTGAGTACTGAGAAGGCTGTTCTGGCATCAACCAAAAAGCCTACTGGCTGTCCTCCTCTCGTTCTTTCATAATTCTTTGAAAAAGCTTCTCTCTCCTTTCAATCTTGTCTGGCCCTTTTCTGTTCTTTTGGGGGCACTCATTTTTCTAGTGTCTCTTTTGTTCGTAAAATGTACTTTGGTTTTTCTTTTAGTCAGGGCCCATCTTTACCTCCCCTTTCAATGCCTTCCTGTCTTCATCTTTTGATACCACGTTGGAGGGTCACGAATGGGGTTTTTTGAGGTGGTGGAATGAGAAGAACGTCATCTGATTCTTCATCTCTTAATGTCATCATCATCATTCGCCTGCACAAAAAAACAAGAGGGGCTAAAACAGAGGCTTTATCTTTTTTCCATGTCACAAAGTCATAAAACATTTTACATACAGCTTTTCATCTCACTTGTTAGTTCTAGTACAGATCAAGCTTCATAATAGTACCAAAACCCCTAGAACCATTTACAGACCACACTTGATTACGCAAAATATTAAGATGTCTCTTAGGGAATCCCATTCTAAATAAGCCAAGTTCTTAGTGGACTCTCAGCTGGAATCTTACCTCCTGGGTACCCACTAGCAATGGGGAACCTAACCGGTCTCTTGTCTAACCTCATGGGACCTAGTCACTATTCATGGAGGGAGTCTATGAGAACCGACGCCTCTGCGACTTTTACAGAGGATTTACCACCAGTTACCTACCATGGCCAACAGAAACTTTCTCTTTCTGTCTGGAGCGTGCTGCCATGGAATCCTCCCCTGTTGCCAGACCTCTGGGCTACCACAGGTTGAGAGACCTCCACAATTCAAGGAGGGGTACACCTTCTCACTTCCTGGGTCCATCCCAGGGGCTCGGTCCTTAAGGAGATGGAACAAAGACCTGAGTAATTCGAGCCCCACGCTGGGCGCCAAAAATCTGTTACCTGATTAGGGTCTGTGCCCTGAAGCAGTCGAGCCAGTGAAACATACTCTAAATCAGAAAGAGTGAGAAAGTTTATTCAGGAGATGCATACATCACCAGGGACCGGGCAGCAGCACAGCCTGTCTCTCTGGAGTCTCAAAGAACAATTTTACGTTAGAGTTTATATAGAATCTTGTAAGGGTTACAAGTGTCTTTGTAGTCCCCCGTCAGACATTTCTTTATTAGGCTAAAGATATACATATCAGATACCTGGGCTCTTATTTTCTCGTGGGAGTTGTAGGCCACAGGTGGTCGGACAGAACAAAAGGTTATTTGCATCAGTTTAAAACAAAGAACAAAGCCATTAATATTTGGTCAAAACAGTCATTAACAGAGGTATGTGAAGGAGGAGGCAGGCAGAGTAAGGAGAAGAACTTATAGGTTCATCATGGCATTAGTTATGTCAAGCTTTCAGTCACCCATTTTGAAAAAGGAGAAAACATGCTGGGGAGTATTGGGGTCACAATTTGTCTATCACTCCTCTCACTAACATACTTCTTTCAGCCAGGGAACTCAGTCAAAGAACTAGAATTGTAATTCTCAAGTAGAAGTTATGGCCCCATTCTCGTTTGTCAAAGTAATACCTTTTCAGTAATTTTATTTTCAAAGGAGTCTTAAAAATATTTCTGTTTTTTTTTTTTTTAATGGGTAATACAATATATTTTTTACACATGGTGAAAAATTCAAATGGCATGAAGAATATAGAAAAAGTTTCCCTTCCCTGATTGGTAGCCATCTAATTCCCTTCCTAGAGGCAGCTAGTTACCAGTATTTTGTGTATCTTCTTTGAAGTAGTCTAAACATGTAGAAATCTTTTTATGTATATATTTTCCCCATACAAATGATTGCTCACCAGCTGCATTTTTTTTCTGTAACAACATATCTTTGAAATCTTTTTGTCAGTACATTTAGAGGTACCTTATTCTTTTTACCATATTCTTTTTTACCATATTCTTTTTACCATATGAGTCAGAATCGACTGGAAGGCACTGGGTTTTTTTTTTTTTTTTTAAATGTTCAACAACCCTTGCATTCCTGGGATCATCCCCACTAGGTCTTGATATATTGTTCTTTTGTTATAATACTAGATTTGATTTGCTAAAAACATTTTTTAAAAGAATTTTTGCATCTATGCTCTGTTGATATATTGGTCTGTGGTTTTCATTTCTTGTAATATTGCATTGCTTTGGTGTCAGTAAAGATCATTTCATAAAATGTGTTAGGATTTATCCTCTTTATCTAGAAGAAATTTTGTAGAATGAATATTTTTTTTCCTCAGCAAAGGCACCTGTGCCTGGAGTTTTCTTTTGGGTAACTTAAACTTAATTTCTTTAGTAGTTATGGGTGTATTTGGGCTATCTTGTTCTTTTTGAGTGAGATTTATTAGTTTGTCCCATTTAAGAAATTTATTCATTGTATCTGAGTTATTCAATTTATTGACATAAGGTTGTTTGAAATATTCCCTTATTATTCTTTTAATATCTATAGACTATATAGTAATGCAGAGCCCTGGTGATACAGTGATTAAGAATTGACTTGACGGCATTGGGTTTGCTTTTGGTTTGGTGTTAGCAATGTCTCCTCTTTTTTTCTGATATTGGTGGTTTCTGTTTTTGTCTTCTTTTCCTTATCTGTCTGGCTAGACTTTTACCAATTTTATCAAGCTTTTGGGCTTCTTAATTTTCTCTGTTGTCTTTCTGTTTCCTATTTCATTTATTTCTGCTCTTACGTTTTATTTCTTTCCCTTATACCTAGTTTGAGTTTAATATGCTCTGCTTAAACTAGATCATTGATTTGAGAACTTCCTGTTTTCTATTTTTATTAGCATTTGTTGCTGTGAATTTGTCTAAATTCTGCTTTAGCTGCATCCTATCAATTTTGATATGTCATATATTTTCATTGACTTAAAAATATTTTCTAATTTCTCTTGGCTATTTTTTTTGTTTTTTTTTTTGTATTTATTTTTTGACCCATGGTTATTTAGAACTATGTTATTATGATGGTTAAGGTTGTGTCAACTTGGCTAGGCCATGATTCTCAGTGATCTGGCAGTTATGATGTAGTTTGGCAGCTATGTAATGATGTGATCAATTCTAGAATGAGATCTGATATAATGTATCACCTCTGTGATGAGATCTGTTGTGAGCAGCCACTCAGTTGAAAGGGATTTCCTTGGGTGCTTGGCCTGCATCCTATAGATGTGGACTTTTTGGCAAAGCTCAGTGGCTTTTGCTCACTCTGAATCCTGCAACTGGCTCCTCACCAGACCTCGAGTTCTTGAGACTTGAGCTAGCAGCTTACCAGCCAGTCTTGGAATTTGTTAGCCTCTGCAGCCTATGAGCCAGTGGCCTGCTGTCTGACCTGCTGATCTTGGGATTCATCAGCTTCCGCTGCCTGTGAGCCAGCAGCTTGCTGTCTTACCTGTCAGTTTTGGGATTCGTCAGCCTCTGCAGCCTGTGAGCCAGTGACCTGCCATCCGACCTGCTGATCTTGGGTTCGCCAGCCCCTGTAGATACATGAGTTGGGAGAAACCTCCAGCCTGACCCATGGACTTGGGACTTTCCAGCCTCTACAACTGTGTGAGCCATTTCCTTGATATAAATCTCTGTATGTGTGTGTGTGTGTATATATATAAGCTTCGCTGATTTTGCTTCCCTAGAGAACTGAGCCTAAGACGGTTGTCTAATTTCCAAAAATTTATTGCTTTCCACATATCTTTATTTTACTGAATTCTTGTTTAATTCTGTTTGGCCAGAGAACATGCTCTGTATGCTTTCAATCCTTTTAAATTTGTTGCAACTTGTTATATGGCTCAGAATATTGTTTATCTTGATAAATGTTCTGTGTGTACTGCTGTTGTTGCATGAAGTGCCGTTTGGTCCAGATAGTTGATACAGCTCTTTTATATTCTACTTTCTTTCTATTTGTTCTGTGAAGAGAATAGTATTTAAATCTCCAACTACTTCTCCATTTTTCAATTCTGTCAGTTTTTGCTTCTTTTTGAAGCTCTTTTTTTTTTTAAAAAGTACATATTTATGATTATTATGTTCTTTTGATGAATTGACCCTTTTATTATTATGAAGTATTCCTCTTTAAGCCTGGCTATATTCCTTTTATTCTGAAATCTTTTTGTCTAATATTATAGCTGTTCCAGCATTCTTCTGATTTAGTTTTTTTTTTTAATAATTTTTATTGTGCTTTAAGTGAAAGTTTACAAATCAAGTCAGTCTCTTTCACAAAAACCCATATACACCTTGCTACACACTCCCAGTTACTCTCACCCTAATGAGACAGCCTGCTCTCTCCCTCCACTCTCTCTTTTCGTCAGCTTCTAACCCCCTCTACCCTCTCATCTCCTCTCCAGGCAGGAGATGCCAACATAGTCTCAAGTGTCCACCTGATCCAAGAAGCTCACTCCTCACCAGCATCCCTTTCCAACCCATTGTCCAGTCCAATCCATGCCTGCAGAGTTGACTTCGGGAATGGTTCCTGTCCTGGGCCAACAGAAGGTCTGGGGGCCATGACCACCGGGGTCCTTCCAGCCTCAGTCAGACCATTAAGTCTGGTCTTAGGAGAATTTGGGGTCTGCATCCCACTGCTCTCCTGCTCCCTCAGGGGTTCTCTGTTGTGATCCCTGTCAGGGCAGTCATCGGTTGTAGCCAGGCACCATCTAGTTCTTCTGGTCTCAGGCTGATGTAGTCTCTGGTTCATGTGGCCCTTTCTGTCTCTTGGGCTTGTAATCGCCTTGTTTCCTTGGTGTTCTTCATTCTCCTTTGATGCAGGAGGATTGAGACCAATTGATGCATCTTAGATGGCTGCTTGCTAGCGTTTAAGACCCCAGATGCCACGCTTCGAAGTGGGATGCAGAATGTTTTATTAATAGATTTTATTATGCCAATTAACTTATATGTCCCCTGAAACAATGGTCCCCAGACCCCTGCCTCTGCTACACTGGCCTTTGAAGCATTCAGTTTATTCAAGAAACTTTTTTGCTTTTGGTTTAGTCCAGTTGTGCTGACCTCCCCTGTATTGTGTGTTGTCTTTCCCTTCACCTAAAGTAGTTCTTATCTACTATCTAATTAGTGAATACCCCTCTCCCATCCTTCCTCCCTCCCCCCTCGTAACCACAAAAGAATGTTTTCTTCTCAGTTTAAACTATTTCTCAAGTTCTTAAAATAGTGGTCTTATACAGTATTTGTCCTTTTGCAACTGACTAATTTCACGCAGCATAATGCCTTCCAGGTTCCTCCATGTTATGAAATGTTTCACAGATTCCTCACTGTTCTTTATCGATGCGTAGTATTCCATTGTGTGAACATACCATAATTTATTTATCCATTCATCCATTGATGGGCACCTTGGTTGCTGCCATGTTTTTGCTATTGTAAACAGTGCTTCAATAAACATGGGTGTGCATATATCTGTTTGTGTAAAGGCTCTTATTTCTCTAGGATATATTACAAGGAGTGGGATTGCTGGATCGTATGGTAGTTCTATTTCTAGCTTTTTAAGGAAGTGCCAAATCGATTTCCAAAGTGGTTGTACCATTTGACATTCCCACCAGCAGTGTATAACTGTTCCAGTCTCTCCACAACCTCTCCAACATTTATTCTTTTGTGTTTTTTGGATTAATGCCAGCCTTGTTGAAGTGAGATGAAATCTCATTGTAGTTTTGATCTGCATTTCTCTAATGGCTAATGATCGTGAACATTTCCTTATATATCTTTTAGCTACCTGAATGTCTTCTTTAGTGAAGTGTCTATTCATATCTTTGCCCATTTTTTGATTGGGTTATTTGTCTTTTTGCAGTTGAATTTTTGCAGTATCATGTAGATTTTAGAGATCAGGCACTGATCAGAAATGTCATAGCTAAAAACTTTTTCCCAGTCTGTAGGTAGTCTTTTTACTCTTTTGCTGAAGTCTTTGGATGAGCATAGGTGTTTGATTTTCGGGAGCTCCCAGTTATCTAGTTTTTCTTCTATGTTCTTTATAATGTTTTCTATACTGTTTATGCCATGTATTAGGTCTCCTAATGTTGTCCCTATTTTTTCTTCCATGATCTTTATCGTTTTAGATTTTATATTTAGGTCTTTGATCCATTTTGAGTTAGTTTTTGTGCATGGAGTGAGGTATGGCTCTTGTTTCATTTTTTTGCAGATGGATATCCAGTTATGCTGGCACCATTTGTTAAAAAGACTGTCTTTTCCCCATTTAACTGTTTTGGGGCCTTTGTCAAATATCAACTGCTCATATGTGGATGGATTTATGTCTGGATTCTCAATTCTGTTCCATTGGTCCGTGTATCTGTTGTTGTACCAGTACCAGGCTGTTTTGACTACTGTCGCGGTATAATAGGTTCTAAAATCAGGTAAAGTAAGGCATCCCACTTTGTTCTTCTTTTTCAGTAATGCCTTATTTATCTGGAGCCTCTTTCCCTTCCATATGAAGTTGGTGATTTGTTTCTCTATCTCATTGAAGAATGTCATTGGGATTTGGATTGGAATTGCATTAAATGTATAGATCGCTTTTGGTAGAATAGACATTTTTATAATGTTGAGTTTTCCTATCCATGAGCAAGGTATGTTCTTCCACTTATGTAAGTCTCCTTTGGTTTCTGATTTACTTTTATGGTATATCTTTTTCCGTCATTTTATGTTTAACCTGTATATGTTTTTATATTTAAAGTTTGATTTCTAGGAGAGATCATAAAGTTGGGTATTGTTTTTCTCTGATACTATAGCTGTTCTGACGTTCTATTGATTAGGAGTTTTGTGGTGTATCTTTTTCCATCATTTTGCATTTAACCTGTGTTTTTACACTTAAAGTTTGATTTCTAGGAGAGAGCATAAAGTTGGGTCTTGATTTTGTTATTTATTGGACAGTTCTGCCTCTTAATTATTATTTATAATCTATTTGCATTTAATGTGATTATTGATTTGGTTGAGTATATATCTGCCATCTTGCTATCTGTTTTCTCTTTGTCACATCTGTTCCCCCCCCACTTTTCTCCTTTTCTGCCTCTTTCTCATTTATATGGTTCAATTTTTTCTTTATTATTTGCTTTATTAGTTTATTAGTCTCATCTTTTTGTTTGTAGTTACCGTAGATTCTATAATGTACGTCTTAACTTACCATAGTCTGCCTTCAGATATTGTGCTACTTTACCTATATGTGAATCTTAAAACAATATTTTGTTATTTATCCCCTCTTTTTTTTTATCCTTTGTCCCTGGCTGGTGCAAATGGTGTGCTCTGCTGCTAACCCAAAGGTTGGGAAAAAGGGAGAATTATTACTAAGGGACACTGAGTTCCTGTTACGGGTGCTGGAAAAATTTGGAAATGGATAATGGTGATGGTTGCACAGCATGATGCATGTAATTAATGTCACTGAATTGTACATCTAAAAAAAAGTATGAGAGTACCTGTTTTCCTACCTTCAACACATGCTGTTAAACTTTTGCCTGTTGAATGGTTAAAAACTACTGTCATTTAATTTGTATCATCGCCTTTATTACTTGTGAGGTTGAGCTCCTTTTATATATTTATTGGACATGTATTTTCCTTTTTAAGTCCTCTGTTCATATTCTATGTCCATTTTCCTATTGCATTATTTTTCTTAGTTTGTGTGTGCTGTTTATAATTTAATTTTGATCATGTAAGTGATACATGGATTTTTTAAATAAAATACTCTAATAATACAGTTAAAAGTTCTACTTAACTGTTCTCCTTAATCTCAGTGGTAGCTGAGTGGTACCCCACTGGTAGCTGCTGTCATTACTTTGGTGAATATCCTTTCAGACCAGCATTTACAATTTTCTAGTAACCACATTAAAAAAAAAAAAGTGAAATTGTTATATTTTATTTAAGCTGATATGTCAAAAATATGTCATTTTAACATGTAATTAATATAAAAATTAAGGCATATTACATTTTTTTCATACCGAGTCTTCTAAATTTCGTGTATATTTTACATTTACAAATGTCTTAATTTTTGAGGGTTAAATATTTGTTGAAGTTCTTGATCAGTATTTATATTTTATAATATTTACAGTTAAAAAAAAAAAGATGTACATCCCAGCTGATTTAGGAAATAATATTGGAGTCATTATTCCCTGTCCTTAAGCAATAGAGAATGTGACCCATCTGGAGCTCGGCTGGATCCTGAGGTATAAAAACAGTAGCTAAGATAATCTTGGAAGGTATCTTTTTGGGAACATTTTACATAAGCCAGAACACAAAAGACTTTCCACTCTTACCATTTTCTAAGACCATTTGTTGTTGTTGTTAGGTGCCCATTTGGTTCCAACTCATAGCGACCCTATGCACAACAGAACGAAACACTGTCTGGTCCTGTGCCATCCTTACAATTGTTACGCTTGAGCCCATTGTTGCAGCCATTGTGTCAGTCCATCTTGTTGAGGGTCTTCCTTTTTTCCACTGACCCTGTACTTTGCCAAGCATGATGTCCTTTTCCAGGAACTGATCCCTCCTGGCAACATGCCCAAAGTATGTAAGACACAGTCTCTCCTTCCTTGCTTCTAAGGAGCATTCTGGTTGTACTTCTTCCAAGACAGATTTGTTCGTTCTTTTGGCAGTCCGTGGTGTATTCAGTATTCTTTGCCAACACCACAATTCAAAGGCATCAGTTCTTCGGACTTCCTTATTCAGTGTCCAGCTTTCACGTGGATATAATGCAATTGAAAATACCATGGCTTGGGTCAGGCACACCTTAGTCTTCAAGGTGATATCTTTACTTTTCAACAGATTTGCCCAGTGTAATGCGTCTTTTGATTTCTTGACTGCTGCTTCCATGGCTGTTGATTGTGGATCCAAATAAGATGAAATTCTTGACAACTTTAATCTTTTCACCATTTATCATGATGTTGCTTATTGTTCCAGTTGTGAGGAATTTTTGTTTTCGTTATGTTGAGGTGTGATACATACTGAAGGCTGTGATCTTTGATCTTCATTAGTAAGTGCTTCAAGTCCTTTTCATTTTCAGCAAGCAAGGTTGTGTCATCTGTATAACGCAGGTTGTTAGTGAGTCTTCCTCCAATCTTTATGCCATGTTCTTCATATAGTTGAGCTTCTCAGAGAATTTGCTCAGCATACAGACATCATACATGAAGAAAGCAAGAGGTCATTGAAAAGACAGGAAAGAAGGAAAAGACGAAGATGGATGTCAGAGGAGACTCTGAAACTTGCTCTCAAGTGTTGAGCAGCTAAAGCAAAAGAAGAAATGATGAAGTAAAAGAACTGAACGGAAGATTTCAAAGGGCAGCTCGAGAAGTCAGAGTAAAGTATTATAATGACATGTGCAAAGAGCTGGAGATACAAAACCAAAAAGGAAGAACACACTCAGTGTTTCTCAAGCTGAAGAACTGATGGAAAAAAATTCAAGCCTCGAGTTGCAATAGTGAAGGATTCTATGGGGAAAATATTAAGTGACGCAGGAAGCATCAAAAGAAGATGGAAGGAATACACCGAGTCATTATACCAAAAAGAATTAGTCGATGTTCAGCCATTTCAAGAGGTAGCATATGATCAGGACCTGATGGTACTGAAGGAAGAAGTCCAAGCTGCACTGAAGGCTTTGGCAAAAAACAAGGCTCCAGGAGTTGAAGAAATATCAATTGAGATGTTTCAACAAACAAATGCAGCACTGGAGGTGCTCACTCATCTGTGCCAAGAAATATGGAAGACAGCTTCCTGGCCAACTGACTGGAAGAGATCCATATTTATGCCTAATCCCAAGAAAGGTGATCCAACGAAATGGGGAAATTATTGAACAATATCATTAGTATCACAAGCAAGCAAAATTTTGCTGAAGGTCATTCAAAAACGGCTGCAGCAGTATATTGACAGGGACCTGCCAGAAATTCAGGCCAGATTCAGACGAAGATGTGGAGCCAGGGATTGCTGATGTCGGATGGATTCTGGCTGAAAGACAATACCAGAAGGATGTGTTTTATTGCCTCTGCAAAGGCATTCAACTGTGGATCATAACAAATTATGGATAACGTCACAAAGAATGGGAATTCCGGGAAACTTAATTGTGCTCATGAGTAACCTTTACATAGATCAAGAGGCAGTTGTTCAGACAGCACAAGGGGAGACCGAGTGGGTTAAAGTCAGGAAAGGTGTGTATCAGAGTTGTATCTTTTCACCATACCTATTAGCATTGTTTTTTTTTTTTATTAGTATTTAGTGAATAGAAATTTGTTAGACCAATGAAGACCCTTCTGTCATGACTGAAACCTGTTCCAGTGATTGTTGAGAGGGACAATTCAAAATATAGGATCACAGTTTCTAGCCAATCCGTGAAAAGGTGAAGCTTTTGATGGTTTTGCCTATTTTGTAGTGTTAATATAGACTGATGACTCTGTAACATTCCTTGGACTCGGGCAGATGTGGCTGTGGCTGCATGTTTGTCCATTTTCCCACTTTTGTCTATTCTGTAATATGTCCTTGGACTTGGACAGACATGGCTGCAGCAGCATTCTTGTCTGTTTTACCATTCTTGCTTTTCTGTAGTTCCCTTGGACTTGGGCAGACATGGCTGTGGCAACATACTTGTCCGTTTTCCCATTCTTATTTTGTAATATTTCATTGGACTCGGGCAGACATTAGCTCTGGCAGCATGATTTTCCACATCTGAACCTTTGTCTTTTTGATTTTATACCAAATAAAACTTTCTTTTTGCTTTACTAAACTCTGTGATGTTTTTACCCTACAACGCAATCCGTTGCCATCGAGTCGATTCTGACTCAGCAGCCCTATGAGGACAGAGCAGAACTTCCCCATAGGGTTTCCAGGGAGTGCCTGTTGTATTCGAACTGCCGATCTTTTGTTTAGCAGCCATAGCTTTTAACCACTACGTCACCAAGGTTTCTGTACACCCCAGGGTTGTTTTAAATATATTTAAAAGTTTTCTGATAACTGAATTGAGTTAAAAATAATTTTTCTTTTATATATGCATATACACTGACAAAATGATTTCTTTTTTAGAAGAATTGATTTGACTTTGAAGCAAAAGCATATCCATTTCAAAAGTATGTCTGTCCAAGTAAATTTACTAACACTATTTCAATGCTATATTATTAAAGTTGGATTTAAAGATGTATTGCATAAATTAAAAAGTATCTCTAAATTTAACAATATCAAAAAGGCCTTTTTCAAATTTTTCATGTAGCTTTTGTAGGCAATTTATATAGAGCTGTCAATTATAAAGCTTTCTGCATATTGATTCATATTAGAAAAATGTGTGAAATCACTTAATGATTTCTATTTTTATGAAAATTTTCACTTTGAGCATAAATTTTCTTACCTGTCTAATTAGGCCACAAATGAACTTTTCCTTTCCTTGGAACTTCAAATTTAGCTTATTAGTATGTGGTGTGCTATTGATGAGAAAACGTAAATCACACTGCCATTTTCTGGTCTTTGATTATTGAGCATTTGGCAAGCATTCATTTTGTTTAAAAAAAACCTTTAATTGGAGTGAGCAGTACAAGAATTCTTTATAAAACTATTGCATATGCAAACCAATGCAAAACCAATTTTGCATTGGCAAAAAACAAAAAAAATCAATAAATTGTCTTTCATTTCTTTTAACAGTTCTATATGCGTTCTAAATGATTCTAATAACTATGACATTTTTCACAGTGTCTGCTTCAGAAAACTGAGCATATTATATGTATGTGAATGAAGCAATAAGCAAAACATTAGTCTCTTGTTTTAAAAATCAGTAAATCTGGATTTTTGAGCCAACATAGCTGGAGCACTATTGTGGTAGAAACTAATTTTTAAAAAATTTCTAGCTGAAATTCTTCTTTGACAGATATGTTGCTGTTAAAACCAAAGGAAAACCCAAACGTGTTGCTGTTGAGTGGATTCCAACTCAGAGTGACCGTATAGACAGAGTAGAACTGTCCCACAGGATTTTCTTTACGGAAGCAGACTGCTACGTCTCTCCCGTGGAGCAGCTGGTGGGTTTGAACTGCCAACCTATCTGAGCACTTAACCACCGCGCCACTCCGCCTCCTTATGTCGTTAGGTGCCATGAAGTCAATTTTCTACTCATAGTGACTCCATGTGACAGAGTAGAACTGCCCCGTAGGGTTTTCTGGGCTGTAATTTTTACAGGAGGAGATCACCAGCTCTTTCTCACTGGGAGTCGCTGGGTGGGTTCAAACTGCCAGCCTTTCAGTTAGCAGCCAAGTTCTTAACTGTAGCGCCACCAGGGCTCCTTCTGACAAATACAGAAGATTCAAAAATATATATACTATGAGGTATATATGTACCTATTCCATCAATTGACAGCATTTCTTCGTAAAATTGGAAGTCGTATGAGATAAAATGAGAAACCTTGGTGGTGTAGTGGTGAAGAGCTACAGCTGCTAACCAAAACGCTGGCAGTTCTAATCCACCAGGCTCATTGGAAATTCTCTGGGGCAGTTCTCTGTCCTATAGGCTTGCTATGAGCCGGAATCCACTCTACAGCCGTGGGTTTGGTTTTAGTTTTGTTGAGATAAAATGTAATCCAAAATATTAATTGGACAATGTCTCTGGTATTGCACTACTCATTTAAAACTAAAGTTTTTGAGATTTTAAAAATTTTGCATTAATTGATCTTTGATATTAATATCCATATTTGATATTGAATTTATCTTTCATTAATTGATTTTTTGATATTTTAATTCTCTTGGAACCCAGATTTCTGGCTTTTGTGGAAGCTAGTATAACCCACACATGCCATTGCCCTTAGGTGTCCTTTTTGAACCTTGTAGGAACTGGTTCCCTGGAGTACCTTCAGGTCAAACAATAGGTTAATAAACAGCTTAGTGGACATGTTTGCCTTCAGGCATTGAATTCTTTTGGGAAATTATCTATGGGCAGCCATCTTGAGAAGCAGGAACTCCAGGGTCTGACTGGAGACTTTCTTAGAATATATGGCATGTCCTTGGTGACTGTTCTGTAACCTGCCCTGTGCTCTTTTAAAGAATTCAGTTGGTTTTGGGAAACAGACTCCAAAGGTCAGACTGGGAGCTATGCTGAGGGTAAATCAGTAATTATAATTGTACTTCAAGACAATGCTGTGCGAGAATCCTTTCTGACCACAAATTTGTTCATCAATTTTGTTCCCAGTCTTTTTTCCATGGCAATGTGCATAAGACTCAGTATAAAAAATTTTGAAGTTCTTTTCATGTTCAGAACATACCTGACATTCTAGTTGAAATGTTGCCCCAATTTGCAAATTTTATGTTCCGTAAATTTCAGCCAGTTTCTATTATTGGCTTAATAGACCTTTTTTGGGTACATTCTCTGCCTACATACATACATTCTGTACCTACAGAAATATTTAGCTTCTGGTGCTTTTTGTGAGCACGCTGGGATTATACTGCCTGCTGCTTTGCACACATGCAGTCACCATGAGTCAGAATCAACTGGAAGGCAGCTGACAACAGCAACAGCCTTATTGTTTTACTTGCTGTTTTTACTTACCATATGTCTTGGAGCTTGTTTTGTGTCAGTATGTTGAAATCTACGTCTTTCATTTTAATGGTCCTAGAGAAACACTTGTGGTGTAGTGGTTAAGTGGTTAAGGCTGCTAACCAAAGGGTCAGCAGTTCGAATCCATGAGGTGCTCCTTGGAAGCTCTGTGGGACAGTTCTACTCTGTCCTATAGGGTCTCTATGAGTTGGAATTGACTCCATGGGCACTGGGTTTGGTTTTTTTTGGTTTAGAGTAGACCATATAGTATAGCTGTACCTTAGTGATTTAACTAGTCTCCAGCTAGTATCCAACTGATATGCTCTTAGGTTGCTTCCAGCACTGTGCAACTAACTGCATAGAATACTTTTTTGCTCTTTGTGCTCATTTGAGTATTTTTCTAAGGTATATTTGATGTAAATTACTGTAATTTTGGAAGATTTTGCACATGTAAAATACTGATACTTTTCAGTTGTCATCCAAATGCCATTTTACAAGCCCATAAACACAGTATTTCTTTCCTCTATATCCTCATCCACTCCTGACATTTTCAAATTCTAAAAAATTTTGCCATTTTTTAGATAAAAATAATTTTTATTATGTATTTCCATGATAACTAGGAGATTGAACATTTTTTAATATTTTTATCATTTCATTTGTTAGGACAATATCTGTATTTCCTTCAAAAGTAACAGAAACTATTATCTAAAGAAATATATATCCTGACTGTATACTTACTTTCCTTGGTTTTCTTTTTACTGTTTAAAAATTCAGAAAAAGCTAGAATGACTTTAAGTACCTGTGGTCAAGTTGTTGTTCAGATTGGCTATTTCAATTTGCATCTCCGTGGACAAGAATCACTTGCATCACTATTGTTGTTAGGTGCCTTCAAGTCAGTTTCCACTCATAGGGACCCTGTATGAACAAGAGAATCAGACACTGCCTAGTCCTGCTCCATCCTCACAATCATTGCAATGTGTAAGCCCATTGTTGCAGCCACTGTGTCAATCCATCTCACTGAGGGTCTTCCTCTTATTTTCCCTGACCCTGTACTTTACCAAGCATGATGTCCTTCTCCAGGGACTGGTCCCTCCTGATAACATGCCCAAAGTATGTAAGATGAAGTCTTGCCATCCTTGCTTCTAAGGAGCATTCTGGCATGCATAGGAGGCGATTGAAGATACACCTGGTTTGGGCCAGGTACACCTTAAAAAAGCGACACCTTTGCTTTTAAAGACTTTAAAGATTTTAAACACTTTAAAGAGGTCTTTTGCATCAAGTTTGCCCAATGCAATATGTTGTTTTCTTGACTGCTGCTTCTGTGGTGTTGATTGTGGATCCAAATAAAATGAAATCCTGGACCGCTTCGATATTTTCACTGTTTATCGTGATGTTACTTATTGGTCCCGACATGAGGGTTTTTGTTTTTTTAGAATATTAAGGTGTAATCTGTACTGGGGCCCTGGTGGTTCAGTGGTTAAGAGCTTGGCTGCTAACCTTGTTCAAATCTACCAGCCATTCCTTAGAAACCTTGTGGGGCAGTTCTACAACCCTGGTGGCGTAGTGGTTTAAGTGCTGCAGCTGCTAACCAAAAGGTTGGCAGTTTGAATCCCCCAGGCACTCCTTGGAAACTCTGTGGGGCACCCCTACTCTGTCCTGTAGGGTCGCTATGAGTCGGAATTGACTTGACGGCAACCGGTTTTTTTTTTTTTTTATGAGTCGGAATCGACTGAAGGCTGTAGTCTTTGATCTTCATCAGCGAGTGCTTCAAGTCCTCTTTGCTTTCAACAGGTAAGGTTGTGTCATCTGCAAATCGAAGGTTGTTAACGAGTCTTTCTCCAACCCTGATACCATGTTATTCATGTGTTCCAGCTTCTAGGATTCTTTGTTCAGCATATATATAAAGTATGGCCTAAGGGTTACCCAACTCAAGTTCTGTGTTTGGGCCTGATGAGACTTTCGCCAGTAGAGACAACACCAGGGTGAGGAACAAAGAGGATTTATTCCGAGGTTGTGCACAAGCTGAGGCAGAGGAATGCAGTCCTTAGATTCTGGCTTTTTGGGTTACTCAGATCGTATTTTTTATGCTCTGAGGAAGGAGGAAGTTCTTAGCAAATCACAACTACAGGTTTCTACATTTTCTAACATACTATGTGCAAGCGCAGTGCAATCCTAATCTCATTATAATGTTAGCATGTCTCTTTATCCTGTTAGGTCTCTGCCTAGGGGAGTGATTTTTACTATGTTAAAACCAAAAACCAAACCCAACCCATTGCCCTCCAGTTGATTCTGATTCCTAGCAACCCTATGGGACAGAGTAGAACTGCCCCATAGAGTTTCCAAGGAGCGCCTGGTGGATTCAAACTGCTGACCTTTTGGTTACCAGCCGTAGCATTAACCACTCAACCGCCAGGGTTTCCAACACATGGTCACAAATCTTTTGACATACCTGTCACCAAGAACTCATTGCCATTGAGTCGACTCCGATTCCATTGAGTCGATTCCAACTCATAGTGACCCTGTGAGCCCTTTTTCTAACCTTTGGGCTCAAGATTATGGTGCAAGGGTTAATGTTTGACACTCGGTCTCTTGTAATTAATGTTCTGAAAGGTTAACAGAAAGTTGCTGTTCTTAGCAAGTATTATGTAAACTAGGCTGTTTCAGGATGTACTGATGGTATCAAAAGGGTACAACTCTGACACACATCTTTCCTGATTTTAAACCATGCAGTATCCCAGTGTCCTGTTTGAATGACTGCCTTTTGGTCTACGTACAGGTTCCTCGTGAGCACAAGCAAGTGTTCTGGAATTCCTGTTCTTCACAATGTTATCCATAATCTGTTACGATCTGCAAAGTCGAATGCCTTTGCGTAGTCAATAAAACATTGTTAGATTTCTACAATTGACTGAGTTGTAAACTGCTCTAAGACAATGAAAGGTTGTCATCACTACTATTCTGTGGAACTGTCATCACCCTTTCACTTTTCATCCTGACCCATAACACATTTAAAGCCTCTAGCTCATTGTGTGGTTTCTGTTGAAAGAATGAAAACAGGATAATTGAGAACTTATGGTATTTCTGTAGAGCTGCAATCCCCTGGGTAGGGACTATATCTAGATTCACCTTTGTTTTCTTGTGCCTTGGACAGTGCTTGGGAGTAGTTTTAATAGATGATCAGTAATTATTTGATTGATTGGAACTCTGTAATTATTTGGTTGTTTGGAACTGTGTTCAAGTATGTTCTAATTCTACCCTATCTGGAACATGTATAGGAGAAGAAAATAGATTTATTTTGTTTACATTGTTATTTATTGTATGTTTTCAGACTGGTGTATTCTAAACATGCAAACTGGTGTCTTTACAAATGGCCGTATTAGCGTTTTCTTTCATAGTCCAAATTGCAAGTCTAGCTAAATAAAAATCTGCTCTATTGTAATAGCAAATGTGATTTTATTGTGTGCAGACTTAAGGTGTTATTAAGGTATGCTGTTTCTCACCGTGCATGGTGGGTTTTACACATGATAAAGCCGGCTAGCATATTCATTTACATTACAGCTAGAATAATCCATTGCTTTAAAAACATCTGTTTTCATCTGCATTTTAGATTTAGTGTTCAACAAAAATTTCTTCTTAAATAACTGGGAAAAAATGTGCAGGAGGGAACGTAGACTGTAAAATGAAGAAGAAGCTTAGCTTTACGGTAGAGTCTGAGCTTGGGTGTAACCTAACTAGCTAGAGGATATGCAATTCCTGATTGACAGGAGGACCAGCATTATGCAGATTCTGTAGGAGAGAGCTGCTGCTCAGAACAGTGATTAGAGGCTCTGTTAGGAATCTGTTCATTCACCACTCAGATCTTTAGGTTTTTATTTCTCTGTCTAGTGGATTTATAAACAGATAGCACAGAACAGTGCCTCTTTTGTTTTTATTAAAGTAATACTGTAGTGTAGTTTCAGTCTATCAGCTAGGCATACATGTGTAGAAATCTGATATTCTCCTTAAATTAGCTAATTTTTAGCTGTGTTCCATGCTTATCTCCAGACCTTTGTGTATTAAATCTTATCTCGAGCTGTTCTCTTTATATACAAGTGTGTTTTGCTTGTGCCTTCCTGTCTTCTTCAGTGAGAAGCTTTATGTAGGTCAGGCTTGGCTTAAGCAGATTTCCTGAACCTGCGTCAGCTTAAGCTGGAGGAATTTTAATAAACCCTCCCCTGTAGGCGTGGGCCTAAATGAGGCTAGCCTAGTTAAGCCTGATCTTTTTCTGTTTGTGAAAATAGCTGAGCAGAGCTGGAGGCTGCATGGTGGTTTCAGAAACTGCCTATTTAATTTGAAAAGAACAATGGTAGGAAAGGCTAGATCTTCCAATTTTACCTTATCTGAAAAGCTTGATTTGCTAAAGCTTGTGAAGCCATATGTTAAAATTCTTGAACAACACACTAATAAACATTCAGTAATAGTGGAAAAGAATAGATGTTGGGATATCATAGCAGTTAACTATAATGCAATTGGAGTAGACCGTCCTCCTCGAACAGCGCAGGGCCTACGCACCCTTTACAAAAGGCTCAAAGAATGTGCCAAACAGGAGCTATTGCAGCAAAAAGAGACCCAATCAGATTTTAAAAGCAATATTTCTGAGCCAACCAAGAAAGTTATGGAGATGATACCCCAGATTTCCAGTTTTTGCCTGGTAAGAGACAGGAACCACATACAAAGGTAAGCTTTATTTTATTTTGTTGTGCATAATTATGGCGCCTCCTATCTATTGCGCTTTGGTTTAGTTCTGATAGAGATATGCATAGTAAGCATCTCCACAATGGGAGCAATGAATAGTGTCTTTGTTTTGCTTTCTTAAAAAAGTGTAGCTTAAGGAATTTTTCTGCTGCATTTGATTTAAGCCACTTTTTGCACTCTTCCCCTCCCCCTTCCCTTCCTGTGTAGTTTCTAAAAAGTAAAGGTTACCCGTTGCTGTCATAAACTTTTTAAGCTTTATTTAAAAGTAGCTTTTGAAAGATGCCTTATTTTATTTAAGATTACATTTAATTGGGATTTTCAATTTTATTTATAATTTATATAAAGTTAGAAGTTTCAAGAGGAATGTAACTTTTGCTTTTGTAATCTTAATCATTTTATGAAGGGTCTCTGTCAACACTTACTGAATACATGCATTGAACTAAAAAATAGAAGTTAAGTCGGCAATTAAGTAAACTTAATAATGGCAAGATTCCATGTATTAAGTTAATTTAAATTATTTTTGCTAATTTAAAAGATGAGCACAAGGAAAGAGACTAATTAGGGACTCAGATTCCTTAATAAAGTAGAAAGTTTTTTTGTTCTTTTTAATGCTTGTTAATGGCCTAGTTTCACTTTGATCATGGGTTAAACAGGAAAGGTTAAGCTTTCTCATACTGCTTTGCAAGGATATCAAACTATTAATTTTAGTACACTCATAAGAGGGACTGGGTTCTTTTAGGGTTTGAAATGGATTTTTGGTTATATTTTTGCTGTCTGTAAATACTTGCCTGGGAATCTTCAAAAGTTATTTTGCCATTAATTCAGATCTTAACTCCTGGCAAAAGATAAAAATGCCAGCTCCTTTCTTGTTCTGAACCATTTAGGTAAATTACAGACCCACACCTTCTTGTTATTTGAGGTTTTTAAGCAAAGCTTTACCATGTGCTTTTCCTGTTGGTGGAAGAGCCATTCTAGAAGCAAAATATTTGATTACCTGTGAAGTCCCTTTGAAGTTAGGAGGGAAACAGGCAAAAACAAAAACTCCAAAACTTGTTAGCCAAACCTATTTGTTATCTTGGTAATTTACTAGGAAAATATTTTTGAGTCTAGCTTCTTAACTGCTTTTTTTAGTTTTGATAACACAGTAAAAAACATCATCAGTGGGGATCCAAGGCACAGTCACACAGTGGATTAATTCTGGGAGCCACTGGTTAAAATGTTCAGTGATGACAAATCCTAATGTGCCACATGTCTAAAAAAAACCTCCACAGTAAAACTGTTTTTTATTCTGTGCTATTTGTTAAAAAATATTTTCCCTTGAACCATAGAGGGAAAACAAAGCTGTGTATCTTTGGGGTATTGAAAACTACAGGTAGAAACTAGTTAGTCGCATATCTTAAAAATAATAGGGATAGTATGGAAGGGAAATAGTAAGTATACAAGTATCTTTACATCTTGGGCAGTTGGAAAATACATATTCTGTGACATCTTCTGGGGCGCCATGATTTCTCTGATAAAATGATTTGATTGACTTATGCATTTCTATACCTTCTATTTAAACAACATGAACTTTCCAGATTTTAAGTGTCACTTAAATATTTATGCTAGTATATTTACACTGCCATTTTCTCTATATTAAGCTTAATTTAATATATTTGTATATTTAATGTGCTTATACTTATCTGATTGACATCATCTTCAATCTTGATTATCTCAGAAGTTTATTCTTACAAACTTAATTATGCTTCTATATAAATATGCCTGTTAATCTCTCCAAACTCCTTTAATAGGAAAATATTACTGATTAGATTGTTTAACATATTAAAAAAATACCTATTTTGTAAGGCTGTTTATCTCTACAAATTTACATTGATTTATATCTTTATTGTCCCCAATTAAATTGTTTTTGTAGTCTGTTTGATCCTCAGAATTCAGACTCATAAATTTTAGAAGTCCTTGCCTGTTTTTTTTGTGACTTTCTGAATAAAATAAAGCATTTTCTTCAGCTTTACTATGCCTTACTTTTAATGTTTTAACCAGAATGGAATGCAGTGTTCCAGAGATCAGACATATTATTAATTTACCTGGGAATATAATGTCTGTGTTTAATTGTGAGTCATAATCTTTATTATACATGCTAATTTGAAATAGTAATTATTGTGGATTAAAAAAAAAATTTTATTTTCATGTGTAATTTTAGCCTTTTCCCATGACTGTTTTTAGAAGAAATGTTGATAGGAGCAAACCTTACTAATTTTAATTACATTTATATTCCATTCTTTTGATTTTGCAAATCATAAAATGATAAAAATTAAAATGAAATAATTTATATAATCCATAAACCTTGTTGAATTATTTCACTTGTATCTTTTTGGCAAGTATCTGATATTTCTGACAATTTAATGCCATTACTGACATTTAGGCAGTTTTAATTTTTTTCCTTTAGGTTCTACTTGAACTTGCTCCAGCATTTTAATCCATGTAGAATGCATTATTTTGGGGTTTTACATCATTTAGGAACCTCAGGGTTGTAGGGACAGTTGGTGTCTCTTTGAGAGCATCAGAAATGGTTTCTCTTTTTTACTTACCTCGTTGACTTTTGTAATTATTAGGGCTATCTTTTTAACAGCCTGCCTTAAAGTTAAGGATCTTTTTACATATGGAGACCTCTGTGTGTATATCATTTAAATCCTGACCTAGTTACTTTGTTATTCCAAGGGTTAAAAAATTTTGTTTCCTAATTTTCTTTATAGCTTTAAAGCTTAGTAATTCAATGTATATTAAATAGATTATGCTATAAATATACTTTTATCTTCATTTCATTTACTTTTTATAATGCTTTTTTGTGTGCTGTAGTGCAAACTTGGATGAGGAAGCACAGGCTGGTACCAGTTCACTACAGGTAATGTTGGATCACCAACCTGTTGCTATTACAGTGGAGGTGAAGCAAGAAGACGTTAAACCACCTCCACCACTGGCTTTAAATTCTCAACAGAGTGATGATACTTTAGAGCAAAGAGAAGAACATGAATTAGTACATGTTATGGAAAGATCTTTGTCGCCATCTCTGTCCTCTGTTGACATGAGAATGACATTGTCTCCATCTTCTATTCCAAGGAGAGATGAATTTTTTCGACAAGAGAGTGGAGAACACTTTAGATCACTTTTAGGGTATGATCCTCAGGTTCTGCAAATGCTGAAAGAGGAGCATCAGATAATCTTAGAAAATCAAAAAAATTTTGGATTATATGTTCAGGAGAAGAGGGATGGATTGAAAAGAAGGCAACAGCTACAGGAAGAACTGCTAAGAGCAAGAATTGAAGTGGAGAGGCTGAAAGCAATTCGCTTACGGCATGGTCTGCCAGAGTATAATGGTCTCTAAAATTTTTTTGAACCTTGCAATTTAATAGTTTTAATTTTTCAGAGTATCCTAAAGCAAAATGCATATTCTTGAAAAATGTTGTTACTTCTATTAATGAAAAACTTTGTTGATGTGAGTTTTTACTAAGTTTTCCTTTGAGATATATTCAAATTTACTTTTTGGTTGACACGGTTATATATTTAATTTGTCTTCCTCTCATTTTTCTTTTTCTAAGAAGTTTAATTGTTGTCTTTATAAAAAGATAATTTCTCATTAAAATACAGCATGTTGCTGTTGTTGTGTGCCCTTGAGCTGATTGCTACTCATAGTGACCCTGTAAGACAGAGTCAGACTGCCCCATAGAATTTCCTAGACTGTGATCTTTATGGGAGCAGAATGCCAGATCTTTTCTCCCACAGAGTGGCTGGTAGGCCGACTTTTAGTTAGCATCCAAGCACTTAACCATCACACCATCATGAGACCTTAAAAATTTAACATATACATACACATTTACAAGCACATATTCTTTGTATTCTTTGTAAGTTCTAAGTCTCCAGCATTTTAAATTAGAGCTTTGAAAACTAAAGGTTTTTAAGTCAGTCTGATATGAAAGCTGTGCTAACCGAATAACAAGAAGCTTGTCTGTATGACTTTGATTTTTTTTTTTTTTTAATATGTTTTCATCTTTGGAGGAGTAGTCCTAGGATTTTAGAGATGGAAGGTATTTGGAGACCACTTTTTTTCCCGTCTTTTCAATTTAAAGGTAATGAAACTAAGGTCCAGAGAGAAGTCAGTGACTTATAATGGAATAACAAAGCTTTTTATGGCAGAGCAATGACCAGCACTCAGCATTTCTGGCTGTCTGTAATTTTCCCCCTTGCTATTTTTTTTTTTTATTATTCCGTAGAGGAGCCCTGGTGGCACAGTGGTTAAGAATTTGGCTGCTAACCAAAAGGTCAGCAGTTTGAATCCACTAAGCTGGTCCTTGGAAACCCTATGGGGCAGTTGTACTTTGTCCTGTAGGGTCGCTATGAGTCAGAATCGACTCAGTGGCAGTTTGGTTTGGTTTTTTTATCCCATAGAGGCAGAAATGCTCCATTCTCTAGATTTAAAAACTAAAAATATTTATTTTATTAGAATTGCTGTAAAAGATTGTTAGATTTGATCAGGGGAATTCTATCAATTTCCCTAATCTTCCCGTCCCTTTTTTTGGCCAGCAAAATAAGATACAATATTCTAATGGAGCTTATGTGATTTTAAAATATGCCTTAATTTAAGTGTCTTATCCTAAAGATTTCTTTCATAGTAAAAATCAGAATGGACAAAATTAAAATTTTGCTTAGAATGAAAATTTCCAAAAACATACTATATACGTTTATAATTTATGGTACAATTTGTTGCTTTTATGTTTATTTTTGTAAATAGTGCGATTTTGGTATTTGTGGAAATAAATAAAACCTTGACTGTTAAAATACACAACTTTATGTTAAATCTTTAGTATGTATATTCCTTAAGGATTTCTATTTTTGTTGGGGCTTCATCGAAAAAGGCTTTTAAGTAGAATTTCAGCAAAGGATCCCTGCTGGTACAACTGTTAAGGCTCAGGGTTTGAACCCACCTAACGGCTCTGTGAGAGAAAGACCTGGCAATCGGGTCCTATTAAGATGACAGCCTAGGAAACCCTCTAGAGCATTTCTACTGTGTCACATGGGTTTGCTATGAGTTGAAAACTGACTCGACAGTGCCTAAAAGCAACAGAATTTCAGCAGTATAGGAAGAAAGGGTGTTTGAAGTCAGAGTGAACAATTTAAAAAAAGGCATAGAGATGGGGAAAAGTGGGTCAGGGTGTACAAGCAAAATACAGTGCTCAGTCGGGTGATTTGAGTGTGGAGAATATCAACGAGGGCTGTGGTAACCTAGACATCTCCCCTGTCTAAATAAGGTGTACCTGTTTAGCTCCAGCTGAGTTTTTATATGCAGGAATAAGCCAGAAATCTGAATTTTTTGTTAAGTTTTCTAGGTCTTAAATGTTTCAAATTAACGTGTTTTCAAAATACTAGATAGACAAAATCTTTGAGTGAGCCTCATTCAGCCAGTGGGCTTCCAGTTTTGTGACCTCTGGACTATAGAAATGTTCTCAAAGTGTAGATCCTGACCAGCAACCTCAGCATCACTTGATAACTGTTTAGAAATGTAAATTCTCAGGCCTCACCCGTTTCATGCAGAATCATAAACTAGGGGTGGGGTTTAGTAATCTGTGTTTTAAACTCTCTCAATGATTCTGGTGCAAGATAAAATTTGAGAACCACTGGAAAAAAGTATTTTGGAATATAGGTTGGTACCTAAATCATACTAGATTCTCAGATTTTTTATTGAAGAGTGAGTGAAGGTGAGTTGAGAGTATAAATTTGAAAGTTGGTTGGTGCCAGATTATGTATTACATTAAATGCTAGTTTTAAAGTCAGATTTAACTGAATGTGCAATGGGAAACCATTGAAAGCTTTTGATTAGGGGAATGATGTGATTAGAGGCATGGTATAGGAAGAGAGTTAGCAGCACTTGGAGGTGACATTATAGTGAGGAAATTAAATTCAAAATTTAGGTTATGGTTATAGAAGAAAATTCAAAGGTGAAGTTGACTTTTATGGTACTGTTTTAGCTTGTTGACTGCCTAATTGGTTAAAGGAAAAAAAAACTGGCATTTTATATTCTTCATTAGAGTTAAAATTTCTATTATAAAAATGCCTTGAATATGTATTTATCATTTTATCTTCTCTCTTTAATCTGTTATGACTTCTCTTTGAGTCTAATGAATTTTATAATTCTAATTGGAGAAGATGTTTTACAGCATAATTCTATTAAATGCATCTTTACAATAGTGAGCTTTAACTTGAAAGCAAATTATTGTACGAAATGTACTTCATATTACAGTCTCAGCATGCTGCTATGAATTGATAATGTTCATTTTGAATGTTGACTTTGTATAGCTAAGTCAATTTTTCCAACTGTGTTCTATGGAACATGAATTCTGTGAGATATTTCTAGGGAAGAGTTTTGTGTTCAAAAAAGTACATCTGTTTTTGGTAACTAAGTTCTAAAATCAGGATAAAAAAAAAAAGGATGGAAGGTAAAAATTATGTATGAACAAAATTGCCTTTGAAAATCCTCTTCCCCACAAAATAATGCAAACATAGTCTGCTACAGTCATATTCTTCTCCAGTATTGTTCAAGATTGTTGTTTCTTTGGTTGTATTAGGTGACATAATTCACTAGCATTTAGGGGCTGTATAGAGTTTTTGAATATTTATGCCATATTTATGCCTATTCCCAAGAAAGGTGATCCAACCGAATGTGGAAATTATAGAACAATATCATTAATATCACAGGCAAGCAAAATTTTGCTGAAGATCATTTAAAAATGGCTGTAGAACTGCCAGAAATTCAGGCCGGTTTCAGAAGAGGATGTGGAACCAAAGATATCATTGCTTATGTCAGATGGATCCTGGCTGAAAGCAGAGAATACCAGAAGGATGTTTACCTGTGTTTTATTGACTATGCAAAGGCATTCGATTGTGTGGATCGTAACAAATTATGGATAACATTGTGAAGAATGGGAATTTCAGAACACTTAATTGTGCTCATGAGGAACCTTTACATAGGTCAAGAGGCAGTTGTTCGGACAGAACAAGGGGATACTGATTGGTTTAAAGTCATGAAAGGTGTGCTCCAGGGTTGTATTCTTTCACCATACCTATTCAGTCTGTGTGCTGAACAAATAATCCGAGAAGCTGGAGTATATGAAGAAGAATGGGGCATCAGGATTGGAGGAAGACTCATTAACAAGCTGTATTATGCAGATGACACAACCTTCCTTGCTGAAAGTGAAGAGGACTTGAAGCACTTACAATGAAGATCAAAGACCAGAACCTTCAGTATGGATTGCACCTCCACATAAAGAAAACAAAAATCCTCACACCTGGACCAATGAGCAACTTCATGATAAACAGAGAAAAGATTGAAGTTGTCAAGGATTTCATTTTACTTGGATCCATAATCAACAGCCATGGAAGCAGCAGTCAGGAAATCAAAAGACCCATTGCATTGGGTAAATCTGCTGCAAAGGACCTCTTTAAAGTGTTGAAGAACAAGGATGTCACCTTGAAGACTAAGGTGTGCCTTACCCAAGCCATGGTATTTTCAGTCACATCATATGCATGTGAAAGCTGGACAATGAATAAGGAAGACCGAAGAAGAGTTGACGCCTTTGAATTGTAGTGTTGCCGAAGAATATAAAATATACCATGGACTGCCAAAAGAACGAACAAATCTGGCTTGGAAGAAGTGTGGCCAGAATGCTCCTTGGAAGCAAGGATGGCGAGACTGCGTCTTACATACTTTGGACATGTTGTCAGGAGGGATCAGTCTCTGGAGAAGGACACCATGCTTGGCAAAGTAGAGGGTCAGCGGAAAAGAGGAAGACCCTTGACGAGGTGGATTGACACAGTGGCTGCAACAATGAGCTCAAGCATAACAATGATTTTGAGGATGGCTCAGGACCGGGCAGCGTTTCGTTCTGTTGTGGATAGGGTCGCTATGAGTCGGAACCGACTCGACGGCACCTAACAACAACAACATAGAATTTTTAAAAAACTTACTTTTGTGTGTTTTTAAACACCAGAATGACACTCATTGAAGTGAATTTACAACAGCATATGATTCTGCTTCATTGTAGAATTCTTTCTCCTCTCCAGCATTCCATTATATAGATGTACAGTTGATGAGAATTTCTGCATAAAGAAAACTACTTGTTTGACAGTAGATCCCTTTTTGGAGGCAGTATTTAATTATCATCCTGCAGAGTATCTTTTAGAGTATTTTAGAGAAATTCTGAGCTAAAGCTTTTTTCTTTTATTTTTGATATTGAGACTTGAGTTTGGGAAATACTTAGCAAGCCCACATTAGCAGTTCTTGTTGAGGACAGGTTTCACTAAATGGAGTGTACAGGGGAAAATCGTGCTAGTAGTAGTCGAATACACTGAAGGCACCAGACAGCTTACAAACCATAGAGAACCATCTGGGGCTATGAGCTTTACCTATAAAATGCAATGCTGGGAATACATAGAGAAGAGCGATTTTACTTTTTAAAATGTAGACTTGATTCTCTAGAAATGCAAAAAATTTGAAAAGACTATTTCATCCAATGTATTGGTCCTTTAGATAGTGGATAGGCTATTTTTGCCACCTTTTTGTTTTCCCTGTATACATGTAAGCTTAAATGGATACATTGTTATAACTTGTCATATTCTAAACTAAATATGTTAAAGCGGCATCTCAAATGCCTGAAGATTTCTTACAACACTCAAATTAAGTACTTTTTGTATAATGAGACATCAGCCTGGTGTTATTTCTAGGATTTCAAATTGGTTTGTTCCAGTTCGAACCCCTGCTGAGAATTTGCACATCCATGCCAGATATACTGAATCAGAAGCTATGTTTTAACCAGATCCCCCGTTGATTCTCATGTATAACTTCCTGAGAACTTACTAGAAATGCAAATTTTCAGCAAGGAATTTGTTAGAAATGCAAATTCTTGGCAGGGGTTTGAACTTGGTTATTTTGTTTTTTTAAAAAATTTGTTTACCCTATTCCATCTTGACTTATGTGACAATGCATAAAATGAGTCATTTTTCATGTGCCTTCTTTCAGAGTAATGTCAAATTTTAAATAGACATGTTTAAATAATTTAGAGTGTAGTAATTTGTATATGTACTGTAGATAATAGTTAAGTGCTCTGTTAATACGTGTCCTTTTAAATACAAGGTAAAGCAAAGCAATACATTGTATTGATTTGTATACTTTTTGTTTGCCATAAATCAAAGAATTCAGTCCTATAGAGGTAAAAAATTTTGATTGGGCATTATTAAAATACATTTATTTGGAAGATTGTATTATAATAAATGACAAATGTACTGTATCTAAATATCATGTTCTTTTAAAAAAATGTAAGGCCTACAAATTCTCAAAATCAGTTAAATATTTGATTGTAAATACATAAAAAAATTAGATAAAATATGGTTATAGTACTTAAAAATACAAAAAATTAAATTCTTAAAATATGCAACCTATCATGCTAAATCTGTATATGATTTTGAGAAATTGGTTTAATATATATCTCTTGGATTATTTGATTAAAACTAGTAGCTATAATTTGAGTTCACATTATTTTTAATTTTCAATTGCTTTATCGATAGTAGAAAGCAAAATTAAAAAAAAAACCCAAATCCACCCAATTTAAACATTAAAATCGATACATACTAGAATTACTTTGCTAATAGGTTTCTGGTTTTTTAAAATCATCCGTGAATTCACTTCTGCTACAAAGATTTTTTTTCTCCAACATTTTATTTAGAAACTCTTCAAATGTATGGAAAAATCTGAAAGAATTTTATAGTGAACATTCATACCTGCCACCTCGATTCTGCAATTAGTATTTTGATACATGTGCTTTATTACAAATTTGTCCATCTAGCCATCTATCAATCCACCTTAAAAAAGAATTCTTTTTTTTAAATTTTATTTTTGGTGAAAACGCACATCAAAACGTAACCCCCATTTAACAATTTCTGCACATATTGTATAGTGACATTGGTTACATTCTTCACATTGTGTCAGCATTCTTGGTATTTCTTCTCTAGTTGTTTCACTCCCATTAATGTAGACTCACTGACTCCCTAAACTTCTCATCTGTGCTTTAGAATTGCTGTTGTCCCTTTAGTCTCAAAGATTATATATATATATATATGTTTGTATGTATACACACACACACATGTTTTTTTTTTAATTACAGTACTTAAGGATGACATTGTTTACTTTTTGAGCTAAACTGTGTTTTTGTTTAAAGATGACTTCAGGGTATAGTTTTGTCTCAAGGTTTGCAGAGTATTCCAGGGCAATAGTCTCCAGGGTTCCTCCAGCCTCAGTGGATCCCAAAAGTCTGGATTCTTTGGGAGTTTGAAGTATTGTTCCACATTTTTTCCCTTTCTTTTAGGATCCACCTATTGTGGCCCTGACTGAGGTGTTTGGTAATGCTAGCCAGTTCTTCTGGTCTCATGTTAGACGAAGCAGTGGTTCATGGAGACTTAGTCCTGTAGTTTAGTTGCCTCTGATTCTTGAGTTCCTTCTTCCTCTATTGCTTCAGGCGGATAGAGAGTCAATCTACCTTTTTAAAAAAATGTGTTTTAAAACAAATTGTAGATGTTAGTACACTTTATCCCTAAACACTTAAGCATGAATATTATTAACTTGAGTTCAGTATTTATGTGTTTTTTTGGTGGGGGGGTAAAATTTACATACAGTGAATTGCACAAATCTTAAGTGTACCATTTAATGAGTTTTGACCAATGAATACACCAGTGTAACTTGGATCCCTGTCAAGATTTAGAATGTTACAATCACCCTAGGAAGTTTCCTCTCGCCCCTTCCTAGTCAATTTCCAGGCACCCCAGGCAACCTTTGCTATAATTTTTAAGAAATGATAGATTAGTGTTGTTCTAGAACTTCATGTAATTGGAATCATACAGTATGTATTCTTTGTTTCTGGTTTCTCTCACCTATCTCAAGATTTTTGAGATTCATCCCATGTTGAACGATACTGCGTTTATCAGTAGTTCATTCCTTTTTGTTGCTGAGCAGTATTTTTTTATTTTTAAATACATAATGATATTTGTACTTAGTTGACATTCATTTTCTTTTATTAAAGAAAAAACTGCATTATTATGAGTTCTAAGGAGTTTGTGTATTTTTTAGTGTAATTAAAAACTATGTTAAAATCTTAAATTTATATTGCAGTTACATGATACTGCCTATTTAAAGTTCTGATAAAACTCAAGAAATACAATCTGTAAGAGTAATCACATTTTTTATTGAATTTGATTATATGACACATTTTAAATCAATTGCTCCATTGAAAACAAGGTGTGTATCAAGAATTGTTGAAGTAAAATAAGAATATTCAAGGCCTGGGTATGTTGAAATATGTAATTATCCAACCCTAGAGCAAATATGCTTTATAATAATTCATTAAGATAATAATCACTATTTATTAAAATGACATCTTCCTCTTCCTCCTTTATGGTTGCATGGTTTTAAGCATCATCACCTTGTAAATCTTACTAGTAAGACGTTTAAGTTTCTTGTCTGTGCGGACCATTTTTTTGTTACTGATTTGGTAAGTACGTTACAGGGTCAAGGGAGAAATAGAGCAGAACCAAGTTTCAAAGTAAAAATTACAGAGTGGAATTGTAGGGGTAATTAGTCTGAGTTTTATGTACTATAATTATTGCTAATATCCCGTATTTGGTTAACTCCCAATTACCTTTATTCTACTTTTTGGAATTATTACCCTCTTCGTTTCCTGCCCCATGGCTTACATAATTTCAAATGGAACTAAATAGCAAAGGGACATTTAGGGAGCACTTACTACATGGCAAGTACTGTTCTAAGCCTTTTACATATATTAGCTAATCTAATGCCCAATTCTATGAGGTAGGTATTAGTATTACATTAATTTTACAGATTCATAAATTGGCACAAAGTGGTTAAGTAACTTGCCCAGGGTTATATAGCTAGTAAGTGGCAGATATAAGGTTCAAACCCATCCAGCCTAGCTCCATAGCTCATGCTCTTATCCTCGACTGCTGCTGTTCTGCAAAAGAACGGGTATATCTAAGTCTGAGAGTCTTACAATATTTCAAAATTATAATTTCTGAATTCTCAAAATTTAATTATTGCCCTTTTTATTCAGCATTTTTTTTGGGGTGTGGGGCGTGGAAGATAGGCTTGGACATTACAGTTTATTCTTCTGGACCCCGGGAATGCAATAGGATTTTTTACGTTGAGGGTGTTTTTCCCAGCCATTTTGATGAAGGTGTTCTTTTTACCTCCTTGTTAGAGCAATCCTGAGCTATTTTAAGGGGCATTACATTTTTCTTTTGTACAACCTAATAAAAAATGGCAATAATGAAAAAATGCAGAAAGATACGGCCCATCTTTTATTCAATGTATAATGACTGCTATTGTTAGAAATAATGCAAAATGAAACATTAAAATTGGCTAAAAGTAACACCATAAAATTTGTTAGAATCGAAAAACTAATCAGAGCATCTCATCTTTTGTTAATGCCGAAAAACTTAGAACTTAATCTGGGAAAATCAGATTTGCTAAAACAACAAAAATAACACAAGACAATGACCACTTTCAAAATTGGTCAGTTTTTTGGATTAAAATTGATGGATTAATACAATATTGATAATATTTAGATATGCAAAATTTAACTCAGCCAAACTAGACTTGGTGAAATTTTTTTTTTTTAATTAATTTTTATTGTGCTTTAAGTGAAAGTTTACAAAGCAGGTCAGTCTCTCATAAAAAAATTTACATACACCTTGCTATACGCTCCTAATTGCTCTCCCAATAGTGAGATAGCGCCGTCCTTCCCTCCACTCTCTCTCCTTGTGTCCATTTGGGCATTTTCTGGCCCCCTCTGTCCTCATCTTTCCTCCAGACAGGAGATGCCAACATAGTCTCATGTGTCTCCTTGATCCAAGAAGCTCGTTCTTCACCAGTATCATTTTTCATCCCATATTCCAGTCCAGTCCATGTCTGAAGAGTTGGCTTTGGGAATGGCTCCTGTCTTGGGCTAACAGAAGGTCTGGGGACCATGGCCTCTGGGCTCCTGTTAGTCCCAGTCTGGCGATTAAGTCTGGTCTTTTTATGAGAATTTGGGATCCGTATTGCACTACTTTCCTGCTCCTTCAGGGGTTCTCTATTGTGTTCCCTGTCAGGGCAGTCATCGATTATGGCCGGACACCATCTAGTTCTGGTCTCAGGCTGATGTAGTCTCTGGTTTATGTAGTCCTTTCTGTCTCTTAGGCTCATAATTACCCTGTGTCTTTGGTGTTCTTCATTCTTCCTTGCTCCAGGTGGGTTGAGACCAATTGATGCATCTTAGATGGCTGCTTGCTAACAGTTAAGACCCTGGATGCCATTCTCCAAAGTGGGATGCAGAATGTTTTCTTAATAGATTTTATTATGCCAATTGACTTAGATGTCCCCTGAAACCATGGTCCCCAAACCCCTACCCCTGCTACACTGGCCTTCGAAGCATTCAGTTTATTCAGGAACTTCTTTGCTTTTGGTTTAGTTCAGTTGTGTTGACCTCTGACTTGGTGAAATTTATGGTTATAAAAGAAAGCTCATGATGGGAAAAACTAATCAGTAAAATTTATTATATTAAAAAATGATGACTCAAATCTTTGTTGTAAAATTTGATTGGAAAATAATTGATCCTGAAGGAAACAATTCATTAAAATGAAAACCAAAATGGACAAAAACAGGGACGAGTTTGGTGTTATTTTTCCTGTGAAAACATTAATTTTAAGATGATTGTATTTTAAATAAGTGTTCATAAATATGGAGACAAAATGTCCCTGAAGTAAAAATGGCCCTTTCTAAATGTAGCTTTTGTTCTGAGAATATAGTGAGGAGCAAGATAGAAACAGACTTCTGTTCTCAAGACCTTATAGTTTTATAAGGAAGACTGATATTAATTTCCAACACAACTGCCACTGAGATGAGTGCAACAAAGATGAAGTACAAAATGCTGAGATAAATAAGGCAACTTGATTTAGCAATTGAAAATTTAAACTACTATACGGAAGGATGAGTACACCAAGAGAAAAAGAAGTCAATACAATCTGAAACAAATGGCCGACAATAGGAGACTAAAAAAACCATATTATGCAGACATTAACCATCATTTTACTTTTTTATTCAATGATATGGGAAATGTATTTACACTAATATATGAAAAGAGGATAATAAAAACTATACACAATATTTACTGGTATATTAGAAGGATTATTTTTCCTCAAAGTACCATCCAAAACTAACCCATTGTCCACACCCTAATTATGGAAGGCCAGGAAATTGGGGCAACTGCACTTCAGTCCTGTGCTTCCTTGGCTCCTGTTCAGGGTTACAGCAGCCTGAATCCTTTCTGGGACTGATGAGTTCTTTGGGCTGTGCATTAGGGGTTGGTACCTGCTTCGAAATCCTGACAGCTGACTCAGCTGGATATGAATCATTTGTTTTCTCAGGAAACAACCTTGATAGTTCTGAGGTTTAAAGATAGTAAAGCCTCACTTTCTAAATCTATGAATGCCAGGGATGGAAATATGAGTGATCTGAATTTTAGTGACATGGATTTTCATGCTTTTGGAAGATTTATTTACCTGGGTTGAAGTTTTTTTGTGTGGACGTTAATTTTCTCTTCTTTTTGGCTAATACTTAGGAATGAAGTGGCTGGTTACAGTAGATGTACGTCTTTTTTTTTTTAGCTCAAAACCCATTGCTGTTGATTCTAACTCATAGCGACTCTTTAGGACAGAGTAGAACTCACTTCCTAGGAGCCACTGGTGGATTTGAAATGCTGACTTTTGGTTAGCAGCTGAGCTCTTAAGCACTGCGCCACCAAAGCCCCTTAGCTTAAAACAACAGACGTTTATTCTCTCGCAGTTGTGGAGACTACTTATTGCCATTGAGTGGATTCCGAGTCATAGCAACCCTATAGGGCAGAGTAGTACTGCCCCATACTGTTTCCAAGGATCTCCTGGTGGATTTGAACTGCTGACCTTTTGGTTAGCAGCCATGGTTCTTAACCACTACACCACCAGGGTTTCCTTCTGGAGACTAAAACCAAAAAAAACAAAGCCAGTGCCGTCAAGTCGATTCCGTCTCATAGCGACCCTGTAGGACAGAGTAGAACTGCCCCATACTGTTTTCAAGGAGCACGCGGCGGATTCAAACTGCTGACCCTTTGGTTAGCAGCCATAGCACTAAACCACTACGCCGCAAGGGTTTCCTTTCTGGAGACTAGAAGTCCAAAATAAAGGTGTTGGCAGGACTGTAACCAATGGCTCTAAGAAAGAGTTCTTTCCTGCCGTTCTAGTTTCCGATGGTTGCCAGCAATTGTTGGAATTCCTTGATTTGTAGATACATACATCGCTCCTTTCTTTGCCTTCATCTTCACATGGCCTTCCCCATGTGTCTGTGTCTCTTTCGTATTTCTTTCTTTTTAAAGTGGTTTTAGGGTCCACCCTAATCCAAGATGACCTCACTTTTTTTTTTTTAATTGAATTAATTTTGTTGGGAATATACACAACAGAGCATATACCAATTGTACAGTTTCTACATGTACAATTCCATGACTTTGATTACATTCTTTAAGTTGTGCAACCATGCTCACCCTCCTTTTCTGAGTTGTTCCTCCTCCATTAACATAAACTTGTGGCCTCTAATGTTCCTATCTAATCTTTGCAATTGCTGTTTTTTATATGTTTAACTTTTTAAAAAACAGCCAAACTGTTTTCCAAAGTGATTGTGCTCTTTTACATTCCTTCCAGCTGGGTGTGATATTTCCACTTGTTCCATACAGTGTGGTCATTTTTTTTTAAATTTTAGTCAATCTAATGGATGTGAGAGGAGCCCTGGTGGTGCGGCCGTTAAGCTGCTGACCAGAAGGTTGACAGTTTGAACTCCCCAGCAGCTCTGCAAGAAGAAAGATGTGGCAGTCTGCTTCTGTAAAGATGGCGACCTTGGAACCCTGTGGGCAGTTCCACTCTGTTCTGTGGGTCACTGTGAGTCAGAATCGACTTGACGCCAGCGGGTTTGTTTGTTTTTTTTAATGTAACCTCCACTTGTAACAAGTTCTTCTCTCCTGTACTTTACTAGTCACTCTGCTGACTTTAGAGAAGCAACGATTTTCTGAGCTCTGTCACCATAGATCAGTTTCCCTGCTGTGGAATATTTTCTGTGTAATATGGGTTAGATAGGTTTTTATCAGGTGATACAGTAATGTTTTTAAGGAAATTACAGACTTCTGCAAGAAGAAACTTTTCCTGATATTGCTAAATTCTGGGAATCAATGGTCTAATCTGATTATTCCCTAACTAGGAGACAAAATTATTTTAATGAAATTTAGTCTCATTCTTTGCTGTTTTTGTTCTTATTTGAAAAAAAGTACAGATTTTTCTTTCAGAGAGCTCTGTAATCTTGTTTTACCTTTTCTCGGCTTATTATTTTATGTTACTGTTAATCATTGTTCAAAATATGTGATTATAGACTTTGAAATATTACCCTTAATTACTAGAGTTTTAAATTGTTTATAATGATTATTATTCCACTTCAGCTGAATGTAAGAAGTGTATATTCATTGTACTTGTAATGCTAACACCTGACATTTGGATTTCTCAGTTTAGAAAAAATATGAGTATGATCCAATATTCTTTCATACTTTTGTTAATACAATCTGATTTTCCTATGTCTTAATTTTTAAAATCTATCATGATAAAATATCTAATGTAAAACACCTTTTTAAGTGTAAATTCAGTGGCATTAATTACTTGTGTCTTTATTTTTGTTTGAAAGACCTCACTACTTAAACATTAAAGAATCACCTTTAAAAATGTAGTTTTATTTTACTTTATTTTTTATTCTAGCTCATTCAGCCCCAACAGAACTGACACTGTCCAAGGCAAAAGAAGAGGAACCCAATAATGTAGTTAAATATTTCAGTGTTGTTTGGTGTAAGGCTTCAAAGAAAAAACACAAAAAGTGGGAAGGTGATGCTGTTCTTATTGTAAAAGGCAGGTCACTTACATTAAAGGATTTGGAAGGCAAAGACATTGGAAAAGGTATTGTGATATTACCTGATGTTTATGATTTTACCTGAAATCAGTGTGTATCTCTGGTTATATGGTTGAAATACAATGGGGTTTTATAAAAGGGACAGATTAAAATGTTCTTTAAGTGACTTTCATGCCATACATAAAATTATCTCACAACATTTAATCAGTCTGACAATCTTACGACCTACGCTAATTCACTGAGGCAAATCCCATCCTGTGGTTTCATTTGTTCCCAAAATGAAAAGGCCTATTAGTGATATACAGTTATTTTGGCATTTTTCTGAAATTCAGCTGTCTTGTGTACATTTTTTCTCCTCCCAGAATGTTGTGATTAAAAATTTAAAAGATGTTGGTATCAAGAGTAGAATTTCAATGACACCCAATTTAAAATTTTGAAAAAAACAAGGAGATAATGATTTGGCATGGCCTAGATTAATATATCCAAATTGGAAGTTATAATTTCCTTTATAAAATGTTGCCAGCACGACTAGTGCTAATACGCTTATGTCCACAAATTCGGAATGTCTAAGCATCAGCCTTAATTTTTTGTCTCTTATTGTTCAATTTTGAGTGTGGTCCATAATTATAATCTCTGTTTTGCATGTTCAGTCATTAAATTAAAAAAGTGTGAAGTTTATATAGTTTTTGAGTGACTGTTATGTGCCAAGCACTGTGCTAAGAGTGAAGAGTCAATAATGAATGTAATTTATAATTATGTAGGGAAATGGCAATGTAATTGATAATTAGGAAGCAGTAAGGTAATTGTTTTAATGAGGAGTTTTCATAAAGCACAGTGGATGCACAGAAGGACCATTTATAGGGGAAGGCTTCGTAAGTGTTATTTTTTACGTAAAATTTGAAGGATGAAATTTTAGAGGTTATAGGAAAAGGGCGTTTGCTAGGCAAGAGGGAATAGCTTTATACAAATGCACAAAGCACGAGAGAGTTAAAACTAGTTCAGTGTTGCAGGAAACTAGTATATGAAGAACAGTGACACAGTTGCAAGATTTGAGGCTGAACTGAATTATGTGCAACAGAGTTTTATTATAAAAATATTGAATTGTTTACAGTGTACACAGTATTATGCTCATGGTTAGAGGAATTAAAAGGAAAGCTACACCACGCATTCCACGGTGTTGGTGAAGGTAGATTGGGGCTAGGTTTTTGGAGAGTCTGTTCATGCAGTGGTGTTGCATCTTTAGTGAAATTATGTCCTAAAATCAACTAAAAATTAACAAAATTACCCTAGAATGTCTCTTACCATTAAAGTATAATATACATGGTTTTGTGTGCATCTAAAACCAAAACCAAACACATTGCTGTCGAGTTGCTTCCTACTTATAGCCACCCTATAGGACAGAGTAGAGCTGCCCCATAGGGTTTCCAAGACTGCAAATCTTTACGGAAGCAGATTGTTACATCTTTTTACTGTGCAGCTGGTGGGTGTGAACTGCTGACCTTTCAGTTAGCAGCTGAGCAATAAGCACTGCGCCACCGGTGCTCCTTCTGTACATATAGTTTAAAATAAAATGATCTTTCAGTTTCAGGTAGCAAAGAAGATAATTTAAGCTTAAACCAGTGGTTTTTGACTCTGGTTACACAGTAGAATCACATGAGGTGTTTTTAAAAAAAGTGCCAATGCCGGGCCCCTGACCTCTGAGGCTCTGATTTAATTGGCCTGAGTGGTGGGGGTAAAGGGACTGGGCAAAAGTATATTTTAATTTCCCAGATGATTCTGATATCCAGCCAGGAGTTGAGAATCACTGGTTTAAACAATAAAGGGGATTATATTTGCCTTCAAAATACATCCAAACGTAGAACTTGTTTGCATAATTATAATATTAATAAATATATCAACCCAGAGTTAATTTTGCAAGTTATAGCCTAGAATCAAAGCAATTTTTCTTTTATATATTGGGTATTCAAAATTTAAATATTGTTAAAGTAGGGGTAGAGATTCTAAAAAAAAATCAAAGGCCGTAATGCCGAAATAACTGATTAAAAAAAACCCCAAATCCACTGCCATTGAGTTGATTCCGACTCATAGCAACCTTGTAGGGCAGAGGAGAACTGCCCCATACATAGGGTGTCCAAGGCTGTGAATCTTTATGGAAGCAGACTGCCACATCTTTCTCCTGCAGAGTAGCTGGTGGGTTCGAACCGTGACCTTTTGGTTAGCAGCCTAGCGCTTAACCATTGTGCCACCAAGGCTCCAGGAAATTACTGATAACTTGTTGTAATGCAGTGAAGCTCAACTGGCCATCCTTACACAATGTCCAGAAAAAAAAAAGTGTGGGAAACAATGTTTGAGAGTTTTAAGAATGTCTTCTGGGAATTTAAGGAGCCCTTGTGGCACAGTGGCTTAAGTGATTGACTGCTAACCAAAAGGTCAGCTGTTTGAAACTACTAGGGGCTCCGTGGGAGAAAGATGTAGCAGTTTGCTTCCTAGAGATTTACGGCCTTGGAGACCCTATGGGGTTGCTATGAGTTGGAATCCCCCCAATAGCAGTGGGTGGGTGGACCTGAAGATGTGGAGATTGTTGAGTCACTACTCTGGATCAAAGTGAGATGAGAGACCCTTGAGTTGGAGAAACTTCTAAAAGAGCCCCCAAATTAAAAGATTATTCTTGTCTCCCATTTCCATGTAAAACTGAGGTTAATAATAATTGAATTCCATATGAAGATGAAACTATAGTCTTCATTATTATGAAAAGGTCAGGATCACGGTTGTATATAGATGGTAGTTTGGGCATGAAGGAATGGGCCTTTGACATTTAGAAACATCGGCTAAATAATTTGTCCCTAAATCAGAGTATTAAAATTAAAAAATGTTCTGCCATAAATAATTAAGGAATATATACTACTTACAGATTGGCACAGATTATAAATTTTAGCCCAGTTTTAATAGGGCAAATTGTAGAAATTTTCAGCTAGGTGAATAGAGTCATTTTCTAAAATGTGACAGTCTTTTAGTTTATTTAGAGATTTAAAAAAAGGTTTGTGGTATACACAGTTCCTGCCCTTCCTAATGGCACAGTAACTGTGCATAGGGGTTTAAAATTCCATCATTCTAAGTGGCTAATGAGCTCATTTAGAACAGACAGTGACCGACTTATTCATGTTTTTATTTCCTCAGCACCTCACCCATGGCAACACTTAATAAATGTCTGTTTCTCTAGTTTGTCCACTAGAAAGGAGGAGGACTCATATAGCCTACCAAATTTGTCTTGATTTTCCACAGACAAGATGCAAAACTGTAAGAACACAATATTTTCCATAAAAAAACAAGTCTTTTCCTTGAGCTTAGCCAATTTTTATAGCTGTCTACTTGCTTTTTTCTTCTGTTTTTTAGGATTTTATTTTTGTTTAACCAAAATGATAAATTATGTTTTCATTTTGGCTAGTGTGTTATGTTATATAAGGCGATTTAAATTCAGAACATAGTTTTCATTCCTAACAGTTGAGATAATGTAAGTTGAGATAATATGAGTATGGCAATTAAGTAATCTTAGAGCTGAGTGCTAGTAAATTAAATTACCTTTTTTTTTTTTTCCTTCAATTTCAAGGCATTGGATATAAATTCAAAGATCTTGAAAAGATTGACGAGGGTCAAACACTGATGATTGGTGGAAAAGAAATAGAAATTATGGGTATAATCTCTTCAGATGACTTCAATAGTGGCAAGTGTTTTCAGCTTGGAGGAGGAAGTCCTGCTGTCTCAAGTTCTTCTCAGGTTGCCAAGAAGTGTTTCTCTAACCCCTTCAAAAATGTCTGTAAACCAGATTCAAAGGAAAATATACAGAATGATTTCCAAAATTGCAAACCACGCTATGACCCATATGCACCAAGTAAGAGTTTAAAAATAACTTGAATATTCCGTTTTTATTGTTAAAAGATATTTGGTATGCAAATTTGAGGTTTAAATTTTGTTTTAACATGTTCAGTTGAAAGTATTAATATTATCGAATTTTACTTTTGAAAATTAAATTCAGCTCATTTATCTTGGATGGCCTTTTGCAGGCTTTTAAGACCTTGGGCACTAGGCAGTGAATCAGGAGGTAGAACAGAATCACTAAACACGTTATTTGGCCAATTACATTTAGTCACTTTTCACATTAAAAAACCATTGCTGTTGAGTCGTTTCCAACTCAGCAACCCTTTAGGACAGAACAGAACAGAACTGCTCCATAGGGTTTCCAAAGCTGTAATCTTTATAGAAACAGACTGTCATATCTTTCTCCCCCAGGGCAGCCGATGGGTTTGAACTGCTGACCTTTCGGTTAGCAGCCTAGTGCTTAACCACTGTGCCGCCAGGACTCCTATTTTTCACATTAATGAATTTAATTTAAAAAATCGTATTAGAAAATGAAACTTATGAATGGACTCGGAAATACAGGGTGGAAAGAAGGAGTGTGCTGTCACATTATAGGGAGAGCAACTAGGGTCACATAACAATGTGTGTATAAATTTTTGTATGAGAAATCCAAAAAACACAAAAGAAAATGAAACTTAGCCTGTTTCTGACTATTCTTATGTTTGTTTACCCAGGAAATACATATTTTTTTATTTTTTAAAAATAACTTATTTTTTTAGTTGCTGAAAATATACACAGCAAAACATACACCGGATACACCGGATTCAACAGTTCTACATGTATACTACAGTGACATTGATCATAGTCTTCAAATGGCGTAACCATTCTTACCCTCCATTTCTTTCTTTTTTTTTTTAAATTGTACTTTATATGAAAGTTTACAGAACAAATTAGCTTCTCACTAAACAATTAGCACCCATACTGTTTTGTGACATTGGTTACCAACCCCATGACATGTCGACACTCTCCCCTTCTCGACCTTGGGTTTCCTATTACCAGCTTTCCTGTCCCTCCTGCCTTCTAGTCCTTGCCCCTGGGCTGTTGTGCCCCTCTAGTCTCATTTTGTTTTATGAGCCTGTCTAGTCTTTGCCTGAAGGGTGAACCTTGGGAGTGACTTCATTACTGAGCTAAAAGGGTATCTGGGGGCCATACTCTCGGGGCTTCTTCAGTCTCTGTCAGGCCTGTAAGTCTGGTCCTTTTTTGTGAGTTCGAATTTTGTTCTACATTTTTCTCCAGCTCTGTCTGGGACCCTCTATTGTGATCCCTGTCAGAGCAGTCAGTGGTAGTAGCTGTGCACCATCAGGTTGTGCTGGATTTAGTCTGGTGGAGGCCATGGGAGTTGTGCTTCATTAGTCCTTTGGACTAATCTTTCCCTTGTGTCTTTGTTTTCACTCTCCCTTGCTCCAGACAGGGTGAAACTAGTGGAGTATCTTAGATGGCTTCTCACAAGCTTTTAAGAGCCCAGATGCTACTAACCAAAGTAGAATGTAGAATATTTTTTTATTTATAAACTATGTGATACCAGTTGAGTGGGATGTTCCTGAGACTGTGGTCCCACAGCCCTCAGCCCAGTAATTCAGTCCCTCAGGGAGTTTGGATGTGTCTGTGGAGCTTCCGTGACTTTGTCTTGGACAATTCGTGCTAGCTTCCCCAGTATTGGGTACTGTCTTACCCATCACCAAAGTTACCAATTATCTATTGTCTATTTAGTGTTTTTCAATCCCCATGCCTCCCCTCCCTCATAACCATCAAAGATTGTTTCTTTTTGTATATAAACCTTTTTACCCAAGAATATTTCTTGCATGCGTTTTTTTGTTTCTTTTAAACCTTTTGTGGTAAAACGTATAAAACCAAACCAAACCCACAGCCGGCCAGTCGATTCCGACTCATAGCAACCCTATAGGACAGAGTAGAACTGCCCTATACAGTTTCCGAGGAGTGCCTGGTGGATTCAAACTGCTGACATTTTGATTAGCAACCGTAGTACTTAACCACTACGCCACCAGGGTTTCCTAAAGCATATGTAACACAGAATTTTCTGTTTTAATCATTTTTAAGTGTATCATTCAGTAACATTAATTGCATTCACCATACCATGTTCTGCAGCCATCACCACTGTCTATTTTCTAAGGTTTTTCAGTCCTCCAAACAGAAACCCAGTACCCCTTAAACAATAACTTCCCGTTTTCCCTTCCCAACAGCTAGCTCCCAGTACCCTCTAATAAACTCTTGTTTCTGTGCATTTACCTATTGTGGATACTTCATATAAGTGGGACTTGGGTGCCTTTTATGTGTTTGTGCCCAGAGGTAAAACTGTCATTACAGAGCTTCTGATTTGGTGAGGAAATGGGTAAGGAAATTTGAATGAAAGTTTCATATAGTGGATGTGAAAGTTGGGTGATTGAGTAAGCTTCTTGCATAACAGAAGTAAAATTAAAGACATAAAGTACCATAATTATTCTGTTGCAAATATTACAGAGACAGAATTTTTGAGATAAAGGAGCCTTTGAGATCATTTAGATCAGACCCTTCAGTTTGCATTTTGAGGAAACTGAGGCCCAGAAAGATGAATTGACTTAACCCAAATTCAAATAATCAATGGTATAAGTAGGACAAAATCCTAAAATTTGAAATTCTTAGTTCTGTGGTATTAGCTTACCCTAGAGACTTAATTGAAGTATAGAGAATAGAAGCTTGTGCTTTTGGTATTTTCTCTTCTTTTGCCCAAATATTGTATCTGCCCCACCAGCTGCTTTTGACAACCCTCCTTCTCCACTGTACCCTCCTTTCAGACTGAGTGAAACTTTTATTGTGATAATTTTTCCACATTATATTTTGATATATGTGTATGTGTGTGTATATATGTATTTGTGTGTACCTATAAATTTTTTTTTTATTTGTGTGTGTCTTAATATTGGAGCTGATTTGCCATTATCATGTGTGATTTAAGTTTGTCTTTCTTGAAGATGGGCCTTTGTTAAATAACTTATCCTATGGTTCTTGTTTGAGCAGCATATGATGTTTTCCACTTCTATTTTCTCTTCTTCCCTTTTGTTCTTTTAAAGATAGAAGGAAATGGGTCCATTTCTTGGTTGGAAATCCACAGAGAATACACTCTTGCTTTGCTACGGGACATAGAGGAGGGATAAGGGCCACGTTTTCCATTTTCACTCCTTAATCTTCTACCTAAGGAGCCATGGTGGTGCAATGGTTAAGTGCCGGGCCACTAAACAAAGGGTTGACAGTTCAAACCCACCCAGCGGCTTCTCAGGAGAGAGACCCGGCAATCTGCTTCCATAGAGGTTAAAGCCAAGAAAACCCTATGAGGCAGTTCTACTCTATCATGTGGGGTTGCTATGAGTTGAAAATGAGCTCGATGGCACCTAACAACAACCACAACAATCTTCTACACACAAGGAATTGACCTCAGAGATGAGAGTTCCTCAGAAGCCTAGGAAGATCCACAGAAAGCTTGTCCTCTGGGTAATGACTAGTGGTAAACATGAGCAAACTCATTCCTGTGAGTATGTGTTTCCTCACTGATGGATATTTTATTGAATCTACTGGAACCTATTTTTTTTGTATCCTCCTTCTCATCTCTTTGTCCTTTTTTTTAATTTTTTAAATCTAATTCAGTTTTCAATCATGATGGGGTTATGAAAATATATCTAAAAAATAATTTTGATGGGTTTATTATCTGACTTCAGATTTATTTTTCAGATTTATTAATTGAGACCTGCTTTCTAATTATATCTGAATTATTTTTTTTTGGTGATATTTAAAATTTTTTAGACTGTGCTAGCATATTTATAAAGAATCATTATTATTTGATGGTTACTTTATGCTGCTTTACAAAGGTTCATGAATTTGACTTTCATGAATACAGTAATTAACTTTAAGCAAATTAATGATGGCCAAGTCAATGGAAAATTTGTCAGCCTTTCTCAGTTCTTCTGATTAATAGAGATAATGGCCATTGTTACTGTGTATAGACTGAAATAAAGGGAGTCTTTATGTTAAGTTTGGGGAGCCTTTATAATGAGTGAGAAACTGTGAGCATTGGCAAGCGCATCATGGCAAAATTCCAACCTGTGCTTTCAGTTGGAAATACTTCTCTTTGCCCTGAATACTGAACTATTGAATTTTGTGGATGACTGAATTCTTTATTAGACAATAGTGAGTTCTGGTGGTTTGGAAGCATTTTTGGGCATATGAAGTTTGGAACAATCTTTGTAATTCTTTGCATGAATAAAAAAGGTTTTCTTTTTTAAATTTTGTGTTCTTGCTTAGTGCTATTGTTTCTAAATTTCAAATATTTCTGGCCACAAATGATGGCAAACAGTTCTATCTTATAAGTAATTAAAGTGAGATAAAATGCAGTTGCTGACAAAGTGAAATTACAACGCATTTATACTTATGCATTTACTTTTTTCTCAAGATTCCCTTGTTATGCCACGTCCAAACAAGAATCATCAGTGGATAGCCAATAAGAACTGTTGTCCTCTTGTGGATGTAGTGATAGATCCTCACCTCGTATGTCATCTTCGACCACATCAGAAAGGAGGAGTCATATTCCTTTATGAATGTGTGATGGGAATGAGGTGGGAAAATACAGACTTCGTTTAGTTGTACGGTTTACAGTTAATTTTACCTAAAGAATTTGGCCTTTGTCCTTGGCTCCTGAGAGATAACCTCTAAAACCTTGGTATTTCCCCAGTGATTCCTGTCTTTGATGAGTGCTCTATACCACACCTACCTAACAGGTTATGCTGATGAAGTAACTCTTGGGTTTGGGGATGGCCAAGCCAGAAAGTCCCACCATGTGATATTAGCCCTTACCTCAGGGAAGGTGGGGATCTGGAGGTTGAGTTCAATCAATCATGTCTGGCGCCCTAATAAAGGCACCATGGGCTTCCTGGTTGGTGAAAGACATTGGTGCTTGGGAGGATAGTGTGTTCTTTGGGACATGGAAGCTTTGCATAGGGAACTCTCCCAGTCCTTGCTCTATGTGTCTCGCCATTTGTATCCTTTTGCTATGATAAAACTAATCATAAATATAGTGCTTTCCTGAGTTCTCTGAGTAGTTTTAGTGAATTATTGAATCCAAGGGAATAGTAGGAGTCGTCAGGTCAGAAATGAGGGGGAGCTGGGAACCTCTGAGCTTACAGCTAGCTTCCTGAGGGGTAGCCAGCAGGTCAGTTGTGAGGTTGTTTTGGGAACCCCCAAGCTTGTGGCTGGTGTCTGAAGTCTTAGGCTAACTTGGCAGTATGGTAAACTGTGCCCTTAAATTTGTGAGGTCTGACCTAGCTCTGGTGGTTTGGGTCAGAGGAAGAAGCACTGCATCGGCAGTTGATGTCAGAACTGAAGTGGAACAGAGCATATGAATTGATTAGAATTGGAATATAATTGAGTCCCTAACATTAGTCTAATCTGAGTTTTGATTTAACCTGTAACAATAATGGTTTTGTAGAAAGAGCCTGATATAATAAGTCTCAGAGGATACATCATGAATTTTAGTTTGTAGGAAAGGGTAAATGGTATTTATTTATACATTTATTTCAAAAATGGCTCTTGATAGGAGTCTTGTGTTAGACATCCTGCTGGAAGCTGGACATACAAGAGTCAGGACTGTGATCTTTTACTCTTATGTAGCTTATAAGGTATTTCAGGAAACAGATAAATACAGCCAGCCTTGATACAGTACAAAAAGAGCTCACTATTCATATGATACAGAGCTATGGGAGCACAATGAAAGAAGCTTTTAATTCTGCTTAGGAGGATTTTGGAAAAAGGTTTTTTTCTATGTCACTTCTACCTCTTAAAAAAAAAAAATGGAGTCCCCCCTTCCTTTTTAAATTGAGTTTTCTGATTAAATCATAGTGATAACCTCTTTTAAAGATATTTTTGAAGACACATACACACAGCACAAAGCAGAAAGAAGAAGAAGAAAAAAATAATCCCTTGCTAACATATTGGTAGGTTTCCTGCCAGCATTTTTTTTGCTCCGGTTTTGTTTTGTTTTGCTTTTAAATGGATCAGCCCTTGATTTTTAAATGTGTTATTTAATACGGGGTAGAACTCCTAAGAACTACTTGAATGATGACAGGTTAAGGGATAACTATCTCCTAGAAACATTAACTAGACTCATCTCCTCTCCCAAATCTGCACTTCCTTTTGGATATTGGGCCCTGCATTGGCAAATTGTTGATCTAAAATGATAATACTCATTGCCGTTGAGTTGATTCCAACTCATAGCGACCCAATAAGACAGGGTGGAACTGCCCCATGGGTTTCCAGGGAGCACCTGGTAGATTTGAACTGCCAACCTTTTGGTTAGCAGCCAAACTCTTAACCACTATTCCACCAGGGTTTCCAAAATGATAATAGTGACTATAATTCATGCTTCTAAATTTCTCTAAGTACTTTGAAATGGAAAGCCTAAGGTTGGTCTTTGGTTATTTCTACTAGTAAGAAATATAGTCAACTAATAATCTATACTTATGTTTTTGGTAATATCCTTAATTCCTTTGGACTTTGTAATACACACACACACACACACACACACGTATATTAAGAAACCAAACCCATTGCTGTCAAGTCGATTCTGACTTACAGCGACCCTATAGGACAGAGTAGAACTGCCTTGTAGGGTTTGCAGGGAGTGGCTGGTGGATTTAAAGTGCCGACCTTTTGGTTAGCAGCCAGAGCCCTTAACCACTTTGCCACCAGGGCTTCATATATATATATGTGTATATATATATATATTTGTATAAATAAATAGAGACTTTAACAATATAAAGTATTAAATGCATGGCCATATTAATAATATTCCTAATAACATTTAATTTTAAATTGTATTAATAGGTCTGTGTGATAACAGACATTTATTAAATTAAGTATATTAGATCAAATCTTTAGTGTTTAATTTTTGCTGCAGTGCATAGAGCTATTTTGGTTGAGGACTTCCTTTACTGTCAGAGAAATCATATATACAGCTCAGTAGGTTTTGTCATTTGAAGTTATAATATATTTTAAATTGTTTTGATGTCTAATACTGAAACTGATAAAAGCTGCTGTATTGTTAGTGATAAGAAACACAATTATAATTTAATTACTACCCAAATATTGATTTAAAATTGGAATTAATTTCTTGTCTCTCTCTCTCTCTCTTTCTCTCTCTCTCTATATATAATGGTGAGAGATAATTTAGATTCAGCTCTCTAATTTCAGGCTTATGTTTTAGTAATTTAGTTGCCAATATATAATAAATATAATTACCAAAGATACAAAAGATAGATGTGGCTATAAATCAGCTGAATTAAAAACTAGAAAAATCCTTAGTGGGTGCTAGAATTTATCATAATTGTAAAACATCAGCTGTGGTTCTTGACTAGTAAGTGATGATTTTATGAGCATGAAATATTTTCCTATTGTGATTAAAAGAAGTACAATTATTTCTAACAGAGTGGATGGCAGATGTGGAGCTATTCTTGCTGATGAAATGGGTTTAGGGAAAACATTGCAATGTATTTCGCTCATCTGGACACTACAGTGTCAGGGACCCTATGGAGGCAAACCAGTAATAAAGAAGACACTTATTGTCACACCTGGAAGCTTGGTGAATAATTGGAGGAAGGAATTTCAAAAATGGCTGGGAAGTGAAAGGATCAAGATATTTACTGTTGATCAGGTAAGAGGCTTTTAAAAATTTAGTCTTAGTCATTTCGTAAGTCACAAGCTTTTTAAATCTACTGCAGTTTTCATTCTGTATTGCAGTTTTTCAAGTGTATATAACTCTCTAACACCTATGCACAAAAATGAGTTAATGTATTCTAATACATGATAACTGGTGGTCAGGAATGTGCTGCTTAAATTTGATTTCACACAGTTTCTGCCCATGATTTGTTAAAGATTTATCCTTGTTTTTTAGGACCACAAAGTAGAAGAATTTATCAGATCTCCATTATATTCTGTTCTTATCATCAGTTATGAAATGTTACTTCGTTCCCTGGATCAAATTAAGAATATCAGATTTGATCTTCTAATCTGTGATGAAGGGCATCGTTTGAAGAACAGTGCCATTAAGACAACGACAGCCCTCATTAGCCTGTCTTGTGAGAAAAGAATAATTCTAACTGGTCAGTATTTACTTTTTGGATATATGGTGGAATTTTTGCCTAGTGAGTATATAGGACTTATAATATGACACTTGATATCAATAGATTTCATAATAATAAACCTGTGTTAAATGAATCTTGAGAGAATTCTGAATCTTCAAATCCCTGTATAATCTTCAGCATCCCAGACTTTTGGGTTTTTGAGAAATAACTACAAGTGGGATAATGGTTAAGAATGTGGGAGCTGGGGCTAGACTGCCTGTGTTTGTTTCTCACTTCTGACATTTACAAAGGTCCAACTTTGGGTACCTTATTTAATAACTACATCAGTTTCCTTACCTGTGAAATAGTGATAATGATACCATCAACTTCTCAGAGTTATTTTGAGGGTCAAAGGCATTAAACCTTGCAAAGTTCTTGGAAAACTACCTGACACATGATAAATGTTTGATAAATGTCAGTTACTTTCATATGTATGTGCTACAGGTGCCTGGTTTATTGTTTACCAAAGCTTCCAGCCCAGGCTGTCTGGCAAGGTGGGATGGACCATGTGTAAATACAAGGATCCTTTCCTACCCACTCCTTTTTAGCTTAAGACCTAGACTAGGGTCAGGCCTGAGTAGCTTAATGTAGCTTTTCTCCCACACCTCAGCTTGGTCTTGTTTGGCCTTTCCAATTTGCCCTTTGGCATCAGAAGCAGGAAGAGAGTTGTATTCATTACTAATATCCATAACCCTTCTATTTTCTTCTCAAGGTTCCATTTCCCTAATGCCTTTAATCCTTTTAGAAGGTATGTTCAGGGCATGAGTGTTCTTATTACATCATGATTTCTTGTGTCATTTTGTCCTTCATGTCAGGGCTCTTCTCTGACGTTAAAATGAGGGGAGAGAAGGTGTATGACCAACAACTTGTTCAACCTTCGTACATCCTAAGGATAGGAATGTGCTCCAGAGCAACAGAGAAGAGAAACTCCCCACTATTCTGCTCTTACTGAATTGGGGTGGAGAGTACCCATCATTAAACAATTCGTGGTTATTTGACTTCCAATTTATGTAGGAGGATTGTATTAATCATTACAAAAAGTGGTTTTTAAAATTGTATGTGTTTTGTAAACATGATTTTGAGAAATGTGAAATGATCATTTTAGTCTTCAAATTTACCTAAAGATAATAAAGATCAGAGGGCAGGGATTAAGCCTCATAATTATTTATATTCCCAAGATTTAGTATATGCCCAACAAATATTTGTTGATAATAGTAGTGATGTGGAAACCAAAGTATAGAAAAACTGATGCTGAATGTTTATAGAATGCTATTTTTAAAGAAAAAATGAGTTGGGGAAATGGGAAACAATCTACATGATTTTTATATCTTTGGCTGTTGAAGGAGTGGAGTAAATTCTGTATACTTGATTCTCAAAGCTGCAATTAAAACTTCTTGACTAGCCTTTGATCTTGAGATCGTTGGGGTTCAGAAAAGCAATGAAAAAAAAAAAACTATATAACTAAATTTAGTCGTACTGTGTTAGAAGAGAAACACAGGAGACATGTTTCTCCCTACTGCCCAGTGTAAGGTAAATATTGCGTATTTAAAGAGTAACAGCAGCTACAGAGTAAAATAAGTTAGAATTAGAAGAGAGAGAAAAAGAAATAAGAGGATGAGTAAAGAGTAAAGGTTACTGAAAAGTACTGAGGGAAGGGATAAAAATAGGACCCTCTCCCACTTTAACGTCAGTAATTTTCTTTAGCACAAATGGATAATTTTACTAATATTCTCAATTATAACCAAATACTAATTTCACTATCATTCCAAATTAAATTTAACATTTTTGTAGTAGAAAATGGATCCTGGGACTTCCATACAAAAAGAATGTCCCAGTGGTGACTAGGGAGATTATTTAATGTGAGGAATTAGCCTTATCTCCTTTCTTAGTCAGCCTTAGCTTGTCTCTGCTTTCCTGTTCTTGTCACTACAGTCCTCTGAGCTATGGTTTTGAGTAAAAACTAGCACTAACTGGACAGTTCTCAAAGAACTGAAAAAATTCAAGCTTCAAGTTACAATAGTGAAGGATCTATGTCTAAGATACTGAATGATGCAGGAAGCATTATAAGAAGATGGAAGGAATACACAATCATTGTACCAAAAAGAATTGGTCGATGTTAAATCTTTTCTGGAGGGAGCATATAATCAAGAACTGACGGAAGGAAGAAGCTCAAGCTGCACTGGAAACACTGGCAAAACACAAGGCTGCAGGAATTGAAGGAATACCAATTGAGATGTTTCAACAAACAGATGCAGCACTGGAAGTGCTCACTTGTCTGTTCCGAGAAATTTGGAAGACAGCTACCTGGCCCACTGACTGGAAGAGATCCGTATTTATACCTATTCCAATGAAAGGTGATCCAACCGAATGAGGAAAATATCGAACAATATCATTAATATCACATGCAAGTGAAATTTTGCTGAAGATCATTCAAAAGCGGTTATAACAGTACATTGACGGGGAACTTCCAGCAATTCAGACTGGATTCAGAGGAGGACGTGGAACCAGGAATATTATTACTGATATCAGATGGATCTTGGCTGAAAGCAGGGAATATCAGAAAGATGTTTACCTGTGTTTTATTGACTATGCAAAGGCGTTTGATTGTGTAAATCATAACAAGTTATGGATAACATTGCAAAAAATGGGAATTCCAGAACACTTAATTGTACTCATGCAAAACCTGTACATAGACTAAGAGGCAGTTGTTTGAACAGAACAAGGGGGTACTGCGTGGTTTAAAGTCAGAAAAGATGTACGTCAGGCTTTTATCCTTTTACCACACGTATTCAATCTGTATGCTAAGCAGATAATCCAAGAAGCTGGACTATATGAAGAAGAGTGTGGCATCAGGATTGGAGGAAGTCTCATTAGCAACCTACATTATGCAGATGACACAACCTTGCTTGCTGAAAGTGAAGAGGACTTGAAGCACTTAGTGATGGAGATCAAAGACTACAGCCTTCAAAATGGATTATACCTCAACATTAAGAAAACAGAAATCCTCACAGCTGGACCAATAAGCAACGTCACGATAAATGGAGAAAATATTGAAGTTGTCAAGGAATTCATTTTACTTGGATCCACAATTAACACGCATGGAAGCAGCAGTCAAGAAATCAAAAGACACATTGCTTGGGCAAATCTGCTGCAAAAGACCTCTTTAAAGTATTAAAAAGCAAAGCTGTCACTTTAAGGACTACGGTGTGCCTGACCCAAGCCATGATGTTTTCAGTTGCCTCATATGCATGTGAAAGCTGGACAATGAATAAGGAAGACTGAAGAAGAATTCATGCTTTGAATTATGGTGTTGGCAGAGAATATTGAATATACAGAATTGACTCAATGGCAATGGGGGCCAAAAGAACAAACAAATCTGTTTTGGAAGAAGTACAGCTAGAATGGGCCTTAGAAGCAAGGATGGCGAGACTACGTCTCACATATTTTGGACATGTTATCAGGAGGGATCAGTTCCTGGAGAAGGACATAATGCTTGGTACAGTAGAGGGTCAGCGAAAAAGAGATCTTCAATGAGATGGCTTAACACAGTGGCTGCAGCAAAGGACTCAAGCATAACAATGATCATGACGATGATGCAGGACCAGGCAATGTTTTGTTCTGCTGTATATGGAGTCTTTATGAGTCGGAACTGACTCGAGGGTGCCTAACAAAAACAATAACAGCTAAATTTAGGTATTCTAGTAGTTTTTTTTTTAATGTCTTTATAATTGCCTGAATGAATTCTTTTATAACAGCAGAATATTTTATTCCCAAGAGGATTTGTTTCTTATTATTAGAGTACACATTAGTATATGATTATGTGCAATGCTATGTACATAATAGATGCTCAATAGGTATCTCAGAATCAAATGACAGAAGTTTTTGTTTCCTGGTATTATCTAGCCCAGGATTTTGGAGAGCATTCAGTGAATATTTACTAGAAAATGGTTAAGGTTCATTTTGATTAATAGAAGTGAATGATTATTTCAAGATGTTAGATGATTTTACATTATATCATAAAAAGAGAATTCTTATTGATAATGAAAAGTTTAAAAGAATATGTGTGTGTGTGTATAAGGAGCCCCGGTGGCACAGTGGTTAAATGCTCGGCTTCTAACTGAAAGGTCGACAGTTTGAACCCTGAACCCATCAGCGAAAGTTGTTGGCAGTCTGTCACTGTAAAGATTTTAGCTTTGGAAACCCTTTGGGGGCAGTTCTGCTGTGTTCTATAGGGTTACTATGAGTTGGAATTGACTCGATGGCAATGGGTTTGGTTTTCTGGTACACACACACACACACACACACACGCACACATATATAATGCTGTATCATTCTTACTCATAGTGATCCTATAGGGCAGAGTAAAACTGCTGCATAGGGTTTCCTAGACTGAAATCTTTATGGGAACAGATCACCAGATCTTTCCTTCCATGGAGAGGCTGATGATGTTTTCAACTGCTGACCTTTCAGTTAGCAGCCAGATCAAACTGGGACTTTCACTCTCCTAAAGGCTAATATAAGACCATAATGGATATATATACCTTGCATATAGTACACACACTCAATAACTTTTTACTAATTTCAAAAAAACATTAGCAATGCTTCAATAATTATAATATTGTCAAAAAATATATATAAACCAGTACAGTCCAAAAGTATAATTTCAAATAACAAACTAGAAAAAGTTGCCCAAAGATATAAGTAACATAATGTAAGAAATATATAAAAATGCATTTATTCATTAATATCAACACAAATTTTACAATGTCAGGGAGTTCAATGACCACCTCCCTCAAAACTAAAGGGTCCGCCCAAGTTAGACCAATACTAGCTGATTTTTCTTTATTTAACACATTTAGTGAGTTCTAAAGGGGAGCCCTGGTGGCACAATGGTTGTCATTGAATGTTTTTTTGAAATTAGCAAAAGTTATTGAATATGTGTACTATATGCAAGGTATATTTATCCATTATGGTCTTATGTT